>NC_143424.1:1620500-1954500 GCF_059467195.1 Physcomitrium patens
AGCTATGGCTTCAGTCCATTTTGTTACGTAATCCGTTGCTACCAGTATATATCATTTTTGTCCATTTCTTGAGGCTGGTGTAATTTATCCTACAAAATTAATTCCCCATTTTTCAAAAGGCACTTGAGTCAGAATTGGTACTAATGGCATTGCTGAAGTTCCAGTAGGTTGACCCATTCTTTGACATGGGTCACAATGGCGGATGAATTGGTGGACATCTGTAAACATTGTTGGCCACCAATAACGAGCTTGTAAAGCTATACGAGCCGTACTGTCCCCCGCAAAATATCCACACAATTGTCCAAGTGGCAACCTTTCAATATAGTACTCACTTCAACCTGATAAATATAGCATCGCAAAACTCAATCTTTGTTTTATTTATATAAAGCTTCACCAATCATCATATAAGGTGCACATTTTAATATTAAGCTTCATTTAAGCTTTTCATTAAAATTAGGTGGAAAGGTTTGAAATTTCAAGTATTGAATTGTTTCACTATACTCTAGAGTAATTACATCTATTGCAAATAGTTTTGCATCGTTAATGGGTTCATTACCTAATATATTGGATAATTGAGATAAATGGTCCGCATTGGAATGTGATTTTCTTGGTCTTACCTGAATAGTAAAGTCAAATTCCTATAAAAATAAAATCCATCGTGTAATACATCCACTCAATTGAGACTTATTAATCATATATTTTAAAGCATCATAGTCAATATGAAAAAAAAATTTATAACTAAGAAGATAATGTGGAAACTTTTGTATGGAATAAATCATCTCCAATGCTTCTCTTTTGGTTGTTGTATAATTTCTTTCAACTACTATCAATTGACGACTTGTATAATAAATAGGGTGACCAAAACCTCGATCATCTTTTTGGCTTAACATAGAATCAATTGCGACATTAGATGCATCCACATAAACTTGGAATGGTTTTGTCCAACAAGGTGCCACCAATATTGGTACTGAAACTAATTTTTGTTTCAATGTTTCAAATGCAATTGTATATTCTTTTGTCCAAACTGGACTGGTCCCATCAGTTGGTGGTTTCATTAAGAGATTTGTCAAGAGAAGGTATATAACTGCAAATAGATAGATAAATCGTTGATAATAACTGACATGGCCGACAAATGCTCAAATACTCGTAACAATATCTGGTTGCTTTGATTCTACTATAATCTTTATTTTATCTGGATCTATAGCAATGCCTGCCATTGAAACTATATGTTCCAATAGTTTACCAGAAGGTACATCAAATTGATACTTTTCTGAATTTAAAGAAGTTCCATATTTGGCACATTGATTCAAATATTGACCTAGGCATTCTAAATGCCTGGCTCTTGTACTAAATGTATAGAAATCATCTAGAAATATTTCCATTAAAATTCGTAGATAATCTTAGAATGCTTGCATCATTATCCTTTGAAATGTAGCTGGTGCATTACAAAGCCCAAATGGCATAACCTTATAGGCAAAGGTCCCCAAATCCGTAGTAAAAATAATTTTTAATTGATCTTCTTTTGTAATTTTAACTTGATTATAACCAAAGAATCCATCAAGAAATAAATAATATTTATGTCCAGCGACAATATCTAATATACTATCCATGAATGGTAAAGAAAAATAATCCTTCTTGGTATTTAATTTACAAAAATCTTGACAGATGCAAAATTTTCCATTCTTTTTCGGTACCATAACAATTAGTAAAATCCATTTACTAAAAAGAACTAAATAGATAAATCCAACTTCCAAGAGTTTATCCAGTTCTTCATAAGTAAATATTTTGGATTAAGTCGATGTTGTCTTTGGCATACTGGTATAGCGTTCTCCTTCAATATAATTTGACGCTCACAAATTTCAATTGGAATTCCTTTCAAATCCGCATACGACCATGCAAAAGTAGTTTTATATATTAAAAAGTAATCCACCCAAATTTCTTTTTCCTTGACTTTTATACCGTTGTAAATCTAAATGATTTGGGGAGCCTCCTCTATACCTAAATTAATTGGTTGACATCGTGAAATTTTAAGAATCTCTAAAATAATGTTCTGTTCAATTCTAAAATCTTTTATAAAATCTAATAAATTAGAACTTTTCAACTCCAGTTCCATAGCACTAACATGATTAACATCTTGTCTATTCATCCAATATGCAATCATATGATCAGAATCGTCAATAATATCTGGAGGAATTAAGTACTCTCTTGGTCCCTTGCACTAGTATTTCATTCTACTGTGCTTGACAACTTGCCTTATATCAGCATAAATTAGATCAAGTGCACCAATTTCTTCTTCTGTAGACTCATCTTCATAATCCGACATGAATTTTGAACTGACAAATTGAGTTTCTCCGTAATATTGGATAGAGTACATTTGAAGCACAATTTTATCATTACCTTTCTCAATTATCAATGTACCATGGCCTCAGTCATTTCGAGCTTTAGCTTGATATAACCATGGTCACCCCAATAAAATTAGAAGTAAAAATATAGAGCTTTAAAATTGGAAAATAATATGATTAATTTTGTAGGTAATCCCCACAATTACTGTATCAATACTTCATAAAATATCCATAGGTTTAACTTGACTGGAGTCAGCTTTTCTCAAAACCACTGTAGTAGGCAATAAGTGATCCAAACCCAACTCCTCTATTGTAGCGGCATTCATAAGATTTATACTAGATCCTCCATCTACTTGCACTCCCGATACTAATACTCCATCAATTGAGACATTAATTGTTGGTGTATCTGGATCGGGATTCAAACTTACTTCTCGGATTTTTTTATTTTGAGATCTGCAATGAATTAATGAAGAATTCAAGATAGTTCGACACTCAAGTGCTACTGCCAATAGTTGCTTCATAGAGATCATGGGCTATAGGGTGCCCAAATCTTTTAGAATATCATATAGTTCTATATTAGTAGTAATTTTCAATGTCCGTTTCTTCTTTCCAGTCCTAGACACCGACGTAGGTAAATTGATTTTTTCCATATTGGAAATTGGTAAAGCTATTGGAACTAAATTTGACAAAGCCTGTAAAATCGGTTCTTTGAATGGATAAGATTGTTCTCCCAATTAGGCTGATATTAGTTCCTTGAAATTTGGTGGTCGACCAAATATACAAACAAGATTAAATGGAGAAGATTGACATATGTTTAATATTAGATTTCTACTCAAAATTTGTACCGGATTACTTTTGCCCGATAATAGTCGATCGGGATTTACAAGAATTGATTCCTCAAATATTTGAATTGATCTTTTATCCCTCTACTGATTTTTTGTAAAGATAGCTTCGATTACTTCCACCTTATGAACTAGTGATTCCTGTATTTCGTTATTTTTTTTCTTTATAATTTGCATAGTCGATTGTTTCTTTTGATCATGATTATTAGGGTTAAATAGAAAATTACATTGATAATAAAAATGAACCAATTGCTTGTAATTTCCACATATTGGAGCATAATTCCCTTGCAAACATCTTGCTATTCATCAAACTTTCTGTAAGCCGATCTTCAAATCCAATTGGTCTAAAATGGATTAGGAAGGCATTCCTGAAGGCCTCCCAATTGGAAAATCTACCCAGTGGTTGCCGATTATACCATTCAAAAGCTGTATCTTTTAAAATTACTAGCAACCATCTCAATCAAATATCTTTAGTTTTGCCATTATTAGCCACACAGGAAGTCAAGAATTGAGACATATGGTGATCGAAATCAGAGCCTGATCAACCACTAAAAGTAGGTAATGGTGCCACACTTATAGTGCGGTCTCTTACTGCTCCCATTTGTACTGCAATTAGTACTTCTACCACTTCTGCAGCCATTGGTGTTATCACTGGTCTTCTTGCTATTTGAATTTGAATTTTTCTTCCTTTGGTTTTATTTAGACCTACAATTCTTTTTTTTCGTTCTCGTATGAGTTTTCTTATGCATAATTTCTCCTGACTTTCTTTTGCTTGTCGATTAATTCTTTGATAATCCTTCTTTTTATGATTATCATTCATAATCTTTCATTCTTCTTTACAAAATCAATACTGCCTTGAATTATAACTCACATATTTATAATCCTAAAACTAGTTCTTCTCACATTCTCATTCAACATATAATTCCATCTCCCATATGATCAATTTCTAACACTTCATATTGTTATCATTTCTCTAGCAGCGATGCCAAAATATTATTCTCGTTGTGTTCAAGTTTCAATATACCAAAGCAATTGAAGTAATAGAGGTGAGTTCAAACACGGAGAAAGACTGGTCATATGAATTGAGTCTATTAGTGTCACAATTGATTATACTCTAGCTATCTGAAATCAATTATCAAACTACAAAATACCAAGGCTTACTACTTCCATCTTAATTCAACCCATAATCTATTCTACAAATATCAATTCAACAATACTTCCATATTCTTATTAGTTCATCTCCCACTTACTCTCTTTGCAGTTTATATATATTCAATTACTGATCTCCAGCTTACTTATTATATTCAGTTTCTCAATTCATCACACAGAATTCAATATCTTCACTTTACATAATATAATTCGATAATTTTAATTCTCAAGGTCACAGATTTTCTCCAAAACGGTCAGTCCAAAGTCATATTCCACAATATTCTAATCATAGTTTCAATAATACTTCTCTCAATCACAATTCTTCATAAGAAAATAATAAAAGTAAAGAAAATAAAGAGGTAGCACTAAGCTTATCCTGGCTTATGACTATCACACTCTGGCCCCGATCTCTCTTTTTCAACCTCTTTATGCTACCAAAAGATGGAACATCGGCCAGCACAATCCAAAGGTTATGAGCCTTTGAATTCTTAACCATTTGTTCTACTAACAACCTACTGTTAGCAACTAAACTGCCTAATCACAAGTCTAATTCTCAAGGTTATCAATAACCAACTAGTAACTTACCACAAAATTTATTTACATATTCTACAATGGTCATAGTAGCTTTGAGATATTTAATTTTATTAGATTTTTTTCTAATCTAATTATTTTAGATTTATTGTATTAAAAAAAATTTATAAATAGATTAAATTTTTTATAGTCTTAATTTTTTTAAAAATATAATTAAGAATATAGTTAATTAAATAAAAATTCATAAGTCTAATATAACCAAACTTATATTTGTAGATGCAAGAACTTGCTTGCATACTACAAAAGAAGAATTACCTTGTATTATTTATGCCATACTTGTTTCTAATAGTAAAAAGACTTCAAATAATATTTTTAACTAATATTGAGATTTTAAAGATATATTTGAGAAGCAAAATGTGAATTCTCTTTCAAAACATTGTCCCTATGACTATTCAATTGACCTTCAAGAAAGAATTCAACCGCTATTTGGATCAATTTATTATTTATTATAAAATAAATTGGCTAAATTTAAAGAATATATTAAAGAGAATCTGGTCAAGAACTTCATATTCTATTACAAATCTCTAATAAGAGCTTCAATTTTATTTATAAAAGAAAATGATAGATCATGGCGGATGAGTATTGATTATCAAAGACTCAATGAGATAACCATTAAGAATAGGTATCCACTACCTTTGATATTTAGACTTCTTAATAAATTGAATCAAGCTAAGATCTATATAAAAATAAATCTACAAGGGGCTCACAATCTCGTACACATCAAAAAATGAAATGTATAGAAGATTGCATTTTAAATCAAGTATGGATATTTTAAATATAATGTCATGCCTTTTGGACTTACAAATACATCAGAAGCTTTTTAACATCTAATAAATAATATCTTTTGAGAGTTTTTGGATAATTTTATTTTTGTTATTTTTAAAATATTTTAATCTATTCTAAGAATATAAAAATATATAAACTTTGTATATGTAATGTATTACAAAAAATAAAAAATAAAAGATTCTATACCAAGTTAAAAAAGTATATATTTCATACTATTCAAGTTGAATTTTTTAGATATATCATTTTAAATAATGAACTTATGATAGATCTCAAGAAAATTCAAACTATTATACATTGAAAGATTTCAAAAATGGTAAGAGATGTCTAATGCTTTTTAAAATTTTCCAACTACTATTGGATCTTTATCGAGGACTTTTCTCAAGTTGTAGATCTACTTATATATTTGACTTACAAAAATAAACTTCAATAGAATCAAGAAGGAAAAGTAACATTTGAAGTTTTAAAGTCAATTTTTGTTTCTATACCAATCTTATATTACATCGACTTTTCTAAGCCATTTTTTATAGATAAAGATATATCAAACTTTACTTTGTGTATTGTATTTTTATAAATAAGAATAAATGATAAACTTCACTTAGTAGCTTTTCATTCTAGAAAATTTTCACTAGCAAAGATCAAGTACAAGATCTATAACAAAGAACTTCTTGCAATCATGGATTTATTTCAAAAATGACGCCATTATCTAAAAGGTATTCGTAATCTAGTCATTGTATATATGGATTATAACGATCTTAAGTATTTTATATCAACACATATTTTGAATTATTGCCAAATCCATTGAAGCATGTCCTTGTCAAAATTTGAATTCTAAATCACTTATTGACCAAAAAAAATAATAAGGTTTATTAGACATACTTTTTAAATGATCTTGTCTTACATCAAAAAAAGATGCTACTTTTGATAAAAAATAGACAATTCTCTTGAAGTTACAGCATCTTCATCTTTAAGCAATGAAATCAACACTAATTGTTGATTCAACTTGTATTAAGAAAGTTTAGTCAAGTATGTCTTTTGATTTTCTTATTTTTGATATTAAAGAAAATCTTTTAATTTCTCATGATACTTCCAAGTTTGAATTCAAGAACAATCTACTATATTTTAAGTGATGCTTATATATTTGAAAAGGTGAAGCTCAATTATGTATTCTTTAACCTTGTCATAACTTTCTAGTGAGTATAACGTTTTGGATATAATAAGAATTTGGAGCTAATATATAGGGATTTTTGGTGGCCTCAAATATAGAAGGTGGTCAAGGATTTTGTACAATCCTTTAATGTTTGCTAAAGATAAAAAAAACTTGTCATCATCAATCTTACAAACTTTTTCAGCCATTATCCATTTTAGAATGATCATAGTTTTTTGTTTCTATGGATTTTATCATGAATCTTATAGTCTTAAGTTCTTATGACTTTATATTTGTGATAGTAGATTGTTTCACAAAGATGACTATGTAAAATTTTTATCATAGATGAAAATGTAGAATAGATATTAGTTTGTTTCTGTAAGATATTGGTAAAATAGACTAATAGTCAATAGAATAGTTAGTTCAGGATGACGGATGATTGATTTAGTTATTAAAAGTACTTAATTATAAGATTACGATGTTGTATTACGTGCTATCTTGCTTGAGAACATACCAAGTATCTAGTTGTGGAAGATAAAATGATGTTTTGCAAATATCCAAGTAGTCTAGTGGTTTTCAACCATCTAAATACAAACTATTTCCGATTTCAATGTAAAAGCTTAATCTCAATATAAAGTGCTTAAAAATATTATTTCTAATAACTTCAAGATATTATAATTATAAATTCTTTTATTATTTTTTAGTTTTATTTTATTTTATTTTTTTATTTTTTATTTTTTTATTTTTTTATTTATTTTTTAAACCCTAATCCTAGATAGCGAGCTTTGGCAAGCTGTAATTCTCAATCTGACCATCTGATTGTTGTAAAACTTCTACGACTAATGTCTTTGCAAGTCTTCTAAATGTTCAAGAAGTTTCAATCCAATCTAACTTACAGATTGCAAGAAAATGCCGTAAATCCACAATGATGTTCTTTGACCACCGCCTAAAAAGTTGATGACGAATCTTGACTTGTAATTTTTCCTTCTCTAATTTTTAATTCTCATTCAAACCTAGTGTGCAGCTCCGCCTTTAAATCTTTGATTTATCAAGTCAAAATTCACCTTATTCCAGCTGATAGATCTCCAAATATTACAGAAACCTTAAACAACCTCAATATGCCGACTTCTAATACCTCTTTATACTAATGATCAAATATCCTCTATTCATACCATTAGATTAATATAAATTTTTGCATACACTTGGTATACTCAACCATCTAAACATCTCTAAAATTTCAACTATAGATGTTTCTCCAATCTCACAAAACAATCAAGAGTACTAGCCATAACTTTATTACAAAAAAATCCAATTTACCAATACAACACTGACTTTGAGCAACGATTGCAAAGTCCTCCCAAATCCTATGAAACCAAGTCCTACACCTTTCGAAAGAGCTTGAAGCTAGCTCTCCGACCCCATAATCTCAATCTCCCGAATGCCCTCTTTCTTTTCCTCTCTTTTCTTTTAACTCGATGAAGTTCCCTATTCTTCCGCCTTGGACTCAGAATTGGAACAGCTTGAAATGAAACCGCAGCCTCAATAATCGAGACCTCATTGAGTTGCCCAACTGAGTCAAGTCTCATACTGGGTAAGAGGCTCGTAACAGGACCTAGATTGGATGTCCTCATAATTGGGTCAAATTGGCCCTTCGCATCAGGCTCACTCTAATGTTGAATTGGACCTTTCTCTTTTTGCTGACTCCTAGTAAGAACGGCATGGACACATTCCACCCAATTAACCAAAGTATCTTGAAGACTTGGATTTATCTCCTCAATTTTTTCTTGGCTTTGGATTTGTTGATTTCGATTATTGAAATTAAACAGAGCATTACATTACTGATAAGTATGCCCTAACTGTTTGCAATTTCTACACACTGATGTGTAATCATCACTGGCTCTAGGATTGAAACATTTACTAGCATAATGACCAATCTGTCTACAACGGAAACAACGAAGTGGTCTTTTTGCACCCCCATCCATATTGGGTGTCTCTACCAATATATACCTACTAGGTTTGTTCCATGTAGAGTTAGAAAATAATCCTGGTTGTTCCATTGGTATGGAGGATACTTGATTTGACGACACCGATGGAACATATTACTGATGTCACGTATGGTGGTATAGCTTGCAATGGGATGATATTAACTGGCCCTTGAATATTGGCATTAGAATTGGCCATTGTTCCTAACATCCAAGATGACTAAATATTAATAAAATATTTTTTATTTATATTTTCACCATATCGTCATGTTACAATATGACAATGGTTAGAATCTGGAAATCAGGAGTAATTATATAGGAGTTATAGAAGTTAGTATGAAGGCCAGACTGTGATAGTCATGAGCCGGGATAAGCTTAGTGCTACCTCTTTACCTCTTTGTCTCTTTATTTCTTTGTTGTTGAAGAGTAATGGATAGTTTCTAAATAATGAGAAGTGAGTTTGTGGAATAAATCAAAGATTGATTTATGAGTTATTGATTATGTAATTAGAGTACTGAGTGATTGAATTATATGATGAGTTATTAAAAGGTTATGATTGTTGTTTATTGAGTTTGGATAGAGGAAGTTTGTGGTTACAGAAATTCTATGAATTCAAATTGGTTGAAAGGAAGTCTGTTATTTCTGGTATTGGATGGAAATTATGTATTTTGAGCGGTCTTTTGAGAGTGCAAGGTTATACACTGTTGTTATCAGTTGATGAAGGAATATTCTTATTGGGAGAAAACATCTTAGTGTTTCTTAATATTTTATTGGTTTGAAATACAGTTAATTGTATGACCCTAACAAGTAAAATTCATGTACTTAGTCTTTCCTTGTGTTTGAATTCTCCTATACAGGTTTATTTAGAAAGAAATTGTAGAACAAGTAAAATGATAATCACATTTTGGTGCCACTGCCGAAAATATAATGAAAGAGTAGTTATTAAGAATGAGAAATTGACAGTAAAGAGAATACGGCAGTTGAAAGAAAGAATAGAGAGATCGTAAGCAAGAAATTTATTATGTAACAAGCAAGAACGGAAGTTGAAAAGGAATTATCAACAAAGTTGGATTAAACCATGGTTGCATACTTGTCGGCATATCCGAGTATATCCAGAAGCTGATTGACATCAAATATTTTAGTAGTATATATCGTTAGAAAAATTGCCAAGAACATTTGCAGAAAATTTGGCCAATAGACTAGTGTTTCACTTGAGGCCATTAACTGCAAGTGGGAGAATTATAAAAGAATTAGGTACTCCATTAGATATATTTTCAATAATAAAAGCTTCCAATTCCATCAAAAATGGTTCCGTAGAGTGGCATAAATTACTAGTCAATAAGAACCAATTCACTGTATTTTAAAATCCATCATTTTCATCCCCAATTCAACCAACCAATTTAGTAAGAGATAATAATAGCAAAGTGAAGAAACTTAAAAATTCAGAACAATCAATTGGAGAAGGTTCCAGTTATTTTGACAAAAGATTAAGTGGAACATTGTTCTCTTCAATGGCGATGGGTGGTTCAGCAATTCTAATAGCAATACAAATGGGTGACGTGAGCGATCACACAATGAGCATGGCTCTATTACCTACTTTTAGGGGTTTTCCGAGTGCCGATTCCGATCAACATTTGTCTCAATTTCTGACAGCATGTGTAGTAAATAATAGAAGAACTGAAGATATTTGGTTACGATGGTTGCCAGCAACCTTGAAGGTCATGGTATTTGAATGGTACAATGGTCAAATAGTGGGTCAATTTTCCAATTGAGAAGCATTGAAGAATGCATTTTTAATCCATTTTTGTCCAATTGGTTTTGAGGATCGACTTCGAGAAAGATTAATGACTAGCAAAATAGGTCTAAGAGAGGTAGTGGAATCATACTATGGTTGTGTGGCAGATATACTCCGCAAGTGGCTAAATCACCAAATGCCAGAGACTTTTGTATTGTCTATATTAATCAACGGATTGCATCCACCCGAACTAAAAATGTTTATAAAAGAGGCTCAACCAAATATGGTAACTCCATCTCTTAATAGAGCTAAGGTTTGGAAGGAATGCCATTATGATCAATTTTTAACTACAAGTGCCACGATGATTCTTATTCAAGGCAGCTATTAAAATCCGACTTGGAACGGATCAATAAGTAGTTATCCACGGATGTTAGAAACAGTGGTCAATTCCAGTGCTAATATTCAGGGGCCAATTAATGTCATTCCATTGTAAGCTATACCACCAAACGTGACAACAGCGTATACTCCATATTTTCTATATCAACAACAAGCGGTAGAATTACTAATAATACTACCACCAAAAGATTCCAATGAAGCCTTGTTATTGAACCTAACAAAGAAAATGGAAGAAATGGTCGTTAATATGGCCAACGATAAGGAGAAGAGGCACAAGCCTACTAATATAAGGACCAATGTACGGTGCAATAATTGTAAGGGTCATGGTCATTTGGTAAGAAAATATCCTTCACCCTCATAAATGATGGGTCAATGTACATTTTGCAGAGGAAAGCACTTAACAATTAATTGTTGGAATTGGCAAAGGTAACAATAATTCAATAATCAAACCATGATCCCACCGACTCAGTGGGACGTCAATCAAGTTCTAATGGAAAATATGTTTGGATAGAATGGAAATCGATCTAATCGACAAAATCGAGCATTCAATAACTTTCAAAGTTCTAATTGTAATCAAGGATCTGCATCAATCTCTCAGAATTACAGGAAGGAGCAGTAGAGGTATCAGTAATATATTCCATCGACGTTGTCGTATTACGTGAAGTCTTGCTTGAGAATGCACCGAGCACGTGGCTGTGGAAGGTAAAAGAAAATTGCAACAAAAGGTCCTAACAATGTAATAGGATTATAAAAAATTTATAATTAAATGTTAAAAATCATAATTAAATATTAAGCAAGCTCAATTAAATTTTATTGAAGTTATAAAAGAAACACAAGGAAATCCTAAAGAAATATAAAAGAATATTAAAGAAAACTTAGTCAAACCTTAACAAAATCTAATAGAACCTTAAATTCTAACCAAATCCTAATCCTAATCTAACCTTAATCAAATCCTAGACAAATCCTAAATCCTAAACCAAATCCTAATCAAAACTTAATCCCTAACCAAACTCTAATCCAAATCCTAAACCCTAAACCAAATCCTAAACCCTAAACCAAATCCTAATCCAAATCCTAAATCTTAAACCAAATCCTATCCAAATCCTAAATCCTAAACCAAACCCTAATCCAAATCCTAAATCCTAAATAAAACCCTAATCAAACCTTAATCCCTAACCAAATCCTAATGCAAATCCTAAATCCTAAACCAAACCCTAATCCAAACCCTAAACCCTAAACCAAATCCTATCCAAATCCTAAACCAAATCCAAAAATTCTTATAATAGATTTAAACCTCAATAACTAATGAATAAACCATTGATCTTAACTCAAACTTTGCACACTTCTAAAAAAATAAGTTAAAAACAAGCACAAAAAATTTGATAAGGATTGGAGTTACCAAATTGATGATATCCTCAAAAATGTGCTTGAGTATTGGCTGGCCTCCTTCTCCAATCTTGATGCCAAACTTCCAGAGGCAATATCTTTCTTTTGCACCTTTCGATTGATTTCAAAATTCTTATACACATAGAAAAACAAGTCTAATATCCTTTCACGCAAGTTTCACTTTAATCCAACCAATAGATTGCAAGAAGTCTCAAAAACCCCCACTAGACCTAAAATTCTACTTTGTGAGACCTTGACCTACTTAATCCTCAATATCCTTTAATTCAACCGTTAGATCAAGCTCAAATTCACGATACATATTAAACACAACTATAAACATAAATCTACAAAATTTAACATATAGATTTATTACAAAACTCTTGAAATCACCCAAAACGTAAACTCTATTTTATTTCATAAAATCCAAGTCATCCAAAACAAACCTCGACTTTGCAAAGCTCTTACAAAGTCATATCAAATCCAAATCACCCAAAATCAATGTTCATAGAAAGCCTATTCAGTCTGCTATCAAATCTCACTCTCCGATCTCCAAAAGAAACCTCGGAGTCATCGTCGAGACTCGGTTTTGTGCCCCAGGGTCTGATTTCGACCCTGGTTCATAACCGGCCCTCTCTGGATATCAAAATCTAAATTTTCTAAATAACTTTTTTCTAGAATTTACTCTTAACTTTTTTCTAAAGATTCCTATATCATTCATTTTCCCAATCTACTTTGATTTGCCTTACTTATGGTAGTACAAAATAAATAGAAGTCACCTTTCTAAAAGGCAGCATTGGTACATTTTAATTTTTCTACCCCTTTAACTATTAATTATATTTCTAAGATAATTTGTTCTAATATTTTGAACTAAGATCTCCTAAATTATAATAATCTCCATATTCTTTCACTTATTAATCGTGTTACATCACAACATCCACCTCCCCTGAATCTGTGCATCCTCCGGCATGCGCCAACGATTCTTCAATATGTTGATGTAGAATGTTCTTCACCTTGGTACAATTCTTGACCTTCAATATGCTCTTCTATTCCAATCTCAATATCTTTTATTTGAGTTTGTTCTTCATCAAAACAAATGCCTTCATCTCTTTGTTTAAATAACTTAATTCGTTTGCCTGCTATGGGTACCTTCAATTCTGTACCATTAAGTTCTTGTAATGAATTTGTTCCATTGTTTTGTGCCTTTTTGATAATATAAGGTCTAAACCATCTCTTTGCAAACTTCTTCATAGTACTATGTTGATTATCTAAGCTACTATCATAAACTAATACCCAATCACCATCTTCAATAGCCTTGGGTCGTAGTCGATGATTTTTATCAAATCTTTCCTTATTCTTTTTCCTTGCTTCTTTCAATTTTTCTATTGCTATTTCAATATTATTGGGTCTTCTTTCTAATTATTGAATCCATAATGCTAAAAGTTCTTCTCTGTTGAGATCATTCTTTCAAGTCAATACACCCCATGTAGGTACTACATCTTCTATTGGCATTACTCGTTTTTGACCATATACTAATTCAGAAGGCATATAACCTGTTACCAAACTATGAGTTGTACGATCTGCCCATAGTGTAAATGGTAGTAGTTTAGGCCATTCATGTGCTTTGCCATTCATGTGCTTTGCCATTGCATGCCTTTACTAATGCCTTAACAATAGGTAAATGCCCATGCTCACTTTTACTATTATCTTCTGGATTATATGCTATTGTTAAAGAAAGTTTAATTCCTATCCTACTAAAGAATTCTCGTGCTTCCTTTGCATCCAATTCACCCCTATCTGCCATAATTTTTTCAGTACAACCATAGCGACAAATAACTTCTTCTAATAGAAATCGACATACACCTTTAGTATCTTTTGTTCTTAATGCTCGTCCTTCAATCATATTTGATAAATCTTCTCGTAGAAGTACCAAATACTTCATTTGTTCAAGTCCCATAGGCATTGCCACTAAATCCACCACCCATTTGTAATGTAAAGCCAAAGGGTATATTGAATGTAATCCATCTTGATGCTAAATATTTGAATATACTTGGTAAGTCTTACAAGATTCTACAAATTTTGCTATGTCTTTGTATATTCTCTTCCACCAATATTTTTCTCTTAACTTAATGAATGTTGTCCAAATACCTCGATGCACTGCCCATAAATTTTCATGAAATTCTTTAATTATCTTTTGTTGAGCTTCTAAATCACATATTATCCTTTGTGGTACTTCTCCTCTTTTTTTTGGACGCTTCTATAAATATCCATCATGTAAAAAATATCCATAGGCTTTCTTACGGATTTTCTTAAATTCTTGATCCGTCCAACCTTTTTGTCGCTTTAATGTGCTCAAATACTTCCCAACATCTTTCAATTTATTTTCATATAAATGTTTTAAAAATATTTCTAATGGTATATTAAAACATACATCCTTTTCTTTTGATAATGCATTGGTATAAAAATTTGTATCCACATCATCTTCTAAATCAATCATCTTTTCTTCATCATTATACCTCGCTCTTGATAACATATCTGCAACTGAATTTTCTTTCCCTGCAAGTTGTTTAAATTCTAGATTCATAGATTTGATATATGCTATCCACCTCAACATAGCAATATCAGGAGTTGAACAACTTGTAATCATGCATTACAAAGGTAGACAATCTATTTTTATAACTACTGATGCCCTAATCAAGTACTCTTTTTTATTTTTTATAGCTATTATTACACTCCATAATTCTCTTTTGATTTGCGCATATGCTCTTTGCCTAGAATTCAATACCTTTGCTCTAAATCTTATTACATATCTATTCCCTTGTTCATCATCTTGTCCAACTATCCAACCATCCAACCATCCAACCTATTGTAATTGGACTTGCATCAACTGTTAATACCACTAGCCTTCCACCTTCATAATTTACTTTCTTCAAAGTTGGAGATGAAGAAAGAAGTTCTTTTAATTTTTCCATAGCTTCCCATTGTTCTTCTTTCCATTGAAATTTTTTATTCTTTTTTAACAACTCATACAATGGATCTGCTATATGTGCAAAGTGAGGTATCCATATATGATAGAAAATACATGCTCCTAAAAATCTTTTCACTTCCATTATATTTGTACATTCTTTCATCTTTTTAATAATATCAATCTTTTCTATACTTGACTTACGTCCATATGAACTACACATGTGTCCTACCACCAAAATTTCTTTTACTCCAAATATTGATTTTGTCCCTGATAAGGTTAAATGAACTTCTTCCAATCTTTTCAAAATCTTCTCACAATCTTCAATATGATCTGCTACAAACTTCCTACATTCCTTTGAATCCAAAGTCTCATCTTTTCTTTCTTCTTCACATCCCTTAATTGGCACATCATCTAGGAAAGGCATTGTTATTCTTAGAATAAAATCTCTTAGTACCTTATGCATTCCATTCATCATGTGTGCCACAGAATTTGTAGCCCCTTGTGGTAATGTACACATTCTGACCAATCTCAATGGTGTCTTCATAGTTGTCAAATCTCTACTTTGCATTGCCAATTGGAATTGATCGTATCCTAAGTAAAGATCTCTCATAGAATAAATTGATCTCCCTGCAAATGCCTCTGCAAACTCATCTACAATTGAACTCAAGGCCATGTTTCTAATAGTCATTTTATTTACCAGTTGCATATCTTGAATAAACCTCAATATTCCATTTTTCTTAGATACTATGAACCACCAATTGGAATATGGTGCAATAGATGGTTCTAAAATTCTCATCTTAATTTTTTCATTCAATAATTCAACTAGCTTTGGTAAATGGGCCTTTGGAACTGGAATTGGCCTCAAATTCCATGGTTCATGCGGAATTGTAAAAATAACCATAGGTGCTACAATACTTGGATCAATGCACCTTATTTCATTTGATTCAAATGCAAATACTTTACCATGTCGTGAAAGCATTTCTTTAAAGCATTTCTCCTCATTTCTTGTCAAAAATTTATCACATCCAATTTTCAAACCATCTAACATCAAATTATCCTTAAATTCATAACCTATTTTCCTTGGATCTCTTAAGTTAGGTTGTATAGAAGCCTTTTTTATCCTTTCTTCAAAATCCAATGGTAGTGGCAATGCCACTGGTTTAACCTTCCTTACAACAGTCTTATATTTTGTGTTCACCTTCACTTCATACCTATCCATATATTTTTTTATTCCATCATAAAATTTCTTAGAATGGACATTTATTACTTTATCACCTCTTTCAAAATCTTCATTCAATAATATTTGTAAATCATTCATAGTATCACCAAAACAAGATTCTTCAAACATCTTTAATATGTATTCATCTTCATCAATCACTTTACATTTCTTTAATCCCTATTCTACATTCTTAACATTTTTCTTATCTATCCTACTAAAATTATTTATGTTTTTGAATAAAATATATCCGTCTCACAATAATCCTACAATATCTTTATTCTTTCTATTAAGCGAGAAGCCTTCACTCTTTTTACCATTGTAATCCCGCTTTACAATGGTGTCTAGTAAAAATCCTTTGAATCTTCAAGATCTTCAGATTCTTTATGTATCTTTGGCAAAGAATGCTCCCTCAAACTATCCCTATTTCTTCCATGATTTACACAAACTATTAAAAATTACACTGCCTTCTTTCCATCTTGACTTCTTATCCTTATATAAGTTGATCCATCATCCATAACCTTTGCCTCTATTTGTGTGGCAGTAATATATGGTTGTCCAAATATAATAGGATATGTAGACATATCTTGTACAAAGAAAGTTTGCTCATGAATAACATTTCCTATTGTCACCTTGATATTTGGACAAGCTCCATACAAATCTTCCTTTGAATTATTTTCTGCTCTTATCATCCACCCATGCTCAATATCAATAGGCCAATTTTCCCTTTTATATAATTCTGTTGACATTAAATTTATTTCAGAACCATGATCAATCAATGCTACAATAGATTCTTCTAAATCTCCCAATTTTACTAAAGTTTCCATAATAGCCCTTGCCCAATGACTCCAAGAATAATGACTAGAAGCTTGAATCATATCTTCTTTTCCTGTAAATTTGACTCGTAAAACATCTCCAACAATTTGCATTTCAATTTCTTCATCTTCATTGCTTCCTATTGCCTTTGTACCTTGTGCATTTGATGTCATAGTATCATCAATAGATTGCCGTTTTTTTTTTTATTGTATCAATAATAACTTCATGAAATTCTTGTTTTGCTATTCCTAGAATTTCACCAATTATAAATTCAACCTTTCCACTTAAAATCCGCTCTTCCAATACTTTCTTCAAATTTGTAGCAGCTTCAAAATCTGATTGTAATTTATAAGCAAGAACCTTTGCTTTTTCTTTCACAATCTCCTTCTCCTTTATAGAAATTTTCTCTATTGTCTCTTCATGCATAGGATTCTTCTATTGTCGAGTTTTATCTCCCCTTGTGATTCTTTTTGATGGCCCTTCATGATTTTCGTCTCTCCTTCATTTTTCTTCTATTAATGCTTTATGTTGACTCCTTGCAATATGAGCATGAACTGATAATCTATCTACTAGATCATCCCACTCAGTAATTTGTTGAATGTTATTGCCAACATGTTTTAGATCATCTCCAATAAAATTTCTTTTTTCAGCATAATTCATTGTACTTGACCATAAAGAACTAGATTCTCTTGGATACTCAAGATTTCTACTTAAGCATTTACTTGGATTTCTCCCTACCTAAAATATTGATGCTTCATTGCTTGAAGTTGTATGCACCTTGAAAGTATCTCTTAAAAATACCTTCATTCATTTTTTACAAAAATTTGTCTCTAATTTTTCTCTACTCTCTTTTAAGTGTCTCATACCATCTTTAAAAAAAACAACTCCTTTGCGTAGCGCGTCTAAAAAATCTCCACACTCCCTTCTTGAATGATCTATGCTATCACATCACATGCACCTATTGTTAGGGACATAGTCCTTAGAACCTTCTAGAGACAAGTTTCTAGAACCTTCTAGAGACAAGCTTCTAGAACCTTCTAGAAGCAAGTCTCTGGAACCTTCTAGAAGCTTCTTAGTTGGTAGAAGATGTTAGGGATATAGTCCTTAGAACCTTCTAGAGATAAGTTTCTAGAACCTTCTAGAAGCAAGTCTCTCGAACCTTCTAGAAGCTTCCTAGTTGGTAGAAGTTGCTTGAGAAGCTTCCTAAATAGGAGTATATATTCAAATCGAGGCTGAAGAGTTCTTCAGTCTCGACAACACATCTCTTGGAGCTCTAGCTCACCTCTCTGGTGTTGTTCTTGTATTCATCTGATTAATCTAGTTCTTGCCATTTCTTCTTGAACTTCTTCGTAGATATCAAGTCTGTATTCTATGTCCGTGACAGTTTGTCGAGACTGCACTCACCTTAGATATCAGAGTTAGTTTCTTCTTTGTTAGAGTGTGGAATACCCCTTTGCTTGAAAGTGTACTAGCACTTTAGAGGTTGCGGATTACCCTCCTCTAAACTGATACTTATTTTGTTACAATATTGGAGTCTTATTATTTTTGGAGAGAGTGGATTACCCCTTTTCTTGAAGCTCTTAAGGCATTTTAGAGGTTGCGGAGTACCCTCCTCTAAACCAATATTGTCTTCTTGTAGAGTCATTTTTGTCCTTCTCTTAGAATGGTCGGGGGCCAAGACATTAGTATGACGAAAAGTTCAGAGTCCAAGTTAGATGCTATCATGAATGCCCTCGCTACGTTATCGTAAAGAACTGCAGAGATTGAAGGAGTCATAGCAAGGCTTCATAATGATGGAGCATCTGGGATGGCACAATCTAGGTTGCACCGGCCTCAAACTTCTACACTTGGAGAAACAACTTTGCCTCAGGTTCGACAAGCACCGCTGGTTCTACAACATAAGGAACTCCGAGTTAGCCTTTCGGACAAGTTCGATGGTACACGTTCCAAGTTTCGAGGATTCGTCAACCAAATCAGGTTGATAACAATTTTACAGCCCGAACGCTATCCAACGGAAGAGTCACGTGTTGGGCTTGTTGGAACCTTACTTACAGGACAAGCTCTAGCATGGTTTGCTCCTTTGTTTGAGAAATGATCGTCCATACTAAACAACTTTGAAACCTTTTTGGATGCATTTGCGGAAGCATTTGGTGAACACGACAAGGTTTGATGGGCTACAACAAAGATCTGGTCACTACGACAAGAGATGCGTTCTACATCAGTCTATTCATCGAACTTCAGGCAATTAGCATGCGACATCAATTGGGACAAAGAAGCGTTGATGAGTCAATTCTATTGGGATTTAAGGGATGATGTGAAGGATTTGCTGTTAACTCTTCCTGATCCGCAAACGCTCAACGAAGCTATTAGTCAAGCTGTGAAGTGCGATAACCGCCTATTCCAACATCGCCAAGACCAACGTTCAAGACAACATACGGTTCGCCACACCCCAACTATGTCGGCAAGCAGCATGAATTCACATTCAGAGGTAGAAGACATACAAATTGATGCGGTACGTGTCAAATCTCTTACTCTAGAAGAAAAAAAGCGGCATATGGAGGAAGGTCTATGCTTGTATTGCGGTGAAGAAGGCCACAAAGTTGGAAACTGCCCCAAGAAGCAAAATCGACGTATTATCAAGACTAGGGGTGCGTTTATTCAGGAAAACGAGGATGCCCAGCCACAATAGGAACCGTGCGGCTGGACAGTGAAATATCGCAACAACAAGTAGGTTCTTTTCTTTCCGCTCAACCTGCCCTTTGTTTTATAATCCCTTTGCTTATTGGCCCTCAGAAACTGAGAACCTTAGCATTATTAGATTCAGGAGCATCTGCTTGTTTTTTAGACGAAGAATTTGCAAAGCGTCATAAGATCCCTTTAGTACAAAAATCGAAACCTGTTCACGTTGAGGTCATAGATGGATGACCTTTATTGTCTAGTAGTGTCACCCATGAATCAGAACCTATAGAAGTGACATTTAAGGACCATAGTAGTCATATTATTTTCAATATTATTCGAACCCCATCAAATCCTGTTATTCTAGGTCTTTCCTGGTTGGAAAAGCATAACCCATCCATAGATTGGAAGTTGCGGAAGATGACCTTTCCCACAAAACCACCCAAGAGCAAGCCTAGTAGAAAACCTCGAATAGAGAAATCCTTATTTATTGGAGTAAGAGCATTTATAAGATTGTCCAAGGGAGGCACACCGTTTGTCATTTATGCGGCTCCAACTACCGGGGAGAAGATCTCGACAGCAAGTATACCGGAGCAATATAAGGATTTTAAAGACGTATTTCAAAAGAAAAATGCCGACATGCTACCGGAATACAGACCATATGATTGCACCATAGACTTATAGGAAGGAGCACAACTGCCTTTTGGCACAATCTACAATCTATCGCAGATGGAGTTGGCGGAGTTGCAAAAGTACATCGACGAGAATCTAGCCAAGAACTTCATTCGTCATTCAAAATCGTCAATTGGAGCACCCATCTTATTTGTGAAGAAGAAAGATGGCTCATTGCAGATGTGCGTGGACTATCGAGGCCTCAACAAGGTAACAAAGAAGAATCGTTATCCGTTATCCTTGATTTCTGGTCTCTTAGAACAACTTGGACGTGCAAGGATCTTTACAAAAATTGATCTAAGGGGAGCTTACAACCTCGTATGAATCAAGGAAGGAGATGAGTGAAAGACAGCGTTCTGTACAAGGTATGGCCATTTTGAATATAATGTCATGCCCTTTGGTCTTACCAATGCTCCAGCGGTCTTTCAACATATGATGAATGACATTTTTTGAGAGTACCTTGACGATTTTGTTGTCATCTATTTGGATGATATTTTGATATTCTCCAAAAATGAGGAAGTGCATGAAAAACACGTTCGTTTGGTATTAGAGAAACTATACGAGCGAGGACTATATGCCAAGTTGGAGAAGTGTTTATTTCACCAAATAGAGATGGAGTTTCTGGGATTCGTTGCGACTACGGAAGGCTTGAAGATGGATCCCAAGAAGGTAGAAGCAATCGTATCCTGGGAGGTTCCGAAGACGGTTAGAGATGTACAATGCTTTCTTGGTTTTGCCAACTTCTATCGGATCTTTATCAAGAATTACTCTCAAGTTGCTGCTCCTCTCATTCAGTTGACATGCAAGGATAAGTTGGAATGGGGACCTCTAGCAGAGAAGGCGTTTCAAAACCTGAAGACCGCATTTACTACGGCTCCAATCTTGATACATCCAGACTTTACAAAGGCCTTCTATTTAGAAACTGATGCTTCGGATTTTACTTTGGGAGTTGTACTTTTACAAATGGGAGAAGATAAGAAGCTCCATCCGGTTGCATTCTATTCTCAAAAGTTCTCTGCTGCTGAAATCAATTATGAGATCTATGATAAGGAACTTCTTGCTATAGTGGATTCTTTTCAAGAATGGCGTCACTTTCTTGAAGGAGCTGCACATCCAGTGACCGTATACACAAATCATAAGAATTTGGAATATTTCATGTCAGCTCGAGTTCTAAATCGACATCAAGCTCGATGGAGTATGTTGCTATCTATGTTCGATTTTATTATCATTTATCGACCTGGAAAGCAGCAAGGACTATTTGATGCCTTATCGAGGAGATCGTATCTTGTACCAAAGGCTGGAGAAGCAGAGTTTGATCAACAATGTATGACATTGTTGAAGCTAGAGCAATTTCAGCTTTGCACTACTATTATGCCAATTGATGCTGACTTCCTGAATCAGGTACGTATCGTAACCATTGAAGATTCAGTAGCCATTGATATTAAGGAACGTGCCAATGACGACAAGTTCAAGGTGGAAGGAGATCTTTTATACTTTGAAGAGCGGTTATATATCCCAAAAGGACCAGCACGACTCTGAGTTCTTCAATCTCACCACGATTTTCCAGTTGCGGGACATTTTGGATTCAACAAGACCTTGGAGCTTATTTCTCAAGATTTTTGGTGGCCCCAAATGTGGAAGGATGTGAAAGATTTTGTCCTCTCTTGCAACATCTGTTCAAGATCCAAGAATCCTCGGCATCACCCTTATAGACTCCTACAGCCATTGCCGATTCCACGTTGACCATGGTCTTCAATTTCCATGGACTTCATCACGGACCTGCCATCATTGAACTCATTTGACAGCATCTTTGTCGTGATAGATCGGCTTACAAAAATGGCACACTTTGTCCCTTGCAAGAAGACATTGTCCATTGAAGTCACAGCAAGGCTCTTTCTCGATAATGTGTATCGATATCATGGACTACTAGATGATATCGTATCAGATCGAGGAACCCACTTCGTATCAAAGTTTTGGAGATCTCTCTTTGAGATACTGAAGGTGGATATCAAGCTTTCTTCGGCTTTTCATCGTCAAACTGACGGTCAAACGGAACGGATGAACCAAGTCTTGGAACAATACTTACGATACAGCATCAACTATCAGCAAGACGATTGGACCACATATCTGTCGCTAGCCGAGTTTGCATATAACAACACCCTCCATGCGTCGACTCAATACACACCATTCTTTTCCAACTATGGGTATCATCCAAAGCTTGATTTATTGAGTCCATGAACAAATAACAATCCAGCAGCTGAAGGATTTGCAAAACAACTATCAGAGCTTCAAAATACGTTGAAGCTTCAATTACAATCCGCTCAAAAATCCTACAAGGCGTCTGCAGATAGATTTCGGAATCAAGCACCTACTTTCAAAATTGGAGATAAAGCATGGCTTCTTCGACAAAATATCAAGACCAAGCGACCATGTGATAAGTTGGACTATCGAAGATTGGGACCATTTATCATCCAAAAGCAAATCAATCCAGTGGCGTACCGTCTGGAATTACCGGCTTCTATGAAGGTACATCCAGTCTTTCATGTTTTTTTGTTGGAGCCTTATCGAGAGTCATCTTTTCCTGGAAGAGTGCAATGTCCGCCACCTAGTATTGAGATCGAGAACCACGAGGAATACGAGGTTGAAAAGGTGCTGGATTCTCGGCGAAGGTAGGGCAAGTTGGAGTATCTTGTTCATTGGTGCGGCTACGACATTAATGAGCGAACGTGGGAGCCAGTTGAAAATCTCACCAATGTGCCACAAAAGGTACAGGAGTTTCATCAACAACATCCTCATAAACCTAAGCTGGTTCGACAATAGCTTCTTTCTGAAGCTTGCTCACCCAAGAATATAAGAAAGGGAGAGAGCACCACCAAAATTCGTAGTTGATGTAGTTATTTTCTCAAAGATAAAATAGAATTTTTTCAATAGCCATAGTTTGGTCTTCTGATATGAATAGCCAAGAGATAGATACTATGCTAGTCAGATTATCTCAACCAACTAGTTCACGAAGGCGACCTCGAGATGAAGAACCACTTGTACCACGACGACGACGGAGGATACTAAGTAACCGATTACTAGTGATTGTATTTGAGTCCGAGCCTGCTTACGACAGTCAACCAGAAGGCATATTTGCAGGACAATTTCACAATGAAGACACGAAAGTTCATGCTTGGTCAAAAGTTGAAGGAATGGGCCACTAATGTTGGCTTCAAGGACCGATGAACCACTTACCTCGTGAACAACAGTTGGAGTTCATAGCAGACGTTATACGACAGATCTTCATTTTCTTGCGTCGGTACTGATTGACAACAACATTGCTTCTCAGAGACCTCGAAGCTAAAGGAGGGGGTGATGTTCGGGACATAGTCCTTAGAACCTTCTAGAGACAAGTTTCTAGAACCTTCTAGAGACAAGCTTCTAGAACCTTCTAGAAGCAAGTCTCTGGAACCTTCTAGAAGCTTCTTAGTTGGTAGAAGATGTTAGGGACATAGTCCTTAGAACCTTCTAGAGATAAGTTTCTAGAACCTTCTAGAAGCAAGTCTCTCGAATCTTCTAGAAGCTTCTTAGTTGGTAGAAGTTTCTTGAGAAGCTTTCCAAATAGGAGTATATATTGGGATCGAGGCTGAAGAGTTCTTCAGTCTCGACAACACATCTCTTGGAGCTCTAGTTCACCTCTTTGGTGTTGTTTTTATATTCATCTGATTAATCTAGTTCTTGCCAGTTCTTCTTGAACTTCTTCGTAGATATCAAGTCTGTATGCTGTGTCCGTGACACCTATCCACAATACCTTCTATTGGTCTTAAATTTTTTCTTGTTGATATTCTTGATGATTGACCCATCTCTTCAAGTTTTGTAAATTTTATTTACAAATCTCTCATCCTTTGTATGATTTCATCAATGCTCATTTCTTCTCTCTTTGATGTAGCCATTGAAGGTTGAATCATAGATGTATGATAGATAGCAGGCATTTTTCCTTTAGATGCGTGCAATGGTCTTTGAATTTCCATCCCATCTTTTCTCCTTTCTCTTTTTGCAAGCATCCCAATCGCCTTTTCTACTTTCTCCCAATTTGTTGTCAATCCTTCAACTTCTTTTTTATCTTTCAGCAAAACTTCCAACTTCTCTTACAACTCTCTATTAGTCGCTTGAAGAAAAAGCTCCACTTTACTTGGATCTAATAATTGCCTCTCTTTCTTTGATAAACAAGAATATTACTTTTCAAACTCTTTTAATTATTCTGTTGCTAGTAGATCCTTCTTAGGCCTTTCAATCCATTCAAAAAATGATTTCTTTGTAACTCGGTCACTATCTTCTAAAAAATACTCATCCTTTAATGCTTGAGATAATTTTTTCCATGAACCTCCAGAATGTCCTATAATGGACTTCACATGATTTCTTATTTCTGGTACAGTATCCAATTCAAATAGCTAAACCATCTCTTTCTCTGAAACATACTTCAATTCCATTTCCTTTACGTAACACCTTAAGTATTTTGTAATATCCTTCCCTTCAAATTAGTCAATCTTGTCTACAACAACTTGTAATGCTTTATCTGCCATACCCTCTTTGCAATCCTTAACCTGTTGTTGTTTCATTAATAAGGTGAATGCCTCAAACATGCTTGCAGAGTTGGGATCAAAATACATACCTTGCCTTTCAATTGAAGCTCCACTTCCAGCTCTTTCACTTATTAATTGTGTTACATCATGACAGCGTCATCAAACCAAGTACCCTCCGTACCAATGGGACAACCACGATCATTTTCTAATCCTACATGGAACAAGCCTAGTAGGTATATATCGGTGAAGACACCCAATATGCCTAATAAGGGTGCAAGAAGACTACTTCGTTGTTTCTATTGTATATAGATTGGTCATTATGTCAGTGAATGTTCCAATCCCAGAGCCAGTGACGATTATATGCCAGTGCATAGGAATTGTAAGTAGTCGAGGCATACTTATCAGTAATGTAATACTCCGTTCAATTTCAATAATCGAGATCAGCAGATTCAAAATCAAGAAAAAATGGAGGAGATAAATCAAGGTCCTCAAGATTCTTTAGTAAATCGGGTGGAATATATCCAAGCCATTCTTACCAGGAGTCAATAAAAGGAAAAAAGATCAATTAAAAATTTCGGTGAGCTTGATGTGAAGGGCCAATTTGATCCAATTATGGGGATATCCAATCCAAGCTTTGTTATCGACCTCTTATCTAATATGAGACTTGACTTGGTTGGACAATCCAATGAGGTTCCAATTACAGAGGCTTCAATTCTGTTTTGAGTTATTTCGTTCTCTACGTAATTTTGAGAAACGTTGTCGTATTACGTGCTTTTCTGCTCGAGAACGCGCCGGGCGTCTGGCTGTAGAAGGTAGTATGGAGATTCGCCAGTAGTCAAGCAGTCTATCAGTTTTTGACTGTTAGAATATAAACGACTGCAAGAATACACCGTAAATCTATACGGATGCCCCTTCGACTGCTTGCCGAAGTCCTTTTTGTCCCGACCGATAGATCTCTAAACGTTATAGAGAACCCCGAACAACCCAAACTGTTAATCTTTGATACCGCTTTGTACTTACGATCTTGTATCCACTGACTATCTTATTAGATTAACCCAATAAATTTCATTCACTCCGCATACTCAATCCTATAGACACCCTTTTAATTCTCCAATCACAGACGTAACTCCGATTTCACAAAACAGTCAAGAGTGATCACATCCACTTCATTAAAAATCCCGATTCACTATTACAACACTGACTTCAGCAATGATTGCCTCAATCTTCCCAAAACCCTATAAAGAAGAAAAACCCAATTCTCTATCTTTTCTTCCCCGACCCCGAAGCATGAAGCTAGCTCTCTCCTATCTTCAAAAAAAACCTCCCCAAAAACTTCTTCTCCCCCTAATCTTATCCTCTGAATTTCTTCAATCTTCCATCTTGGATCCGGAATTGGCTCCCACAGTCAGAGCTTAGATCCAAAATTGGCTCCCACCGTCAGAGCTTTCTCCTCCGTTTTTACCTTTAAGAGATCCATTTACCGAAAATAACGTTCCCTGAAACGGCACAGAGAATAGGACAGCCTGAAATAGAATCGAAACCCCGTACTCGGGTCCACATTGAGTCGCCCGACCAATTCAGGTCTCATATTGGGTAAGATGCCCGTAGTAAGATGTGGATTTTCCCGTAATTAGACTGCATTGGGTTGCCCAGCCAATTCAGGTCTCATATTGGGTAAGATGCCCGTAGTAAGATGTGGATTTTCCCGTAATTGGATCAAATTGGTCCTTCGCATCACACTGGCTGAGGCCCGTAGTAAGACCTGGATTTTCCCGTGATTAGATTGCATTGGGTTGCCCGACCAATGTAGGTCTCATATTGGGTAAGAGGACCCGGATTGGATTCTTGAAATTGGATCCAATTGGCTCTTCGAACCAGGCTCACCCATCGTGTGAATTGGTCCTTTCTCTTCTTGCTGACTCCCGTTATTGGAATCGAACGGAGCATTTCAGTATTCCCCGGCTGACTGTAACGGAGTAACTGAATGTGGCCACTCAGTATTTACACCGGAGTGGGTCGTTGCTCCCAATATTCGAGATAACTGAATATTAATAAAAGTCCCCTTTCTTTATATTTTCACAGTATACTTGTGTTACAACACGACATCCACCCCCTCTGAACCTGTGCATCCTCCGGTATGCACCAATTTACCCAATTGCTGTTTGATTCAGAATATATCCTCTACATCTTTCTCTTGTTCGTCTTTGTCACCTTCATTATCCAAATCACTTTCATCTTCTTGCTGCGGAATCTCTATACCTTCATTAAGGTCTTTCATATTCATCTCTGTGTGTCTTTGTTTAAATATTTTTACTCGCTTCCCTACAATTGGTATTTTCAATTTTGTACCATCTAACTTCCGTCATGAGAAAGTCGCATTATCATGAACAGTTGTTACTACATATGGTCCAAACCAACGTTTTGAAAATTTCCGCAAAGTACTATGTTGATTATCCAGACTATTGTCATAAACAAGTACCCAATCACCTTCCACAATTGCTTTAGGTCTCAATCGATGTTGCTTATCGAATCGCGCCTTGTTTTGTAACTTTGCTCTTTTTAACCTTTCCAATGCTATCTACACATCTTCTGATCTTTGCTCCAATTGTCGAATCCTAATAGCCAGAAGTTCTTCTCTTGTCAATCCATCTTCCCATGGTAGCATACTCCAAGTAAGTACCTTTTCTTCAATCGGCATAATTGGTTTTTGACCTATCATAAGTTCTACTAGCATATATCTTGTCACCGAACTATGTGTTGTTCGATCAGCCCATAATGCAAATGATAAAAGCCGTGGCCACTCTTTAACTTTTCCATTACAAGCTTTAACTAATGCTTTCACAATTGGTGGCTGACCGCCTTCGCTTTTTGCATTGCCTTCTGGATTATAAGCAGTAGTCAGTGATAGTTTAACTCCACATCTTTCAAAGAACTTACGAGCTTCTTGTGCATTTAATTCTCCACGATCTGCAGTGATTTTTCCTACACATCCGTAGCGGTAAATGACATCTTCAAGCAAAAACCTACAAATCTCCTCTGTAGATTTTGTCCTCAATGCTCTTCCTTCTACTTGATTTGATAAATCTTTACGAGCTAAAACCAAATATCTCATCTGCCATAACCCAACCGGCATAATAACCAAATCAACAACCCATTTAAAATGAATAGCCAGTGGATACGTAGGATGAAGACCATCTCGATGTCGGATATTAGAATACGATTGACAGATTTCACATGACTCTACAACTGAGAGCACATCTCGATACATATTTTTCTACCAATATCATTCCTTGAGTTTAGCAAAAGTAGCCCAGATTCCTCTATGCCCTACCCATAAACTATCATGAAACTCCTTTAATAATTTCAGTCTTTCTTCCTTTTTGCCTATCACTCGTTGTGGCATCCCAATTCCTTTCTTTGGTCTCTTCCATAAGAATCCATCTCGAAGTAAAAATCCATATGCTTTTTTTCTTATTTGTTTGAATTTTTCTGTAGACCAATTCTCCTGCTTAGACAAGGTATTCAAATAATAACCAATATCCAATAATTCTCCTTCATAAGATTCTTCAAGAAATAGCTTGTCTTCTCTGTTGAGATTTGATATTGAATAGAATTTCAATCCGACGTCATCAATGTCTTCAACCATTTCGTCCTCCCTCTCGTATCTTGCTCGAGATAGCATGTCTGCTACTAAATTGTCCTTCCCAGTAACATGCTTAAATTCTGGATTTAGTGACTTAATATAAGCAATCCATCTCAACATCGCAATATCTGGCGTTGAACAGTTAATAATCATTCCAAGCAATGGCAAGCAATCTGTTTCAATTACTACTACTGCCCCAATCAAATAGTCCTTTTTAGCTTTCATAGCCGAAACGACTCTCCAAAGTTCTCTTTTGACTTGCGAATATGCACGTTGACGAATACTTAAAACTTTAGCCCCAAATCGAAGTGCAAATCTACTCCCATTTGAATCATCTTGACCCACAGCCCATCCAATGGCAATTGGACTAGCGTCCACAGTAAGAATCACTGGTCTATTGCACTTATAATCAACCTTCTTCAATATTGGAGGTGACATCAATAATTTCTTCAATCTTTGCACTGCCTGAATATGCCTTTTTTTCCATTTAAATCGGTAACCCTTGCGTAACAGTTCATATAATGGATCCGCTATGTAAGCAAAATGAGGGATACAGATTCGATAAAATACACATGCACCCAAAAACTTGTGAACCTCTGTTAAAGAATCACAATCATCTTTCATCCTTCCAATTGCATCAACTTTAGTCGGATCTAGTTTTCTTCCATAAGATCCACATAAATGTCCAACAATGACAACCTCTCATACTCCAAATACGGACTTCATACCTGATAATGTAAGATGAACTTCTCCAAGCCGAGTTAAAATCTTTTCACAATCTTGTATATGATCAACAACATATTTGCGACACCCCCTCGTATCTAAATTTTCATCCTTGTCTCCTTCTCTGCACCCTTTTATAGGAACATCATCCAGAAAAGGCATAGTCTTTTCCGGAATAAAATCTCTCAATATCTTATTCATCCCATTCATCATATGCGCAACTGAGTTGGTCGCGCCTTGAGGAAGAGTGCACATTCTAACCAATCCAAGTGGTGTCCTCATTGTTGTCATATCTCTACTTCCTTCAGCAAGTTGAAATTGATCATAACCTGAATACAAGTCACCCATTGAATAGATCGCCCTTCCAGCAAACGCCTCAGCAAATTCATCCACAATAGGCCCAATTCCTGCATTCCTGATAGTTACTGCATTCATCGGTTGCATATCTTGAATAAACCATAGTGATCCATTCTTCTTAGGTACCGTAAACCATCGACTAGAATACGGCGCAAATGAAGGTTCCAATATTTTCATCTTTATCTTTTCTTTTAATAGTTCCACCAATTTAGGTAAATGTGTCCTTGGTACTGGAATCGGTCTTAGATTCCAAGGTACATGCGATACAGTGAAGATAACCATAGGTGTTATAATATTTGGATCCATACACCCAATTTCATGAGATTTGAAGGCAAACGATCTACCTTGTTTAGCCAACATCTTTTTGAAGTAAGTAATTTCCTCCGGCAATAAAGAACCATCAGAACCAATCTTCAATTCTTCAAAAGTCTCTTTAGTAAACTGATGTCCAATACTCATTGGATCTCTTAAACTTGCTTCTTTTGATGCTTCTCCCATTTGTTCTTTAGAATCTTCTGGTAATGGTCCGGCAACAGGCTTTACCTTCTTATCTGCCGTTTTATATCTCGTCTCTACAGTGACTTCTGGTGCTTGAAAAGATTCAAGCATGGTATAAACCTCTCTTGAATGAATCTCAACAATCTTATCATTATCTCCTAATCCAATAGATGTAATCAATTCCAATGAATCTTCCAGTCCATTTTCTTCATAAACACCTAAAATCCTCTCATCATCTTGCAATATACCTAACTTGCGTAATTTTCCTTCAATATCATATAATCTTTTTCTTTATTTTCTTTTAAAATCATCAACTTTCTTATACATAATATTTCCATTCTCCAATATACCAATAAAACTTGCATCAAAGGCACCTTCATCTCGCGAGAGTACCTCCTCTTTTGTACCTCCATAATATTGCTTTACAGTGGTACCTCTCCAAAATCCTTAAATCCTTCAACAATCTTTGGCAATGGTTTCTCCCTCAACTTATCTCGATTCCGTTCATGGTTAGGAGGTACTGTTAGAAATTGTACAACTTTCCTCCCATCCTCGCTTCGTACCCTTGCATCAGCGGAACCATCGTCAAGTACTTTTGTTTCCATCCGTATTGCCATAATATAAGGTTGTCCTAAAATCAACGGATAAGACGTTGTATCTTGAACAAAGAAATGTTGCTCCGTCGCAACATCCCCAATCCGAATTTTGACATCTGGACAAGCTCCATATAATTCGCCCCGTGTGTTATTAGCTGCTCGAATTATCCATCCATGTTCCATATCAATTGGCCATTTTTGCTTCTTATAAAGATCTTTAGACATGAGATTTATTTCAGAACCATGGTCGACTAAAGCAACTATTGGTTCATCTATATCTCCTACTTTCACCGATACTTCAGTAGTTGCCCTTGCCCAATGCTTTCGAGTATAATGGCTCAAAGTTTCCATTTCCTTGTCACTAGAATCTTCGAAACGTACTCGTTGATTATATCCATTCTTTTCATTTGTTGGTTGCTTGTAACCAATATCAACCTCTTCTTCACCTCTATATATTCTTGCATCAATAGCATGACTCATTCCAGTTTCGTCTATTAATTGCCTCTTTTGCTTAATGCTATGAATGATAATATCATGAAACTTCTTCTTTGCAATTCCTAAGACTTTTTTCAATGTGAATTCCACCTTAGCGTTTAATATACGTTCTTTCAACACCCCTTTCAAATTTGTTGCCCCTTCAATGTCAGAAAGTAGCTTATAAGCAATTGATTTGCCCTTATCTTTTGTCTCTTTTGTTTTTTCTCCTAATGATGCTGAGGTATCCTTTACAGGCAATTCTTGTGAAGCTGCCTCCCGAGCCTTGTTTCCTCGAATTTGCCTCTTAGAAGAATTTCCTTCTCTAGTATCATCAAAATTTCCTCATCTCTTTTCTTCCATCAAAGCTTCATGTTGGCTCTTAGCAATATATGCATGAACTGAAAGAGACTAAACAGGATCCTTCCAACCTGTTCTACCTTGTATTGTAGCTGCAGTCTTCAATAACGCTTCTCGAGGTAATTTCCCTTCTTGCATTGTAGAAACGGCAAAAGCCCAAAACTCACTAGTTTCCGTACTTCCACCAAGGTCATCATCTACTCTAGCACCATAACTTGCACTTTCTCGTGCTGCTGTTTCATGCTCTTTTAGGTAATCTTGAACCAATGCTCTCATTCCTTCCTTGCCAAAATTGGTTTGAAAAAGATCCTCTCTATTTTTCAATGCTATCTTCTCATCTTTCCAGCAAATAATTTCCTGCTGTATCATATTATTAAATTCATTGCAATCTTTTCTAGTGTGTGAAGCATCATCACACCAAATGCATCTTTGTACATATCCTTGTTTTGAAACATTCTTCGAATTGTTTGTAGAAGTATCCTCTTCAAGTCTTGCCAATTTGATTTGAAGATCTCGCATTCCTCGTATAATTTCTTCCATTCTCATATCTGCTTTCTTTGATAAGGATGTTGAAGGTTGAACTGTAGGCATTGTTGGTGGTGTTGTACCTACTGGAGCTTTGGGTGCTTATACTATTTTCTGAATATTGCTCCTATCCTTCCTCCTTTCTCTTTTTGTAAGCAACCCCACTGCATCTTCAACGTTCTTCCACTTTGTTGTCAATACTTCATCTTCTTCTTTGTCTTCAAGAAGAAGTTCTAATTTTCCTTGCAATTCTCCATCAGCAGCTTGAAGAAATAGATCAACTTTGTTCGACTCCAATGTCAATTTTTCTACCTTCGATAATTGAGAGTATTGCCTCTCAAATTCCCTTAGTAGCTCTGTTGCTTGTAAATTCTTATTGGGCCGTTCAATCCATTCCAGAAATAGCTTCTTAGTAACGCGATCAGCATCTTCGAAGAAATATTCGTCTTTCAATGCATGTGAAAAAACCTCCCATGAATTCCCATAACGATCCGTAATCGATGTAATGTGGTCTCTTATCTCCGGTATCGTGGCAAGTCCAAATAGTGCAACCATTTTCTTCTCAGAAACCCGATTTAATTCCATTTCACGAACATAACATCTTAAATACCTTGAAATATTCCTCCCATCAAATTGATCAATTTTATTGACCACTGCTTGCAATGCTTTGGTTGCCAAAGCTTCCTTTCGATCATTGCTTTACTGTTGCTGCATTGACAATGGGAAGTCTTGAAACATACTAGCAATAGACGGATCCATGTGCATACCTTGTCGTTTAGAAGAACCCTCACCAGAAACTCCTCTCAAAAATCTTTCAAAATTTTTATTTTTTTTTTCCATTAAATAAAGATAAAATCAACCGAAATCTAATACCTTCCACCTCAAGCTTTCACGTCGGGTTCACCACTTTTGTCGTATTATGTGCTTTCCTGCTCGAAAACGCGCCGGGTGTTTGGCTGTAGAAGGTAGTATGAAAATTTGTCAGTAGTCAAGCAGTCTACCAGTTTTTGACTGTTAGAATATAAACGACTGTAAGAATACACCGTAAATCTATACGGATGCCCCTTTGACTGCTCGCCAAAGTCCTTTTTGTCCCGGCCGGTAGGTCTCTAAATATTACAGAGAACCCTGAACAATCCAAACTATTAATCTTCGATACCGCTTTGTACTTACGATCTTGTATCCACTGACTATCTTATTAGATTAATCCAATAAATTTCATTCACTCCGCATACTCAATCCTATAGACACCCTTTTAATTCTCCAATCACAGACGTAACTCCGATTTCACAAAACAGTCAAGAGTGATCACATCCACTTCATTAAAAATCTCAATTCACTATTACAACACTGACTTCAGCAACGATTGCCTCAGTCTTCCCAAAACCCTATGAAGAAGAAAAATCCAATTCTCTGTCTTTTCTTCCCCGACCTCGAAGCGTGAAGCTAGTTCTCTCCTATCTTCAAAAAAAACCTCTCCAAAAACTTCTTCTCCCCCTAACCTTATCCTCTGAATTTCTTCAATCTTCCGTCTTGGATCCGGAATTTGCTCCCACAGTCAGAGCTTAGATCCAAAATTGGCTACCGCCATCAGAGCTTTCTCCTCCGTTTTTACCTTTAAGAGATCCATTTACCAAAAATAACGTTCCCTGAAATGGCACAGAGAATAGGACAGCCTGAAACAGAATCGAAACCCCGTACTCAAGTTCACATTGAATCGCCCGACCAATTCAGGTCTCATATTGAGTAAGATGCCCGTAGTAAGACCTGGATTTTCCCGTAATTGGATCAAATTGGTCCTTCGCATCAGACTGGCTGAGGCCCGTAGTAAGACCTGGATTTTCCCGTGATTAGACTGCATTGGATTGTTCGACCAATGCAGGTCTCATATTGGGTAAGAGGACCCGGATTGGATTCTTGAAATTGGATCCAATTGGCTCTTCGAACCAGGCTCATCCGTCGTGTGAATTGGTCCTTTCTCTTCCTGCTGACTCCCTTTATTAGAATCGAATGGAGCATTTCAGTATCTCCCTGCTGACTGTAACGGGGTGACTGAACCTGGCCACTCAGTATTTGCACCGGAGTGGGTCGTTGCTCCCAATATTCGAGATAACTGAACATTAATAAAAGTCCCCTTTCTTTATATTTTCACGGTATACTCGTGTTACAATACGACAATGTCTTATCCGTTGAAAGTTCCTCTCAAGGGCGTGAATTCTAAGTAAGCTCCAGCTACTGTTCTATTTCGAAGTCTAGGACGGAAGAATATCTTACCTCTTGGAGTTAAACTCAGCACAATGAAAAGAAAGAGGGCATTGGGAATTACCTTAAATATAGAACCTTATGATATTTTGAAGGATCTGGATGCTATTCGGCCTTCTATTTCTATGAAGTAACTTCTAGTAGTTGCACTAGAGTGCCGTTCTACATTGAATTCATCGTTAATATGACATAGGCAACGTAACAAGGAAGTTTATGAAGTCAGTTTGAATCCTGATCCAAATGCACCAACCATCGATGTTTCAATTGACAATGTTATGATCTCGGGTATTCAGGTAGATGGTGGTTCCAGCGTCAATTTAATGAACATTGATACAATAGATGCTTTAGATTTGGAACACTTAGTACTTACAATATTGGTATTAAAGATGGCAGATTATAGCCGAGTTAAACCAATGGATATTTTATGGAGTGTTCAAACTATAATTATCAGTATTACATATGAAATCGACTACATCGTCTTTCACTTACAACAATCAACTTTATTGTATCCAAATTATTAGGACGATCGTGGCTTTATTAAGCAAAGGCCAAGAACGATTGGAGTCGGGGTACTTTGACAATTGGCAAGGGCGGAGATAAAATGGTGTTACAAATGTATCTAGTCTATTATCACAGGGATTCTCAATTGTCAGCATATAAATTGACGATGGACAATGAGCTTAGCTCCAATGATGACATAATCACACTGATTATGGAGGCGCCCATGGAGGCAGTGCAACACCCTGGAGTGGTGTACCAATGTAGCAATCCAGGAGAGTACTTGATATATCCACCAGATTCAAAAATCTTTGCTAAAATTAATATTGATTAGATGACAAAGTATGATGTGCACCATGTGAGTGCCTTGGACACAGGATTCAGTACTTTACACATGTTGGACTTACCGACTAATTTTAAACCAGTACAGGGATTAAAATCGAACATCGCCGCTGCACCTTTATGTCAAACTATCAACTTGACGACCATAGTAGTGTCTCAGACAATTGAGGTCTACGAAGGTATTAAAGAACATCAGTTGACCTATTAGATAGAATTTTTCTTGTATCATAAGTCCACTTTTGCTTGGACTTATGATGATCTAAAAGGTATCCCCACTGAAGTCTGTGAGCATTGTATCATTTTAGAGGAGAACGCTAAACCGGTATGGTAGAGGCAACATCGCCTTAATCCTAAATATTCCCTGATGGTGAAGGAAGAATTGGACAAGCTTCTTGCAATTGGTTTTATTTATTCAATACCGAATAGTGAGTGGTTTCTTCAATCGTGATGGTACCGAAAAAGAACGAAAAAATACAAACTTAATGCGGCCACCAAGAAAGATTACTTTCCATTACCTTTCACGAATAGTATAAATAACATGTTGTCATTATCACCAAGTAGTAAAAGAATAGGAATGGGGCACCAGTTAAAGTCATTCTATGGTGTTGTTTTGGGTTGGTTGGAAAGCCATTTTCTTGTATTTCTTGTGTATTCAAGAGTAGTAGTTCCAGTTAAGAATTAACAGTGAGGAGTCAATCACAAGTGTCAATTGAAGATGTTCTAGAATGGATGAGTCAGTAGTAGCATCAGTTGAAACTTCGGGATATCCAGATCTTGAAATTAGAGGCTCAAGTCTGTGAATTGGAAGAATATAATAAAGATCTCTCAATCCAGTTCAGAAAGGAGTCGATGGACAGATTGGAGGAGGAAGAGGATTTGTAATTAGAACCGGAATCAGTGGAACCAACAATAGTTAATGCGGCAATTCATCAATCAAGTGGACTAGAGAAAATAGTAATTTTGTAGAATTTGATTAAATAGTTTTTAGATAAGAATCAATTGTGTGTTTGCAAGGACATTGCATAGATAGGAGTGGGGCTATGTAGAATAGATATTAGTTCGTTTCTGTAAGATATTGGTAAAATAGACTAATAGTCCATAGAATAGTTAGTTCAGGAGGACGGATGATTGATTTAATTATTAAAAGTGGTTAATTATAGGATTACGGTTAGAATCTGGAAATCGAGAGCAATTATATAGGAGTTATAGAAGTTAGTATGAAGGCCAGACTGTGATAGTCATGAGCCAAGGTAAGCTTAGTGCTACCTCTTTACCTCTTTGTCTCTTTGTTGTTGAAGAATAATAGATAGTTTCTAAATATTGAGAAGTGAATCTGTAGAATAAATCAGAGATTGATTTATGAATTATTGATTACGTAATTAGAGTACTCAGTGATTGAATTATATGAGGAGTTATTGAAAGATTATGATTGTTGTTTATTGAGAGCTGTGTGTGTTTGGACAAAAAAAGTCTATGATTACAAAAATTCTATGAATTCAGATTGATTGAAAGGAAGTCTGTTATTTCTAGTGTTGGATAGAAATTATGTATTTTGAGCAATCTTTTGAGAGTACAAGGTTGCACACTATTGTTATCAGTTGATGAAGGAGTATTCTTACTGGGAGAAAAAATCGTAGTGTTGCTTAGTATTTTACTGGTTTAAAATACAGTTAATTGTATGACCCTAACAAGTAAAACTCATGCACTTAGTCTTTCTCTATACAGGTTTATTCAGAAAAGAATTGTAAAATAAGTAAAATGATAATCATAGAAAAAATAGCTAAGTTTTTCTTTGATAATATATATGGCTATTATGAATTACCTAAGGATATTATATAGAATAAGAGAACTTATTTTGTATCAAGATTTTGAAAAATACTTTTTAAGATTTTAAAGATGGACATAAAACTATCTTTGGCTTTCCATCCTCAAACTCATAGACAAACAAAGTATATAAATCAAGTTTTGGAGTAATATTTGAAATGTACCATCAACTATTAAAAAAATAATTAAACAATTTTTTTACCATTGGTAGATTTTTTTTATAATAATAAATTATATTCTTCTATAAAATAAATAATTTTCTTTGTTAATTATGATTATCATTTATAATTTGATATTTTTGACTTTTTAAAAGTTGATAATCCTTCATCAAAATTTTTGACAAATCATTTATCTAAGTTACATACAATAATAAAGATACAACTAAAAGAAGATTAAGAATAACGAAAGAGTAATGCGGATGCCTATTATGAGAAACAACCTCATTTCTATATTGATAATAAAGAATGATTACTTCATCATAATATTAAAAATATTTGCCTTTATGATAAGTTAGATTACGATAGACTTGAACTATTTCTTATTTATAAATAAGTAAATCTAGTTGCTTATTGATCATATCTATCAAAGTCTATGAAAATCTATTCCATATTTAATGTGTTTCTTTTGGAACTATATAAGACAATGCATAACTTGGAAAAAAGATAAATATCATTGCTTTCTAAAAAAATATATAGTAATTAAGAATTTGAGGTGGAAGAAATCTTAGTGTCAAGGAGAAGAACTTTATAAAAATAAATAAACAAGTAAGACTTTTCTCAAAAAAAGATGACAAAATAGAAATGACTAAATATATATATTAAAAAAAAAACTGCAATGGCTATTGCCAAAAGATAAGAAAACTAGAGACCCTTGAAACTAGATTATAAGAAAGAAAAGAATTGACAAGAGTGAAGAAGGCTTCACTCTTACCTCTATATATACTATCTACCTAGGAGCTACATGGCAACATTCTATAGGACCTCCAAAAATGTGTTGACTTTGCACAATACATATTTTAACTTGCAAGATAAGTTTTCTATGTGGGTACTACATAATTAGCTTGTTCTACAAGCTATCAACATGTGTGGCATGTGGTTAACTTATTGACTAAGTTTCTAACCTATCAATCAAGTATAAATACATGTAAAGTTAAAACAATGTCTATAAAGCTTCTAGAAAGCTTCTTTAGAAGATATTATGAAATTAATCTACTTTTATCTACTTCTATCTATTCATATCACCTATATAACAATCACAGTAAATATATATCTGTGACATTACTCCCCCTTTTAGGGACGAATTCAACGAGGAGTAGTGATCATATATTGAAAAAGTCTAAGATGCGGCAAATTACATTTGTCACATACTCTGATCTTTGTTCTCTTCAAAGATGATTGATAATGCCTCTTAACTATTGATAGTGTCCCATACCGAGGTAGAAAGACCACTGAATTATTTGATCGTTGTTGAGGTCTTCAAAACTTCTTTCAAATAAAACATTTGGAACACCATGAGGAGTTGTTCCTACCTCTAGTAAAATCACCAAACATTGGAAGTCTCTTTCAAGGTCATGCTACCAAACGCATTGTATGTTGCCATCTATTTGAGGAAGAACATGTTGTTCTTGAGGATCTTTATCTCGATTGCATTGTCTTGAAGGTTTTGACAATCGTAATGTCTTATCCGACAGGTCAATAAACAAAGGCTCTTGAATTGAATCTACTAGTTGTTGGTTTTCCATCTCCTCAAGGTTACAACTACAAAGAAGCTACAAATAAGGATTGAAAGTAGAATATTATCTTACTTAGATCTTGTTTCTTTTATAAAGAAGGTTTTTATCTTCTTTTGATGGATGTCGTCGATGAAAAGCCTCCACCACCTTTGCTGCATTTACAAGATTCTTTATTGGCTCCCATATGCATTCACTAATATCATATCCGTACCAATGGACAAAATATTTTAATTTATTTTGGCATTGCCTTGTAGAAAGCTTTTCTATAAGATATTATTACATTTATCTAATTTTACATATTTCTACTTATTATTATTATTTAGATAATTATTTAAAATAAATAAATATATATATATATAAAAGTGATACAATATCACTAAATATTAGGAGTCTTTTTTAAAATGATTGTACAAAATACATTATATCTAGTCATTTATTTGAAAAGAATATATTTTTTTAGTAATCATTATCATAATTATAAAATTGATAAGATTAAAATAATTTAAGTATTTTAATTAATAATTTTAAAATATTATTAACTATTAATTCTCTATATTTATATATAAATTCTATAATTTTATTTTAAAACCTTTTTTCTTTGATTTATATTATTTTATTCTCAATGATTAATTATAGATTTTAATAAATATAATTTATATAAAATGAAGATTAATTTTGATATATTTTCTAGATTCTTTCATTTATTTCTACTAATATCATATCTATAAGATATTTCAATTTGTTTTTGGCACCTCCTTGAATTCAAAACTTCTTCCACTCCAAATATATTTTCTTATTTATATTAATAATAGATAGTGGTAAATATTTTTTTTTGGTATTTTGATTGTTGTATAAGGCTTCAAAAGAGATACTAGGCAGAAAAGATCAACCTTTATTGATAGTAGTAATCTCAATTAATACATCATTATTTTTTATTTTTTTATGTAATAACAAAATAAAAAAACCTTTTATAGTCCAATATTTCACAAGGTCAATAAATTTTGAATGAAGATTTATTTTATTTTTATTTTAAAAACTTTATAAGAATTTTTTTATTGATTATTTTTTTTCTTAAATATCTTTCATCTATATCCCTATTATTATCTAAAGCTCTTTTTTTCTACTCATCAAATCCTTTTTTGTTATAATTTTAATTTCAAGAATAAATTTCACTCCTCAATCTAAGTTTTAAGATGGCATCTATTAAGAATTATTTATAATTAGTTGTGTAAAGTATAAGAAGTAAATAATGAGAAAATAAATATATATATATATATATATATATATATAAGTAAAATAAATAAATTCAAGAAATTATATAATCTAAAACTTAGTTACAATTTATTCATTAGATTTTTATCTAATAAAAAATTAAATTAAAAAATAAAAGCATATTTTTAAAAATATTTTTTTTTCTTTTTAATGGTATAAAAAATTATAATTTTGAATTATTATGAATAATTTATATATTTTAAAAAATAGAAAGTAAATAAATAAAAAATTAAGTAAAAAATATTTACATCAAAGTTGATTTTATTGTAGATTAAGGGTTTGAGCCTCACCAAGGCTCACATGTAGTATGTTTGAGTTGCTACAGGAGGCCATGAGGCCTTTGTATTATCCTCCTAACTAAATTAAAGGTGCTACAACCTACATAGGCCTCGTGTACCTCCTTTCTTATAAAAATTAGACTAGTTGCTCGTTCTCCTATTTTTTACTAAGAAAATTCATATCTTTACATTTTTGACTTCACCATGGTATTTTAAAACATCCAATCAGCCTAAAAAATATGTATGGCCTTCAAATCTTATTCTTTTTTATCATAATGGCTCCCAAGGTGGTAAAAATTTAATTTTATCAAAGTCTTGAAATTTTCTCTAAAAATTTCTAAATTTTTTTTAATTAAATTCTAATTAAATTCTAAAAATTCTTATAAGATTCTTATAATTTTAATATCACTTTAAAGCCATATTTATATATCTTATAGATTTTTTATAGTAATAAAATAAATTTATATTAATTAAAAAACTTATTTTTGATATAAATAACTAAAAAGTTATAAAATACTTTTTTAAGCTTCTTTTAACTAATATTTAATATTTATATATTTTTAATAAGTAATATATATAGGTAGAAGGCCAATGTAGATATTTATTTTAATAAATAATTTTTAATATTCAATAAGTAAATATACTAAATCAATTAAGATAATTACTTCTAAGACTTCTTAAGAGTCTATTTTTATAGTTTTTTTCTCATAAGACTCTTGTATCCTATAAATATTTTTAAATTTTAATAAATACTTAAATCATCAAAAAGAATTTTTAATCCTAATATTTTTATATTTAAATAATTAAATCGTATATTTTTAACAATTCCACCAATTAAGATATATTGATGGAATTCATATCAATATATAAAAAATCAAAAGTATCAAATTAAAAGATAATAATCATAATTGAAAAAAAATTAAATAAAAGAATATATTATATAATTATATAGAAATCTCAATTATAATAAGAAATTTACCTAATTCTTTTGTTAGTAATTGATGATGCATCACAAATATTTTTTTTATATTTGATTGTAAAGTTTTATTTGTCCATCAATTTAAGGATAAAAAGTTGAAGATAACTTAGTATCAACCTATAATATATTAAAGAGTATCTATTAAAAGCTTGATATGAATTGAAGTCTACAATCAAATATAATTTTAATTAGAAATTCATGATATTAATGAAAATTATCTAAAAATATTTTAGCTATTTTTTTACTAGTAATTTACTTGAATATAATATAAAATACGTCATTTTAATAAACATCTATCATAACAAAGATAGAGTTTTAAGAATTTAAAATTTGAAGATTTGTAATGACATCTATTGAGACAAATGATCAAAGTTACTTTAAAATATGTAGAGATTGAAGAAGTCTATAAAATTACGTTTAGTATTGAGGTTTGGTATTACAAAGTCTTGTCTCATACTTACTTATAATGGATAAATATCTATCAATATAAGTTTATCCATTGTAAGTAAGTATAATTATTTTTAGTAAGTAATATTTTATCTTTTTGAAATGTTTCATATTTTGTCCTCAAGATGTTTTTAATATAAGGAAATTTTTTATCTTATCTTGTAAGAATGGAATTAATTACTACAATGTACTTCTTGTCCACTATATAATTTTTTTATTGCCATGACAAATCTTCAATGCATACAATAGTATTTATATGAGATTTTTAACATATATTGATAGATATCAAAAATTGAGATGAATGTAGATTTTCTATAAAATAGATAATTGGCCATATTGATATATGTGGCATATTTTTTCTTGAGGTGTAGATGTTTGGCAAAATATTTTGAGATTATACATTGTGCTTCTTATACATCTTTAGTATCATTGTTCAAGTCACTAATATATATGTATTTATTATTGAGTCTATATTTAGTAGCTAAATTTACTAAATATAACTTATATTATTCCAATAATATTGGTTAATAGTCACAAGCATCGATTAAGTCAAAATCTTGGTTTGACATGCTATCAAAGATATGTAATTAGTCTTTGTAGTTGGTTATGTATGCAACAAATATTTAAGGTGAATTTGCACCTTTGTAAAATAATTTGAGATGAAGAATTGTTTAAGAGGCTAATAGTATGCCATGTATTAAACATTCTTTTATTACGACTAAGTTGATTGAGATGAAGATAGATGTGTCTTGAACTTATTCCACTACTGTGGATAGATTCTCTCCATCTAATATCTTCATTCTTTATAATTTACCTTTGAGTTGCATTTATAGCTTATTAATTACAGATTTGAATACCACTTGAGCTTCTTGCAGCATAATATTGAAGACTAATAATTCTTTAATTCTAATTTGGATGGTATTCTTTAGGACTTTGAAGGTCTTTTGTTTATATCATACTATTTGAATTTAATCACATAGCTCATGTAATATGCCTTTTACAATGATATGATCATATTTGAACATTGCAAGTTTGTCTTACTATTAAAAAATAATATGACATTTTTTCTTTAATTGACATTATAAGCTTTCTATCTTCCATTGTGCATCATCTATATCTTAGATGCTTTTGGATGTAAAAGGTACATTGTGTAATTGGACTATATCTTTGTTCAATTGATTGATTTATAATTATAACATTTTATTGAGTTCATAATATTTATAGATCAAATCCTAAGTGTAGTCGTTGAAGGGTTGTAACTTCTTGTTTTTTTTTCTAGCTAATATCATTGATTCATATATTATTTGTTCTAGAGTTTTGTGATATGATTGGATTTTATAAATTACAACTTTTTAGGTTGTTTTCTAAAGATTGTGGTACTGTGAGTCAATGGCAAAGGCATGGATATTAATGTTGGTACATGATTTTTTCTACTTGAGTTTCTTATTGTATTATTCTTGTTGCCACTTGCTCTTGACATCCTCTTTAATTTTTGCCCAAATATCCTTTTTTAATCTTTAAAGTGATATATATTTGAATTTTGCAATATAATGCTTATAGTTGCCTTTATATATTAAAGAAAAAAAACTAATGGTACTACAAGAATATTGGTCTTATCAAAAGTATTTCAATTTCTATATGAAGGTTTTATATATGATCTTATTGTAATCAATTACCTCTCCATTTTCCACCATAAGATGAACATCTATCATCATGTCCAAAATTATGTTGACTTACTTGCAAAAAAATATATTGATAAGGATGCCACAAATGCACATATACTCTTTGATGTTGTGTTAGATCTGATGATATGCAAATTGTATATGCCAACTATATGGATCTTATCATCCATGAGGTTGTCATGGTTGGAGTATGGTTGTTCACAATTGGATCTATAGTTGATAATCCTTAAGATGTTAAATCCAAATGTAACTTTGAGATAGTTGATATTTGATAAAATATCCTAGCCTTCTATCATCGCTATGTACTAGTCTTTAATTGAGTCACATTTAGTCATATTGTGTATAAACTCCCTACACTACTTCATATTTATGATGGATAATAACTAACAATAGTAACTTCTTAAACCTATACTATTGACCTACTCATTGTCATATATATTAAAATATATTTATATTTCTAGTGCAATGGAGAACTTTTTATGGAATGCATAAGAGTAAGGTGCCATTTTTACATAAAAAAGATATCTCAAGAGATAGATGAAAAAAACAAGAAGACAAAGAAATAAGAGAGTGTGAGTGGTAGATGGAAAGATAAGTATATTTTGAGATGGCAAACTAATTTTGTAGGATGTTTATACAAAGAATAGCACTAATATAAACATTTTCAAAGACCGTCATATTGGCCACCATTTTTATAGCTAACAAAATAAGTTGCTTAATAATTATATTATATTTAAATAATGAAGTGGTGATGTGAACAACAACAATCTCAAGATGATGTGTTAGATTTGATTTGAAATTATGATCATATAATAATTATGAATTGTTATTATTCTTGAAGATCTAACAAATGTCTTTGAAAAGAATAGCATGTGAGCTTGTAGTGACCAAACTTGCAAGTTTGTATTGATAAAACTTATTTGTATTTATGATAGTGGCATGTAGATTATTATTGTTATAATTGATAAATAGAACTATATTGTTTGGCAGTGTAAGTTGAATTCTATATGGCTTGTACCAAAGTGCATCAAATTTGGCATTAAAAATTTTTAGATCTTTTAGATATCAAATAACCATGTTGCTTCTATTAAATTTATAAATTTTTTACTTCTTTTGACAGGTCACTGATATATTTTTTAAACTATGTCCAATATTAGTCATGGAATGATGGCACAATTCTTCAATTCTTTTGAGATCCTTCACATGAGCCCAATTGCTTTATTAGTTAATTATTTCAAGGATACAAGTTTATCAAATATAGGCATAATATATTTGGTAAAGAATAAGGATTGAATATTAAATATAAGTTTAAATATTAGATATTTTGTTGCAATTTTAAATCCTATATAATGGACATAAACGGATAAATGGATAAATATTCATCCAAGTCAATCTTATTCTTGTGTATAAAACAATATAACATAATAATAATGGTTTTATTAGTGGATTTGATAAGGACATTTCTTTTAAAATAGTATGTTATAGATATATAATTTTTTATTATAAATGTGTCAATAAATTATTTAATTATCTTATTTATAAATTATATGTCGTGATTAGAGATTATTTCAATCAAACATCTAAACTAGATAATGATATTTTCATATAAAAATTTGGCATTAATCAAGGCAATATTGGTATTTAGTGCATGTAATTTATATCATTTATTTATATTATATATTACCATAAGTAAATATTTATTTTGCTATTATATAAATAATTTATTGGATCTAATGAAATCCAACCTCTAATATATAAATGATGCAAGTAGGAATATGAACCATAACAAGGCTCACTCTATCTATACAAATTCTAGTTTGGCTATTTGAGACAAATGGCATAAAGAGACATATTTTTTGACATCTTTATAAAGAATAAGTGTCATGGATACAAAATACAGACAAGAAAACTAGACAAGAAGTTCAAGAAGAACTGGATTAATCAGATGAGTACAAGAACAACACTAGAAAGGTGAGCTAGAACTCCAAGAGATGTGTTGTCGAGACTGAAGAACCCTTCAGCCTCGACTCCTATATATACTACTGAATAGGAAGCTTCTCGAGCTACTTCCGCTAACTAGGACGCTTCTCCAACAACTTCTACTAATTAGGAAACTTCTCGAGCAACTTCCTAGAATCTATCAGAATATTTTAGAACCTTTTAAGAATATTCTAGAACCTTCTAAGAATATTCTAGAATCTTCTAAGAGAATCTTTAGGGAATATTCTAAGAATCTTCTAGAACCTTCTAAAGGAATATTTAGAGAATCTTTAGAGAATATTCTAGAAGAATATTCGAAGAATCTTCCAATGTATGTCCATGACATCACCTCCTCTTCTAGCTTCGAGGTCTCCGAGAAGCAATGTTGTTATCAGTCAATACCAACGCAAGAAAATGAAAATCTGTCGCATCACATCCGCTATGAATTCCAATTGTTGTTCGCGAGGCAAATGATTCATCGACCCTTGGAGCCAACGGTAGTGACCAACACCTTCAACCTCTGACCAAGCGTGGACTTCTGTGTCTTCATTGTGAAACTGTCCTCCAAACACACCTTCTGGCTGACCGTCGTAGGCAGGCTCGACCTCAAATACAATTACTAGCAATCTGTTGCTCGGTATCCTCCGATGTCGTCGTGGTGCAGGCGGTTTTTCATCTCACGGTCGTCTTCGTGAGTTAGTCGCTTGAGATGACATAACAAGTGTAGTATCTTGACTATCCATGTCTAAAGGCTAAAATGATGAGAGCAAACTATAGTTGCTAACAAAGTTCTACACTATCGAACTATGGGTTTTGGAGGTGCCCTCCTCCCTTTTTATGCTACTTGATGAGCAAGCTTCAGCAAGAAGCTATCGTTGAATCGGCTTAGGTTTATGAGGATATCGTTGATGAAATTCTTGTACCTTTTTTGGCGCATTGGCAAGATTTTCGGCACGCTCCCACGTTCGTTCATTGATGTCGTATCCACTCCAATGCACTAAATACTCCAATTTTCTCCTATTACGCCGTGAATCTAGTACCTTTTCCACCTCGTATTCCTCATGGTTTTCAATTTCGATACTTGGTGGCGGACTTTGTACTCTTTGGGGAAAAGCTGACTCTCCATAAGGTTCCAACAAAGACACGTGAAAGACTAGATGTACCTTCATAGTAGCTGGTAACTCCAGACGATATGCCACCGGATTGATCTGCTTCCTGATAACAAATGGCCCTAATCTCCGATAGTCCAATTTGTCACATGGCCGCTTGGTCTTGATATTCCGTCAAAGAAGCCATACTTTACTTCCAACTTTAAAAGTAGGCGCCTCATTTTGATATTTATCTGCAGATGCCTTGTAACTCTCTTGGGCAGATTGCAATTGAAGCTTCAACGTCGCTTGAAGCTCCGATAGTTGCTTCACAAATCCTTCAACTCCTGGGTTGTTATTTGCTGAAGAACTCAATAAATCGAGCTTGGGGTGGTATCCGTAGTTGGAGAAGAATGGTGTTTGTTGAGTTGACGCATGAAGAGTGTTGTTGTATGCGAACTCAGCAAGCGGTAGATATGCAGTCCAATCATCTTGTTGATAGTTGATGCTACATCGTAAATATTGCTCCAAAACTTGATTCACCCGCTCCGTTTGACCGTCAGTTTGAGGATGAAAAGCCAAAGAGAGCTTAATATCCACCTTCAATATCTCAAAGAGGGACCTCCAAAACTTGGATACAAACTGAGTACCTCGATCCGACATGATATCATCTGGTAGGCCATGATAACGATATATGTTATCAAGAAAGAGTCTTGCGGTGTCTTCACTTGACGATGTTTTCTTGCAAGGCACGAAATGCGCCATCTTTGTAAATCGATCCACCACAACAAAGATGCTGTCAAATGAATTCGATGGCGGTAGGTCCGTAATGAAGTCCATAGAAACTGAAGACCATGGTCGGTGCGGAATAGGCAATGGCTGGAGAAGTCCATATGGACGATGTCGAGGGATCTTGGATCTTGAACAAACATCACAAGAAAGGACAAATTCCTTCACATCCTTCCACATTTGGGGCCACCAAAAATCTCGTGAAATGAGCTCCAAAGTCTTGTTGAATCCAAAATGTCCCGCAGCTGGAAAGTCGTGGCGAGATTGAAGTACTCGGAGTCGAGTTGGTCCTTTTGGGATATACAACCGCTCCTCAAAATACAAAAGATCTCCCTCCACCTTAAACTTGTCATTATCGACACGTTGTTTGATGTCAAGAGCTATAGAATCCTCAATGGTCGCAGTATGTACCTCGTTGAGGAAGCCGTCATCGATAGTTGCAACAATAGCAAAAATCCTGAATTTTTCTGGTTTCAACAATGTTGTACATTGTTGATCAAACGCTGCTTCTCTAGCCTTTGGCGCAAGATACGATCTCCTCGATAATGCGTTAGATAATCCTTGCTGTTTTCTAGGGCGGTAGGTGATAATAAAGTCAAATCGTGATAGAGACATATTCCATCGAGCTTGACGACGATTCAAAATTCGAGCTGTCATGAAGTACTCCAAATTCTTGTGGTCCGTATAAACAGTCACTGGATGTGCAGCTCCTTCGAGGAAGTGACGCCACTCTTGGAAGGCATCCACTATAGCAAGCAACTCTTTGTCGTGGATCTCGTAGTTGATCTCAACAGCAGAGAACTTCCGTGAATAGAACGCAACTGGGTGAAGCTTCTTGTCTATGCCCATCTATGAAAGCACAGCTCCCAAAGCAAAATCTAAAGCATCGGTCTCTAAATAGAAAGCCTTTGCAAAGTCAGGGTGTACCAAGATTGGAGCCATAGTGAATGCCGTCTTGAGATCTTGAAATGCTTTTGCTGCTTGTGATCCCCATTCGAGCTTGTCTTTGCTTATTAGACGCGTGAGTGGTGCAGCAACTTGAGAATAATTCTTGATGAAGATCCGATAGAAGTTAGCAAATCCAAGAAAACACTGAACATCTCTAACCGTCTTCGGAACTTTCCAAGATATAATTGCTTCTACCTTTTTTGGATCCATCTTCAAGCCCTCTGTAGTCGCAATGAAACCCAAAAATTCCATCTCATTCTGGTGAAATTGATACTTCTCCAACTTGGCGTAGAGTCCTCGTTCGCGTAGTTTTTCAAGAACCAAACAAACGTGCTTCTCATGTTCTTCTTTATTCTTGGAAAATATCAAAATATCATCCAGATAGATGACAATAAAGTCATCGAGGTACTCCCGAAAGATGTCGTTCATCATATGCTGAAAGACCGCTGGAGCATTGGTAAGACCAAAAGGCATGACATTGTACTCAAAATGGCCATACCTTGTACGAAAGGTTGTCTTCCATTCATCTCCTTCTTTGATTTGCACAAGGTTGTAGGCTCCTCTTAAATCAATCTTTGTAAAAATCCTTGCACATCCAAGTTGATCTAAGAGGCCGGAGATCAAAGGTAAGGGATAGCGATTTTTCTTGGTCACCTTGTTGAGTCCTCGGTAGTCCACGCACATCCGCAATGAGCCATCCTTTTTCTTCACGAATAGGATTGGTGCTCCAGTTGGCGACTTTGAATGTCGAATAAAATTCTTGGCTAGATTCTCATTGATGTACTTCCACAATTCTGCCAACTCCGTCTGCGATAGGTTGTATATTGGACCAAAAGGTGGTTGCGCTCCTTCCTCCAAGTCTATGGCGCAATCATATGGTCGAAGTTCTGGCAGTATATCGGCGTTCTTCTTCTGAAACACGTCTTCAAAATCCCTATATTGCTCTAGTATATTCGATGTTGAGATATTCTCGCCGCTAGTTGGAGCTGCATAAATGACAAATGGTGCGCCTTCCTTGGACGATCTTAGGAACGCTCTCGCTCCAATAAACATGGATTTCTTCATGTAGGTTCTACCAACAGGTTTATTATTATTTTTTTCAAGAAATGTTATCCTTCGTAGCTTCCAATCAATGGACGGATTATGATCTTCTAACCAAGAAAGACCAAGGATAACAGGGCTTGATGGGGTTCTAATAATATTAAAAACAACGTGACTACTATGGTCCTTAAACACCACTTCTATAGGTTCTGATTCGTGGGTAACGTTGCCTGACAATAAGGGTCGTCCATCTATCACCTCTACGTGAACAGGTTTGGACTTCTGTACTAAACGGATCTTGTGGCGTTTAGCAAACTCTTCATCTAAAAAACAAGTAGATGCCCCCGAATCCAATAAAGCTAAAGTTTTTTGTTTTTGAGGGCCTAAAAACAAAGGAATTGTAAAACAACGAGCAGGTTGGACAGAGAAGGAGGAACCTGATTGTTGTCGTGATATTAGATTTTCCAGCCGCACGGTTCCTACTGTGGCTGGGCATCGTCATTTTCCGGAATCATCGCACTTCTAGTCTTGACAGGGTGCCAATTTTGCTTCTTTGGGCAATTTCCAACCTTGTGACCTTTTTCTCCACAGTACAAATATAACCCTTCCTCCATACACCGTTTCTTCTCTGTTGGAGTAAGAGATCGGACACGCGCCATGTCGATTTGCATGTCTGTTGCCTTCGAATGTGAGTTTAAGCTATTTTCAGACATAGTCACGTCGTAACGAGTCATTTGGTATCTTGGACGTTGGTCTTGGCGACGCTGAAATAGGCGGTTGTCACACTTTACAGCTTGGCTAATGGCTTTGTTGAGCGTTTGAGGATCAGGAAGAGATAACAGCAAGTCCTTCACATCATCCTTCAAGCCCCAATAAAACTGACTCACCAACGCCTCTTCACCTCAATTAATGTCACTTACCAATTGTCTGAAATCCAAGGCATAGACTGATGTAGAGCGTGTTCCTTGTCGTAGCGATTGGATCTTTGTTGTAGCCCATCGAACTTTATCATGCTCGCCAAATACTTCTGCAAACGCCTCCAAGAACGTTTCAAAGTTGCTCAGGATTGGCGATCGCTTCTCGAATAAGGGAGTAAACCAAGACAGAGCTTGTGCTGTAAGCAAGGTTCCAACAAGCCCAACACACGCTTCTTCCGTCGGATAACGTTCGGGCTGTAAAATTGTTATCAACCTGATTTGATTGACAAAACCTCGAAACTTGGAACGAGTTCCATCAAACTTATCCGAAAGACTAACTCGAGGCTCCTTTCGTTGTAGGACTGCTCGATCTTGTTGAACTGAAGGTAGAACTGCTTCTTCTGGCGCAGAAGTTTGAGGCTGATATGCTTTAGATGGTGCTATCCCAGATGCTCCATTGTTATGGAGTCCTACTATGACTCCTTCGATCTCTGTTGTCCTATGTGACAATGAAGCAAGAGCATTTATGATGGCGTCTAGTTTGGATTCCAAACTTTCAGCCATATTAACGTCTTAACCTTCGGCTAACCTTCAGAAAGAAGAAAAAAGAGTTTTGACAAGAGGACAATATTGGTTCAGAGGAGAGTACTCCGCAACCTCTAAAATGCCTTAAGACTCCAAGATGAGGGGTAATCCACTCTCTCCAAGAAGAATAAGGCTCCAATATTGAGAAAGAAGAGATATCAGTTTAGAGGAGGGTAATCCGCAACCTCTAAAACACTAGCACACCTTCAAGAAGAGGGGTAATCCACTCTCTAACAAGAAGGAACTAGCTCTGATATCAGTGAAAATGCAGTCTCGACAAACTGTCACGGATACAAAATACAGACAAGAAAACTAGACAAGAAGTTCAAGAAGAACTGGATTAATCAGATGAGTACAAGAACAACACCAAAAAGGTGAGCTAGAACTCCAAGAGATGTGTTGTCGAGACTGAAGAACCCTTCAGCCTCGACTCCTATATATACTACTGAATAGGAAGCTTCTCGAGCTACTTCCGCTAACTAGGACGCTTCTCCAACAACTTCTACTAATTAGAAAACTTCTCGAGCAACTTCCTAGAATCTATCAGAATATTCTATAACCTTCTAAGAATATTCTAGAACCTTCTAAGAGAATCTTTAGGGAATATTCTAAGAATCTTCTAGAACCTTCTAAAGGAAACTTTAGAGAATCTTTAGAGAATATTCTAGAAGAATATTCAAAGAATCTTCCAATGTATGTCCATGACAATAAGCTACCAATAATATATAAGTAGAAGTATCTCAATGGTGGTATTAATTTTCTACTATTTTTTTATTGGAGCATCATATGATATTTGAATCAACTTACATTGTAAGGCTAATAGGATACATTATCAAGTAATACAATTTATCTCAAATTTATATTATTTATTTTATATATATATATATATATATATATATATATATATATGATAATATATTGCATGTAAAATTGAAACTATGCAATTCCATAATTATAAGTAGGATTTATTTGTTATGAAGGTATTCAATAATATCATATATCTAATTTTTTATAAGCAATATTACAACTATAACAGCATTCTATAAGTATAGATCTAAGAAAGATTCATCAGTATTCAAGTCCAATATAAGATAGGAAATTTGCGAGAGATAATTGGCAGTTATCTTTTATTTCTTGGGAAAGTAAATAACTTTGAAGTCATATTCTATGAAAAAAATTATTCATTGTATTATTTGGCCAATAATCAAAGATTGATTTATTAGGTAAAATAGCAAGTGTTGAATCAACAACAAACTGAAATCTATTTGAGAGCAAATAGTACTTATATTTCTTCATGATATAGACTATTGTTAGGACTTTACATTTTGTGGTCAAATAATTTTATATTTTTGTATTTAATATTTAACTTGCATATGAAACTGATTGATTTAATTTTCTTTTATGATTTTGTACAAACATCACTCTAACAACAACATTAGAGCCATCATTGTATACAAAAAAAAAAAAAAAAAAAAAAAAAATTGTATGTTAGAAACTATCACGGACATATATAGGTATTCTAATAAATACCTATATAAATGGATAGGAGTAAGTAAAAGTAGATAAAAGTAGGTTAATTTCATAAGACCTTTTAGAAAAGCTTTCTAAAAGCTTTATAGATGCAGTTTTGATTTTAAATATATTTGTAGGTTAGAAATTTGGCCAACAAGTTAACTACATATTGATAACTTGTTTAATAAGTTAACTTCATGTAGTAGCTTGTAGAACAAGCTAACTATGTGGCACATACATAAATAACTTGCCTTACAAGTTAAAACATGTGGCTAGCAAAGTCTCCACATATTGGAGGTCTTAAAGAATATTTCCACATAGCTTCTAGTTAGAAAGTATATATAGATGCAAGAGTGAAGCCTTCTTCACTCTTATCAATATCTTTCTAGTCCTTAGTCTTGTTTCAAGACTTTCTAGTTTTCTTGTTTTTGGCAATAGCCATTCTACTTTAATATTATATAATCTTTTGAATGACTTTCTAGTTCTCTTTGGTGACACAAGAGTGTATTGAAGATTTTCATTATTCAAGATTCATATGCTTAACAATTAGACATGAGTACTAACATATTGTTTCTGTCTTGTTTTAAAAGTGAATGGATTATTTCACTTCTATTGTTGTATTTTGAAGTTTATAGACTACTCACTTTTAAATATAAAAACTTATTTTTTAACATTGATCTTTTTCTTAAAGAAAGTAAATTACCTATCTTTGTAGAAATCTTTTTAGAGGCTGTAGATTACCTTCTTCTAATTTAACTTTTTGAATTTAATTGAGTTGAATAGATTTGCAACTAATGTAGATCTTTATGAACTTATCAACACTCTAAGACGAAAAATCCCACATATTTCTAATATGAATCATAGAGGTACTATGCCTATGCCTATAGAAAAAATTCAAAGTCTACAACAAGAAGTTATATAGTTGAAAGAAGCAAATATATCAAACTCACAATCAAATCTGGGGAGCTTTGCTTCTACAAGTATGATAGAGACAAGGATTAGTATGCTTGAAAAGTTTGATGGAACAAGATCAAAATTTTGAAGATTTTTGGAATAAGTCAAGCTCTATCTAAGGTTGCATCCTTTCTAATACTCCAATGGATTTACTCAAGTTAAATTCATAGATGCTTTTCTATCAAGAAGTATTCTCTCTTAGTTTATACCTTTAATAGAAAAAGATTTGTGACTCCTTTATAATTTGAATTCATTCTTAAAAGTATTTACGGCCACATTTGGAAAAAGTGATCAAAAATGAGTAGCAAAGTCTAAGCTCTTATCTTTATAGTAAGGATCATAGTCAACTATCATATATATTGTTGATTTCTAAAACTTCACTTATAACATGGACTAGAATGACAATGTTTTTATTGATCAATTTTAATATGGATTGAAGGATAATGTCAAAGACTTATTATTGATAATGCAAAAGATAGAATCTTTAGAATACTTTATTACTCAAGCCATTGCATATAGTAATCAATTATTTGAAAGATGTCAAGAAAAAAGATATGGCTAGAGACAAACAAATCAAATAATGCTAGCAGCTCTTAAGTTTTCAAAAATTTATTTATTAAAGCGAGAACCAATGCAAATTGATACATTATATTTTAAATCCCTAACAAAGTAGAAAAAGAATCAATAATATTAAGAGGGCTTATGCTTATATTATAGAAAAGCTAAATATAGTACTCAATATTATCCAAAAAAATAATATAATTATAAAAAGAGAAGCACAATTGCCAAAGAAGACAATATGTTAGAAAATAAGTTGCTCTAGCTACAATAGGGATGATACGGCTAGAATCATGTATAACATCTAATAAAGGTCATATTCTCTCTTCCAATCCTTCACCTTTTTTTATAATAGAAGTCTGTTTAGAACAAAAAATCACAAAGTCTTAGCCTTATTAGATTCAAAAGTCTTAGCATATTTTATAAATAAAGACTTTGTCAAAAAACAAGATATATCCTTAATTAAGAAAATCAAACTTATACATGTAGAAGTAATAGATGAACATTCATTGTCTTTTGAGGATGTTATACATGAAACTATTCTTATATAAATAACGATTAGTGGTCACAATAATTTAATAATATTTAATGTAATTAAATCTCTTTCTAATCCAATTATTTTAGGATTATCATGATTAGAAAGATATAGCCTTCAAATAGACTAGATTTTTTACAATCTTGATTTTTTCCATAGTTTAGTCCAAAGTCCTACTAGGCAAATAGAAATCCATAAATATACTACATCCAAACTCTTATTGATAGGTGGGAGAGCTTTTATACATGTAACAAATGAAGGGCCATCTTTTGATATATATGCCATATCCATTGCTGATGGTGAAAAGATATCAAGTAGTATTCTTAGCCAATATCAAGATTTCCAAGATATTTTTGAAAAGAAGAATGAATATATTCTTCTAAAGCATTGTTTTTATGATTATTCTATTCATCTTTAAGAAGGAATTTAACCACGATTTGGATCAATCTATAGCCTATGACAAAATAAATTGGTTGAAGTCAAAGAATAAATTGATGAGAACTTAGCTAAAGAATTTATATACTATTCTAAATCTCCAATTGAGGCTCCTATCTTATTTATTAAGAAAAAAGATGGATCTCTATGGATGTGTATGAATTATTGAGGACTTAATAAGCTCACCATCAAGAATGGATATCCACTACCTTTAATTTCAAGACTTCTTGATCAACTAAATCAAGCAAAGATCTATATAAAAATAGATTTATAAAGAGCATACAACTTGATCCATATCAAAGAAGGAGATGAATAAAAGACTATTTCTCAAACTAGGTATGGACATTTTAAATATGATGTTATGCCTTTTGGACTCATGAATACACAAGTTGCTTTTTAACATCTAATAAATGATATATTTTTTGAATTTCTTCATGATTTTGTCATCTTTTATTTGGATAATATTTTAATCTATTCTAAATGCACAGAAGAGTATGAAATTTATGTTTTTCATGTATTACAAAAACTAAGAGATGCAAGATTATATACAAAGATAGAAAAGTGTGTATTTCACACTACTCAAGTTAACTTTTTGGGATACATCATTTTCAATGAAGGCCTTCTGATGGATCCAAAGAAGGTCCAAAGTATTATAAATTATTAGAAGATCCTAAAAACAATAAAAGATATGCAATGCTTTTTAGGCTTTGTCAATTATTATCAAATCTTTATCAAGAATTTTTTTCAAGTTGCAACTTCACTTATTCGTTTGACTTGTAAAGACAAATTTGAGTGGAATAAAGAAGCCAAAGCATTGTTTATTACTCTAAAGAAAGAATTTATGTATGTACCAACTTTGTATCATATTGACTTTTTTAAGGTATTTTTTATAGAAATAGATGCAATAGACTTTGTTTTGGATGCATGTGAGCTCTCATTTATGCTCCAAAACTTTATTTTTTAATTTTTTCTTATTTTATGATAATTGAGCATATTAGATTAGGATTTATATAAGTAGAATCTGATTATATTAATTTTTTAGGGTTGTAACTTTTGATGGCAAAAATCCTAGCTTGATTCCTTGAGTTAGATTAATTAAAGCCAAAATGATAAGGATTAGAAAATTAGAATAGTAATTTGATTAGTTTTAATAATTTATATGTTATTAGTCATTGCTATAAAAGTTGATTGAAAGCCTATGAATTCACCTACAATCATCTCATATGAAAGTTTTTATCTCTAAATTAGAATTAAAACTTTCTAAAAGATTTAGTGAAGTTTAGCAATGATGGTTTTGAAGCTTTTTCTTCAACTTCAATAAATCCAAGCAACAAAGTAATTTTTTTGTCAATTAATGGAGGCCTTCAAATGCAATCGCGGCATTGGATTGCTAAAATCTTTAGAGATAAAAACTTTCATAAAAATTACAAATAAACATAGATGGAGGCATGTGAATAGTTGATCTTAGCATAAAAGGTGTTTTGAATACAATGGTGAAGTTAGATTTACCAAAAATTACTTTTTTGACTACTTACAATAGCCATTAGCCTTGATAACGAAATTAATTTTTGGATGAATGAAGGCCGTAGATCTAGATTAGGGATCTTAAAAATCAAGGGCGGAGATGCAACCACCCTTCCACGAGCCTCCACTCAATTGTATAAGAAAGGCTTGGTTTTCCAAGCCTCTATTTCTCTTCTTTTGGTGAAGGGCAAAGCCATACCAAAATTTTGCCAAAAATCCTAATCTTAATTTCATTTAGATTTTTAAATCTCATTATAAACTTTTTGGGTGGATATGTATGGATTTTTAGTTTTGAATGATAGTCATGAGTTTTAAAAATTTCTTCATTGTAGTAGATAGCTCCCTTGGCCTTCCAAGTACTCTAAGGGTTTCAAGAGCCTCCAATTTCCCTCGATCAGTCATTCAATTTTTTAATTTTTTATTTAAAATTCCTTATTATTTTATTTTTTGTTTTTAAGTTTCCAACAAGGTAAGATTCACTCATTTTGGAATTGAATTGAATTTTTGGTAAAATTTTGAGTGCAAGGGAATCGATTGCCTTTGCAGTTTGGATTAATCGAGTTTCAGAAGGCATTTCTCATTGCCTTTTAATTTTATTCAATTGAAATTTTGGAAAAATTGAGATTTATAAGCTAAGCTTTAAAAAGCACAATTTTTTTTGGATTTTAAGACAATTTGGATTTTTAGCGAATTTCTAAGTCAAGGGAGTTGGTCATTGCAGTAGTTTGGATCACTCAACTTCAAAGGAGCAATTCTCAAGATTAAATCATTAGATTGCAATGAAATTTGTTGGAACAAGAGCGCCTTTAAGTTAACCTTGCAACAAAATAAGAACCATTCAATTTAGATCTAGTTAAAATTTTTGACAAATTTTGGAGTAGAAGGGGGTTGTTGCCTTTAATCCTTGGATGTTGTTAAGATACCTTCACTTTTACCTTTCTTATTTTATTTTTACTTTTATCTTTATAGTGACTTTTAATCTCCTTGTTTCAACTTTTGACTAATAAATTTTAAGTTTTAAGTTTTAACCTTTAATATTCTCACTTAAACTTTTAATTTAAACTTTTAATTTTTAACTTAAAATTTTAAATTTAATTTTTAACTTTAAATTTTAAATTTTAAATTTTAACTTTAACTTTTGAATTTAATTTTCAATTTTAATTTTTAAAATTTAACTTTTAACTTTTAATTTTAACTTAAACTTAAGTTTTTGTTCTTACTATGAATTAATAGTTATAATTTAATTTATTATTTTTATTATTTTTATATAGTAAATTTTATTTAATATTTTAATTTAATATTTTAATTTAATATTAGTAACTATTTCTTGGAAGGTGTTAATTTTAATTAGACTTCAAACACCTCCATTAAAATTAACTTAACAATTTCACAATTAGGAGTTCTTCTATTCTACCTCTTGAGCTTGTTGTGTAGTACTAATTCTATAGAATGGTGGATTTTAGGCTCACAATACAGTATTGTTACAAATGGAAACAGATGATAAACTCCATCTAATAGCTTTTTATTCCAAGAAATTTTTAGCAGCCAAGATTAACTATGAGTTCTATGACAAAGAACTTTTTGCAATTATGGATTCATTTCAAGAATGACATCACTGTCTAGAAAGCGCTTTAAGTCTAGTCACAATATATACAGATCACAAGAACCTTAAGTATTTCATATTGACATGTGTTTTGAATTGTTGCCAAGCCCATTGGAGCATGTTATTATCAAGATTTGATTTCAAGATCACATATTGACTTAAAAAATAATAAGATTTATTAGGTGCTCTATTTAGACATTCTTATCTTGCATAAAAAAAAAGAGACCTAGCTTTTGATCAACAAAAAATAATCTTCTTGAAGTCAAAGTATTTTCATCTTTAAGCAATGAAATAAACATTAACTATTGATTTGACCTTTGTCAAATAAATTCAATTAAGTATGTCCTCTTATTTATGATATTAAGAATCTTTCTTCTAAATCTTATGATGTTTCAAAGTTCAATTTCAAGAACAACCTACTTTACTTCGAAAGAGGCCTATTTGTTCCAAAAGGAGAAGTACATTTATGTATTTTTCAAGCATGTCACAACTTTCCAATGGCACAATATTTTGGATACAAGACTTTAGAGCTTATAACTAGAGATTTTTAGTGGCCGCAAATGTGGAAAGTAATAAAAGTCTTCTTTCAATCATGAGATGTTTGTTCAAGATCAAAAACTCCTTGTCATTGATCTTATAGACTTTTTCAACTATTGTCTATACTCAAACAACCATGGTCTTTCATTTCTATGGATTTTACTACAGATCTTTCAAGTTCAAGTTCATATGATTCTATATTTATAATCATAGATTGCTTCACCAAAATGGCACATTTTGTATCATATACAAAATCTTATTTAGGTAAAGAAACAACCAAGTTTTTTATTTACAATATCTATAACTATCATGTATTGCCAAAGGAAATTATATCAGATATGCAGATTCAATTTGTATCAAGATTTTAGACAATCCTATTTAAGATTCTAAAGGTGAATGTAAAGCTCTCTTTGGCTTTTCATCTTCAAACTAATAGACAAACAAAATGGATGAATTAAGTTTTGGAGTAGTATTTAAAGTGTACCAACAATTATCATCAAGATGATTAAACAATTCTTTTGTCATTGGCAAAGTTTACATACAATAATTTTGTACATTCTTCTATTCAATAAACACTTTTTTTAGCCAATTATGATTATCATCTATGACTTGATACTTTTGATTTTTCAAAAGTTGATAATCTTATAGTTGAAATATTATAAAGTCATATGTCAAAGCTACATGCAACAATGAAGTTACAATTAAAGGAAGCTCAAGAATGACAAAAGATCAATGAGGATGCTTATTTCAAGGAGCAACTATAATTCAATGTAGGTGACAAGGTATAGTTACTTCATTGCAATATTAAGACTATTTATCTTTGTAATAAGTTGGACTATTGTAGGTTGAGACCTTTTCATATTTGTCAATAAATCAATCATATTGTTTATCAATTACATCTACCAAAGTCTATGAAGATCTACCATGTATTTCATGTATCTCTTCTTGAGCCATATAAGACAATGAATTTCTCGAGAAGAAGACAAATGCCACTTCATCATATAGAAGTAGACAATAATGAAGAGTTTAAGGTAGAAGAAGTCTTAGATTCAAGGCGGTACCAAAATAAGTTAGAATATCTTATTCATTGATGTGGATATAATATTAATGAATGCACATGGGATCCAGTAATAAATCTTGCAAATACAACAAAGAAAGTTGAAGCCTTTCATCAACATCTATCAAAATCAAGATGAAAAATAATAAAATCTATAAAAGATGATGGCTGATCCTCATAGAACTCGTCCCTAGAAGAGGAGGTAATTTCATAGATATACATAGGTATTCTAGTAAATACCTATATGATTAGATAGAAATAGATAATAGTAGATAAAAATAAGTTAATTTCATAAAACCTTTTTAAAAAGTTTTTTAAAAGCTTTATAGACGTAATTTTGACTTAAAATATATTTGTAGGATAGAAACTTAGCCAATAAATTAACCACGTATTGATAGCTTATAGAACAAGTTAATTTCATGTAGTAGCTTGTGAAACAAGCTAATTATGTGGTACATACATAGATAACATTATTTATAAATTAAGACATGTAGCTAATAAAATCAATACATATTGGAAGTACTATAGAATATTATCATATAGCTCCTAATTAGAGAGTATATATTGAGGCAAGAGTCAAGCCTTCTTCAGTCTTATTAAGGCCTTTCTTGTCTTTAGTTTTATTTCAATACTTTTTAGTCCTTTTTTTTTTTGGCAATAGCCATTCTAGTTTAATATTACATCACCTTTTGGATGACTTTCTAGTTCTCTTCAGTGACATAAGAGTATATTGAGGATTTTTTTTCTTCAAGATTCATGTCTTTGATAGAAACTAGGAATATTTGATAGTTTGTATATGTACATTTGACTTCTTCAAAAATTTTAGTACTTGTAGCATTTCAATGAAGCTCATACTTATACTTGGATTTATTGAATTCTAATATGAAAGAGATTAGATGAGTCCTATTTTTATTTTTTTAAGTTTTATTAAATTGAGAAATTCCAAGTATACTTTGAATTTTTTTTTATTACAAGGCTTGGACATATTTTGCATTTGTTTGATTTTTTCTAGGTCTAACAACTTGTCCAAATAATAGATGATATACTTGAATATTTTTTCTTTTAAACCATACAACCATCTCACAATCATTTTTTCTTATCATTTAGTATATATTAATTATTCATTGATGATGGGTTGGTCTTAGAATTTAACAATAGATTTTGGAGGTATGACTAATTTTTTGTTGTTTTTTACAAACACAAGATTTTTTCCTACAATAAAAATTAAATAGGACTCTAATGCAAATAATAGTTCTTCTTGATCGGGGCTGAGTTCAGAAGTCCAATTATTGCTTATGATTTTTTGACTTGTTGAGGCTTTTATTTAAATTATATAACTATTGACATAAATATTTATGTATTAATATTGGTGGTAAATGGTAATTCTATTGCTAAATCAATCATAAAATGTATTCATGTTTGGCAACCATGGTCTTTCAAAAATAACCAAGAAGTAACTCTTGTCAAGCATTTCAATTATTGAAAACATAATTAGTGCTCAAATCTCTTAAGTCATGATGATTATATTTTATAATATTCTAAGTAGATTAATAAGAGCATCATTTTCTATATAGAATATGAATGTAGCTGCTTGAGGCTAGAGAAGTCCAAAGAACTTGCAAATATGATTTGTTATGATATTAATGCCGAATCTTCTATCTATAAGTGTATTAGTTAATTGATGTTTTTTAATGTAAATTTGATAATTGTGGTATTAAGATCTATGGTTGTAGCATTTAAATTTGCAATTACTTGTAATAATAGTTTGAAGTGTACCTTGTGTTTTAAATATGCTGGTATCATGGGATTTAATTTGAATAATTTAACGAGTAAAATTATAATTATAATATTTTTGTATATATCATCAATTGTAATTTCTTTGATATTAGAGTCAATTAGATTTGTAGCCTTATTTGCATGTACTTCTTCTTATATTTTTTTATTAATCCTTTCAAGAAACTTCTAATATTTTTTTGTATACCAAAGATAAGATTCTTATTCCATTTTTATATGTACTTTGGATTGGTATCAATCAGCTTGAGTATTTACCATGGTATACTCACCTTCTATTATTGACATCATTAATAAGTACAACTCTTTGGTATTTGTGATGGTTATCCCACTTCAATACAAGTTTTGCCAATTTTGATATTTTTCCATTATTGCCCTACATGAACATAATTGCAAATTCAATGATTTTTTTTTTGCATTCAAAACATGGGCCTATTTGTATATGTCAATTGTTTGATCTTATATTATGTTTTTAAATGGAACTTATTGTATTCAATTTTATCTTTTAATTTTAAAGTCGTCATAATTGACTTGCCTTGAATATTGTTCAAACAATTATTTGGATTTGACGGATTCTACTAACAATATTAGGAGTATATCTTGTAGCAACATTAATACATTATCAACGTTCTATTGAGTTCTTTTGTTTATATTTTTGTACAAATGATATTGTATATTCAACTTCTAGAGTGGTCCAAATTATTTTTTTTTTCATACTTTTGGATTGCATGTACAACATGCATTATCTAATACTAGATAATAAGCCATTTTAAACCATAAGATTTGGATGGAGCCACTAAGAATAGCATCGAGTTTTTCCACAAGATCTGTAAATTAATCTAGATAATCTTCTAGTATCTTATGATTGGAGTGCTTAATTATTGATAATTTCAATATAATATTGTTATTGATTTTTATATACCAAAATGTTTTTACAAAGCTTAGTTCAAATTCTTTTAAAGTCACTTCAAGTTGCCCATTGATAAATAATAAAAGCTACATAATACTTTCTTTTCTTAATGTCATTTCAAATATTTATTTTGATATTTTTAACAATAAAACTCTATTAATCTCTATTATAATTTATTAAAATTTGATACATCTATTGAGATTATCCATGCAATTTTAAATGAAATATTTAAGGCTGGATTATTTTGTATTGACCACCATTGCGAAGTTTGAAATAGAGGCCATGAGTAGATTTTCCTATGGTGTCTAGCCATAGCCTTCTTCTATCTCTTCATTTGGTTGCCATATTTGAGGTATCATGGATCCAAGTTATGAACTCATAACTACTTTTGCAAGTTCTTCATAATATTGTGACATTTCTTATAAAACAATTTTTAAATAGTCTTTCATCATTATGGTATATTTTTGTAATCAACTCTATAAGTCTTTAGCCCCTTTTAGGACAATGGCACTTTCTTGTAGATTTTGCTTACTAGATTTATATTGGCTAAAAAATAATCTTTCCATGTCTCCTCTTATTCTAATTTCTTTGCTTATTTTACTAATAGATCTTATATTCATCTTCAATTATATTCTCTTAAGGCTTTGTCATATGATGCTCTCCAACATGGTCACTAAATGTTACTTGAGCTTTTAAGATTACCAGCAAGGACAAGACAAGACCTTGAAAGTATAGATTTGCCATACATAATGATCAAAAAATAAACAAGATCCAGTTTATTACTTAGTCAAAATCAGACAACCTCCTATTCAATAATAGTTATCTTGTGGTGCTACTGCATGAAACTTATTAAGTATTAGGCTATTTTTTTTATTATTCTATTATACTTTTTCATACCTTTAAATTTTATTTTATTTTATTGCATCCTTGTTAATTTTTATGGCCTTATAATAGTACCTTATTTCTTTGCTTATTACTCTTCTAATATCATGCTATTGAGATACTTTAGTAGGTATCATCTATAGGCAAGTACAAGCTCCTCAAAAAAAAAATAGTATTGTAGGCGCGTATAATTACTTTAGGTAGATAACCAAGATACAAATTGCTCAGATTTTTTAAAAAATAATTATTATTGATCATATACTATATTTATTTTTTTAATATAAGATAAGATTATTTAGACAAACTATTTGATAAGCCTTATTTTTTACTAAGATAATATGTGATATTAAATATAAATTTTAACAAAGACATGCTCTAATAGGCTTAGTAATAATTTAAGATATGTGCTATCATTAAATATTGAAGATTCTTGTGATCAATATAAATTGTGATAGGATAAGAAGTCCCTTTTAAGTAGTAATGTCACTTGTTGAATAAATCCAAAATATTAAGAAGTTCTTTGTTGTGGATTTTATAATCAATCTTCACTATTGAGAATTATCTTTCATAAAAATCTACTAAAGTATCTCAATAGCATGATATTAGAAGAGTAATAAGCAAAGAAGATAGAATCTATCATTTACATCTATTTGTAATATAATTTAATTTATTACAAAGTTTGATGCAATTATTTATATAAAAATTGGCTTAAAAAAATTTAGACAACACAAAATAAAAAATAAAGTAAAGATTAAATTTTGGAAAGCATTTGGAGTATTTGTTAGTCTAAAAGACTTAAGACTATATTTGAAAAGGTCATATATAAATCAAAATATAGTTTTTTTATTTATTTTCTTTATTAACATATATTAGATTATAGAATCTTTATATATCTATTTTAATATATTTTTTAACTTCATTTAATTGATTATCAAGTTTTAATATTAAAAGTAAAGAATTCAAATTCTTGATAGCTATTTTTTTAAGTTGTTTATTATCTACATACATTTGTAGGGATCATTTTTTTTTCTTTACAAAGTTAATTGGTGTATATACAAGAAATTTTGAATATTGGATATAATTCTATGCAATATTTTTATCATTATATTCTTTCAAGGCAGCAATTTTATTTTGTGGCATTATAAATTGGTCCAAATAGTAGTTGAATTTCTTCTTAAAGATCAATTGTATAGTTATGAAGTCAATTTTTTAATAATACATTAATATTTTTCTTCTTTAATACATCTTGATATTCTTTATATAACTTCAAGATTCTATTGTAATTCTTATTTAAATAAAGACTTATTATTACAAAAATTACAAATATATTTCTATTTTATACACCTTATATAAATGCTTTAGCTTACATAAATAAATATTGACATGGTTTACTTTTAGTAGAACTAAATCTTAGAGTGATCTTTTATAATTTTTATTCAATATCAAGTTGATAAAATTAAAACTTAGAGAGGCCAAAAACCATTAGGATTAAAGAGTACTAAATGAATTTAAAGAAAATATTAGATACTTGATTTTTAAATGCCACTTTCAATTGGTTAGTTCCTTCTATGACATCTTCAAATGCAAGTAGTTTCATATCAATAAATTCTACTAGAGCTAGTTAAATCTTTTTTAAAAGTATCAATTTTTATTGTGATGAAAAGTCTTTATTTATAAAACATACAAAGGCCTCAATGTCTAGAAGCTCTTTAGTTAAAACTTTATGATTTAAAGTTATAATAACTATAAAAAAATTTAAAATAGGTTTAAAATTTGGTCGTAGTATAAAATCTATACATGATGGTTTATAATTCTTTAGCTGTAAGGTCCTTACTACAATTAAATGTCCTTGTTTTTTATTTTATTTTTTATGTTCAAATTTATATTTCTTATTCTAAATCTTGTTGATTTGATGTGATGGTTTTGAATTATATAATCTATGTTTTTACAATATAAATACAAGTTTTTATAATTGCTTCTATCTTTTAATTTTTTGGTGTTAATTAATTAAATTAAGTTTTATCAATTTGCATAGGTTTTGGCTTTAATGAATAAGTTTTTGAAAACTTATGAATTATTTTTATGACTTTATTTTTTCTTCGCAAACCAAATCTTTGTTCTTGGTGCCTTCCAAAGAATGAATTTTTGCATGCAATTGCTTAAGCAATAATTTTTTTAATGATTTTTTTTTATATTTTTAATAATAAATCCTCAAAATTATCTTTTAATTTATATTAAAATTTATTCATAAGGAATTTATCTTTCTAATCCACATTCCAAGCAAGGTTTTGGAATTTAGCAATATATATGGTAGTTGATTGAAATCCTTATTGTAAAGACTAGAGTTTTTATTTTGATATATATTTTTTTTTAATTTTATTTTATTTTTTATTTATCTAAATATGATTTTAAAGACTTTCAAGAATGAAATTAGATCAAATAAGAATTGTAAAACTTTTTCCATCAAAGTTATGAAATAATAAAGAATATTCAAAGATAAGAGTGCTAATAAATCCAACTAGAATAAATTTATTTGAATAATGAAAAAGATGTAATTTTAAATAAAATTTCATCTATTGTAAAAAATTTCAAAATTTTGATCTTGTTCCACGAAATATTTTCGACATAATAATCTTTATTTTATTTATACTACTAGTTGTAAGAATTTGTAGATTTATTTATGAGCTTTGTCTATTTATTTTTTTCAACTAGACAACTTATTGGTGTAATTATTAAACATCATTATTGACTTCTTTCATAGTTATAGGAATGATACTTCTCTTATAGACATTGCAAATACTTAACAATTATGTTTCAAGAGTATTGACAAACTCATGCAAATTTGCAATAGTTACAAATCTAATTTCACTCCTATCAAGTGTATCATTATAATTTTTTTGGTCCATCTCTATAATAAATGGTTTTAATACATCCACAAGTCAAGTTAAAGAAAGATATTTTTCACCTCTGATATCAAATAATTTTTTCATAAAAAGAATGATTCTACTCTCTTTAAGAAAGAATTAATTTTTAAAAATAAAAAATATTAGTTTAAAAATAGATGGATTTTTGTTAGATTTTAATGTAGCTAATAGATGAAAGAATATAATTTAGTATTCGGAAAATGATATGAAATTAGAATTCAGTTATAAATTATTAAAAGAAACATGATAATCATTTCAATATTATGTTAAGAAATAAAATTCAATTCTTTGATTCGTGAAGTCTAAGATATGTTTAAAAAATTAAAGCAATTTAAAATTATAAGGATGTTGGAAAAAAACATACCAATCTTCTAATACAATTTAGTGAATAAAATCAAAGTGAAATTTTTTTTTATTATTTACAATAAGGCTTAGTATATGATGCCAAAGATTTAAATAAGTGAATATATGTATATATATATATATATATATATATATATATAGAATTTAAAATTTTTAAATCTTTAAATTTAAAAATAAAAAAAAGACTAATAAGTATCTTTTGTATTTTAGATAGATTTGTATAAGATGTTAATAACAATAACTGATTTACTATCAATAACATACACTAGGATTCTAATTGTAAATGGTATTTTCTTAATCATTTTTTTTTCAAAAACTATAACATAATTTTTTTATATGTAGTTTATTTATTAATAAATCTTTAATATTATAGCTATTAGATATTTTATTTTTAAAGTTTTTAGAGATTAATCTTGTATACAATTGATTGTAAAATTTTGATTGAAAGCATTAGAATTTGAATTGAAGAAATTATAGTATTTTTAAATTTTTAAGTTGTAAAATATGAAGGTAGTAATATTTTTTCATTAAAAAAAGATAGAAATTTTATTATCTTGTATAAATTAATATTTTTCATAAAATTTCAGATTCAACTTATTATATAAAATATGTGCATTACATAAGCAATTCAATATAATTTTTGTTGTTGTCTAATAATTTTTTTTAATTCTTCAAAGTAATTTTTTATTCAAAAAAATTTCCTTAGATATTTTTTAATAAGTCAAATTTTATTTTCATGTTTTTTTTTATAAAATTTAACATTGAATATATATTTTTATAATTAAATAGTTAATAAGTTGAGAGAAATTTCTATTGCTATTTTGTTATAGTGTTTAAGAATTAAAAGAGCTAGTTGTAGAAAAAAATATCTTAGTATAAACTTTAACAATTTATTATATAAAAAATATATATATATACAAACAAAACCAAATTTTGAATAAAGTTTTAAATTTTTACTAAGAAAGTAATAGCATTATTATTGGTCTATTATTGTATGAGATAAAATTTGTTCAATTTATTTATAAAAAATTAATTATATGTAGTAGATAAAAGCTTATTTTGATGTACAAAAAAATAATTCATCAAAAAATATTGTCGTATATTAATTTTTAATAAAAATACTAAATTATTTTTAAAAACATTATATGTCATATGAATCAAATTAGAAATAGAATTTTTAAAATAATTATTAGGTATTTTTAAATTTCTAAAGTTAATATAAGATTCTAATAAATTTGGTGTAAAAATAAAGGAGTTATATTCTTCTAAAAAATTTGTAAAATAATGTGTCTTTCTAGAAAACTATGCAAAATCAAGAAGATTAAAACTACCAATTATGAAGTATTTATTGAGATATAAAATTCAATCCTACTAAAGAACTTTAGGTTTTTTTTTGTATAATCCTAATTACTACCAAATTTTTCAAATTTCTATTTAATAACTTATTAGATTTAAAAGAAATAGAATCTAAAGTACATAATTTGGATTAAAAATTAGATGGAACTTGAAGATTTTTTTCTTACAATTGTTTTAATAGATTCTAAAGAAAAATTATAATTTTGTGATTTTTAATTTATAAAAATAACTTCTATCTTAAAAAAAATATTCATCTAAGTATTTTTAACTTATAAAGATACTATAATAATAATAATTTATTTAGAGGAAAAATATTACTTTGAATGCATAATATTTTTGAGATTTCAAAAAGTATGAACACTTTTTTGTATTTTATCTAGTCATTATTACATATTTTTAAAATCTAAAAAAATAAAAAAATATATATTTTTCTAAAATTTATTGGTCTCTTATAGAAGAAGCATGTTACAAAATGATTTGTAATACTATAGAGCTAAAATATTTCATTTCTAAGACCACATGTTGTCAAATGTATAAGGCTGATAAACAACATACATTTTTAATATATTTGTAATATATTTTAATAGTGACCGTTTTAGAAAAAATAAGAAATTTTTATTTAGGAGTTTTATTTTTAATATAAAAAAATTAATTATAAAAAAATAATTTAATAAAAACATTCAAAAAATACATGATTTTTAAATCTAGATTATGCAAAGGATAAGGATAGTATAAAGGTTTTATAGCCATTTCTATTTGAATGTATAGAAATATTTTATAAACATTTATAATTAATTAAGATAATTTATATATATATATATATATATAATTTTTCTATTAAAAATTAGCAAGAAATTCATCCAAAATGTCCTTTAGCTTGAGACATATTTAAAAAGGCATAAGATGATTTTTTTTACACTACTAAAAAATAACTAATAATTAAAATTTTATAATATGATATTTTTTAAGACATCAAGATAATAGATAATTATCAAATATATTAATAATATTACCTTTATGCATATAGCTTCACTATCTATTATTAATAATTCAATTACCATCTTACAAAAATTTAGCAATGTTGTAGGCTTGAGATGAATTAGAGTAATCTCATTGAATAATACATAAGTTCTTAATCTAATATATTTAGGTGAATGATAAAGCAACACAAATTTTTACTAATGCGATCCACCCTATCTTAACCATCATTACATCCTTACAACCTCCATCCCTATTCCGAGTCGTTTTCCATTCCTAACCATTGCTAAGGACATGATCGAAGGGCTGGAAACATTAGAAATAGGGGCAATGGTTAGGAATAGAAGAATGGCTAGGAACGAGGATGGAGTTGAAAGGATACAATGATGGTTTAACATGGAGGTGGATTTAATAAAAATTTAGATCATTGCATTATTTTTCTATATTTAAATTTAGATTATATTTTAATATATTATTAAATATAAGCTAATTGAAGAATCCTCTTAAAATTTTAAAAATATCTCATTAAGCCTTTTCATTATATACTTCTCAAGTAAAAATATTCTTACACAATAAGAATTAAAAAGATATATAAAAAAAATCAGCATTAATAATCTATAAGATCTTTTTTTTAAATCAAGTATTATTTTGAAATTTATACTTTGTTATGATTATATAAATAAATTTGATATAATTCATAAAATACATCAAAATTCTTTAAAAGAAGAATGTAGAATGTACTTTGAATTTATTATAAATATATTGGCACAATAAAGTGGATTTTAATTGAACAAAGATGAAAAAATTAATTAAATTTAATAACTACCATTAAATAAGTTTAAAAAAAGAGATTTTAAAAATTAAGATATGATTCTATATGAACTTTAGAATAATATCCTATAACCATGTGTACTAAAGACTAAAATTACACCAAGATATAACTGAATGATTTTGAAAGTATAGCTATATATAAAGAGCTTAGGAATATATTCTCACTACTATCAACAATTGTTAGCAAGAAGTGCAAAATCTCTCTTACCATAATCCTAATCGAAAACATTGTTTATTCTGTCAAAATCTCTCAGAAAGACTTCAATCACTAATGTAACTTCTAACATAAGCTCACACTTAAAGTAGCACCATTTTTCCTTTTTATAGATTATGTAACGTTTTTATAGCAATAGACCTACTCTAGTTGTTTTAAAGCATATATATATATATATATATATATATATATATTAACAACACTCTATCTCTCTAGGAAACATATCTCCAATCGTTAAAGACTGAATTCATCACACCAGCAGAAGCAATAAAACAACAGCGCTATCTTGACCACATCAAACTCATAATCCACGCAGTTGCATACTTTCAAGCATTTTGGAGAACACTTCATCAAGCAGAACTAAGCAGGCCCCACTTTGATTTGTGCAGCTGATTGGGAGAACTCATGCGGTAAGATTTCACACTGGTGGGTGAAGCGTAACAGCAAGCATCTGCAAAGCATGGTGGCGTTCCTTTCAACACCATTTTGCTTACGAGATTTCCCTGCAGAAACTTCTTCAGTCCACTGTGAACTTTTGGTTTTTGGACGAGCTTTTCTGTCTATTGGTTCCACATTGTTGCTTTTGAGTACTGTATAGTAAAGTTGTACCTCCTCCTCCTCGACTCCGGTATCACCAGAACCACTATCTGTGTGATGGTTCTCACTGTAGAAACGGCGACAAACTAATTGAGATCCTTACTTGTCGGTGCCTGATGGAGGTGCTTCGTCACCCACGCTTGGATCGTTCAATCAGGTTACATGTTCTAGTGAACAAAGTGGATAATAATGCCGATGCAGCGTTGGTTCGGTTGATGCTGGTGTATGAAATGCCAGGGACCTCCTTACATGTTTCATAACAGGATCTAAATCCTGCCAGAGTGGTGAACTATTGCCAAGCTGGTGTGCGTGATGTGAAGCCCTTGCGAAGTTTCATGAATGTAGTTTATTGAAAAGCATCAAAATAAGAAATGAAAACTTCTAACATTTACAAGCTTTAGAGATGACCACTTTCAATCGGTGCAGTGCAGCGCAGCTCTGATTCGAAAATCGTCTAGGCTACCAGTTTACTTGCAAGAAGATTGCTGCAATCCTCTCGGACTCATTTAATGTACAGATTCATGCCGGTGGAGGTTCTGCAAGGGATTGACAGTGACTAATTATTGTCGTTGTTTTGACCAGTTATGGTGTTAAAGAGAAATTTGCCGGCCTCTGCTCCGATCCTGTTCTTGGCCTGATCAGCTAAGTCGCGTGCAGCGCTCGATGCCTGGCTTTGAGTGGCATTTTTCGCCGCGTCAATCGCAGCGTTCTGGACCATCTTGTCTGCATCGAATCCTGGAATGTTTTTCGACAGAGACTTCACGGTTTCGAAAACGCCGCTTGCTTGGTTGCTGTCTCCTTCTTTTGAAATGTCAGCTGCCACTGTTTGAGCGGCACTCTTTGCCACGTCTACGGCGGCGTTTTTGGCCTGCTCGATATCTCCCAAGCTGGGTATCTTCCCGACGAGGTCTTTCACACTGTCCAGGAGGGCATCGGTCTTGTTCTCGCTGTTCTCGGATGCAAAGTCTCGTGCAGCGTTTGTAGCTACTCGTTTCGCGACTTGTTTGGCAACCTCTACGGCGGAGTTCCCGTCCTGGTCGCCATTAGAACTGGGAATGTTGCTGGATAGCTCCTTCACATTGTCAGTAATGCTATTCAGATCCAGCGCTATGGCCTCACCACTGGAGTTGGGAAAAGGGGTGGAACCAAGTGTGAGTGCTCCTCCGGCAGCTACAAGAGCTATCAAAATCTTGGACCTGACTGGGACATGCTCCTGAAAAATCAAATTGCATCTCCGATTCAGCGCATTCTTTCAAGAGAGCTCCTCCAATTCCTCACTGTCAATCCTGCTGCAACCCATGCAACTACACACAATCAGATCTAACAGGAATGGAAATATTCTCACCCCAGAGTTGTGGCTGGCTCTGACTACCACGATTCTGGAAGCACTCAAGCTGGTATTTGTGCGCTTGATGCCCAATTGCTGAACTCTGGCCGAGTTAAAGCCAGATGTGGAGAAGGGAGACGACAAAGGACCCGCCACAGCAGATCCTGACGCTGCCATCGCTGCAGACATGGCCGCCATTGTAATCACCGCTGCACAGAAAACTCTCGAACAAAAGAGATACTAAATATTGCAATAAATTTAGTACTCCAAATAGATGAATCGGTTGGAGAAGATCACTGCATACTGAGAACACAACCATGACTATTGTCCCATGTACTGATATACGCACTCGACACGAGCTGCTCAACATTGGAGCATCTTTAGGAGAGACTGATGTGAGAAACTGAGCGGCTGGTGGCCATCTAACCTCTCCACTTGGCGAAAAAGTGTAGACTAGCTCAGAGATCCTTGGCACAGCTGCATGAGTCACATAGCAGCCACGCACACGCCGCTAGGAAACTTAATTACACTGTAACCCCACTCTCTTGTATGCAATACAAAGTGTGGAGCAAACATTTCTGTGACACGAAGAGTGCTAGAATTCGTAGCTGGTAACCAAAAATTCCCGATCGATGATTCACCATCCGATCCAGCACCCACATACCAACAATTGCTGCCGTTTCTTCCTCGGATAGTGACGTGGACGTTTGCAACTACGCTCGTCGCTCGTGGTGATGACTTCTCAATTACAATGTGATGAAACTATGCTACAATATGTGTAGAAGATGCGCTTTCTGCGAGACTTAGCTGGGTACCCAGCACCCAGCGAAATTTTGTGGGGTGCTTTTGGAAGGTGATTGCTCATCTCATGCTTTACAAGTGTTCGTTTGCCATGGAGCTCACTGACACTGCCCCCCATTGGATGTAAAAGAGATACCTCGGGCATGCAGTAATTTATTCATCTAATTGTTTTCACCTATCCAGTCTTTCACCTATCTTTCTTTTCATCGCTAGTATTTTTTGTTCCTCCCCTGCTTAGTTTACTCAACATCATTGCGATTCAAATTTAACAAATCAAGCGTGAATTCAATTTTTTTGCAGCAATTTATGGATAGTTTTGATTTTTACTGCTGATCGTTACTTTGAGATCCAATACTAAGAATGATGGTTCCTAAGTTCTCGAATAAAATGTTGTAGGTTGTAATTTCCGGAGTTATAATCATTTTAAATTGTATTCCTACTGACTAGATTACCATGAAAAATTATGCATTTATTCAGAAAGGTATGTAGAGATTCCTGCTTAAGGATATGTATGCAGAGATTCCTGCTTAAGGATATGTATGTAGAGTGCATCACATCATGTGTAAGGTTGGGTGCTGACATTCATTGTGAATGGTCAAGATGAAAGATAAACGAGAACCATTTTTCGTCCTGGGTCATGTAAATTTACCTTGTTTTCCATGTCAAACACTTGGAGTTTTTATAGCTCTCTTGAGAAAAAAAAAAAAAAAAAAAAAAACGCAATAGGATATATTTTAAAGGTGATTTACGTGAGCAACTACAATCAAACTTGATACATGTATGTTTGAATCCGAATTTGGATTCCATCGTGCAGGAATCTCTGCAGAAAGGTAACATATAAGATCATGACGTCAGTCATGGAAGCTATAATGCGTACCCAACTGAACAATACTAATGTTAATAAGTTGCCAATGACGTTACAATGCCTGCGACGTTACATACAAATTAATATGTGCAAACCACTCACAACACGACGAGAACCAGATGTCTAACTCTCTTCCTGATAGTACTGTCCTTGATAATAACCCCTAATTTTTGAATTCCTTAACTAAAACTGTGCACTCCATTTGCGATGAATACAAAGAGTCGGGAGCTGAAAAATTGTACAGATGCGAGGATCAGGTGGTAGCTGCCTCCGAAGACTGCAGATTTTCAACTCTGGAAATGCCAAAAATACAGTGAGCATCGAACTAAGTGCAATTAAGCAAGTTTCCAAGTCAAATTAAGAACGTGACCAGAATAACAATCAACAAGCAACTCTAGTAGACACATAAGTACATTCATCTGAGAACCTAAAAAACGAAAAAAACACAAAGCCAAACACGATAACAAAAAGAAAAAACCTCAAACTTCAAGTTACCAACATTCGAACACTACTCAGCATACCCAAGTTCAAGAACCCAGTAACGTCCAATAAATCATCAATAAGGCAGGCCACAAACTTCATGACTAAAACAATTATGAAAGAACAGGCAACATCTAGCGGCACTGACCTCTCCAATTCGTCGCCGTCAACCAATTCATCTTTCTGGACAGCAGTGACATTGATAGCAACCTTCACGACATGACCATTTTCGCTGTAGTTATGCTCCAGAGGCCTTCCTTCGGACTCTGCACCAGCCAATGTAATCAAACCACCATGATCGACGTCTTGTTTGTGCAAATCAGTTCCTGATGATACCTCTGGAGTCTCCGCAGGGTCACTGATATCATGCATGCTTGAATTTGTATGGATTTCTTCCACAGCTTCCTCAAATACATCACCGCTATCAGCACCAGAATCCTTCTCTACATCGGCGTCAGCATGTCCAGAAGTGACCTCACCATCAGCAGCAAGACTAGCCAGGCCTTCTTTCAGGTTCGCGGATCCTTCCACATTGTCACCTTCAACATCCAGTCCATGTCCCTCAAGAGAATTTGATCCGTGTAGATGTACTAGTGGCTCAACATCCCTCTGGGACTTTTCAGCTTCGCCTGGCAAAGAGCTATCCCAAATATCATCGTCGTCATGTTTGTGGAGAGAAACGGCAGAAGTTTCTTCGGCGCCGGATTGAATAACAGGCGCACTCTCGAAAGAGTCCCACATGTCATCTTCGTCTTCAAATTCTGACGGGAACGTCTCCGGCACTCTAGATGTAGATGGAGATGCAACCGAATTAGAAAGAGAAGAGACTGAAGAATCTTCTTCCAACTTCTCTTTTTCTACCGTCCTGTTTGCTGAATCGACTAAACTGTCTGCAGTATCATCTCCAGTTTTCTGTGCTGGCATTGCTTCCTTCACATCTTCGTCAACAAGGTCTGTTGAAGTGGAAGTAGAGGGATGAGGAGAGCTCGCCTGTGGTTCACTTGCTTCTCTCTCTGTTTGATCTTCTACAGGTTGCATTGAAGAATCGGCAGGACTTTCCTCATTACCTTCATGTGCCTGAAAGTCATCCCAGTCGTCGTCGACTTCGTCATCATCATCAAAATCGAGGGATGCCTGGGAAGTTAAAGCGGTTGAGCTTGTCCGAACAATAAACTGGGCTGACGCTGGAGGAGGAGGAAGAAACCCAGAGGAAGGTGGCGGCAGAACAGGCTTTGGTATGGATGCAGGTGGGAGGGCTGTAGGAAACGACGGATTTGCACTATCATGCTGTGCCATTGATGCTCGAATGATAGACTGCATCATAAATCAACTTTCCATGAGACAAATATACTAATAAACAGTCACAAGTTCCAGCTTCGCTCATTCAAGACGTTGCTGAAAATACAGGATGCATCCAAACCAACTAACTAAAAGCTTTAAATAATCGCCTCTGCAAAGGATCTTGTTGAAGAATATTACACAAACTAGAGTATTTTTTCAAAAAAGTTCGAAGAGGATAGAATGTCAAAGAGCCAGACCTGAAGCTGTTGACGAGACTCTGCCGGCATGTCAAGGAGCACTTTGCGAAATTGCGTGGCTGTAGATGGTACTGAAGCTAAGTGCGTGACAAGCTTCACTGCAGCATTTATCAAAGCAAGAGCTGCCTGCATCATATAACACAAGCAAGTTATCACAAAAAAAACAGAAAAGAAAAAGATGAAACTGACAGACAGAATAGTCCTTATTAGTTCTAAGCAATCAATAGGTCTGGGGAGACTTGGTTAATAATAGCTTCCTCGAAAGGAATCGCATAGATGGTGACAGCACCAGACTGCTAATACTTATGCCTGTAATGGTCGTTCCCAAGGCGGCCAGATCCAATCAAATAGAAATAAAAAAGGAGCCTGCATGCTAAGTAGACTTTACGATCTATGCATCGTATATATCGAGGGGCTGAGGTGGATCGGACCTGATAACAAGAATATACCTGATTTTCCTTCCCATCAACAGAGGCAGCAGCTATTATGGCTGGAAGTAAAACATGCAAGACTTCCAATTGAGCCTCCTCGCCATCTACCAATGAGTGGAGCAATACGAGCAACTTCAAAGCTTCCCCAACTAAGCCTGCTGCTGCAGAGGTCATAGTATCCTACATCACCCACAGCACCATTACTGTAAGCTTAAATCAAAGTCACGGGGACTGGGAGAAATGAGAGTAAGACCGGTGAAAGTTGTTCAGTGACTGAGCCTTCATACCACAGCAAGTGAATACGCAACACAAGAATGCACTACGCCGTTTTGCATCGTGTAAACCATTGACATGGTTTAACACAACTATTAGGCATTCTGAAGCTTCCAAATGCTGCAAGTTATTCCCAATTACTAAATTGATATCTATGATTTCTAAGAAGATTCTAATCAAGCTTTCAAACAATTTCCGAACGCTTTAATTACCTTGCTTTCCTTGTAGATGACTGCAATGACATCAGAAGACAACTTGTGCAAGAGGAGCAGCGCCCATGCAAACTTTTCTCCCCTGGGATGCTCAGCTGACCCTGCTTGTGCCACAGTCCTCAGGGTTTGAAGACCAGCCAACTGAATCTGATACATTAAAAAACATGAATTAGTAGGGTAGTTATATTACACTTCAAATCAGGTCATGGTTGAAGAGAATTAGAAAGCCTATTCGCCAAAGAAGAACTAGCTTTACATTCCATGTTGCTCAAGTGATAGAAAATTCAATCTCATACTGCTGCTGAAACAAGAACAAATAACCCATAATCAAACCACTCAATTTAACAGAGAACACTAGCATTCTACATACAAGGAACGTATCCTTACGGTCGGATGAGTAATTGAAAGAGAAGACTGAAGACAGGATAAACAACGAGCTTGCGACCCCTGCTTGAATTCTGCAACATCAGGAACAGATTTGGCCATGGCTACCATAACTCCAAGAACCAGAAGAACACGCTTAGATAAAACTTGATCATCAATCTTGCTTGCAATGGTCACGTTAGTCTCAAAAACCCGTGCCAAGCTCTCTACAGAAGATGCTAGCACAGAAGCTCGCTCTTCTTTCCCAAACCCGCCACTGGAACCTGCATCTGAACAATACAGAAAAATTACTTACAGAAGACGATAACATCATCTGCTCGAATCGTAGCTCTAATTAAACAATCTACTCTATTATCAACAGGCATTGTACTATTTTTATTTAATTGCATAGTTAACATATGATTTATGACAATAATTTCTGCGCAATAACAATGCAATGAAGTTGTAAAATGCACTAAATAAACCTCAAAAGCTTGGGTGTCTGATAAAATAAATCCTTAACCAAGTACTCATACATTCATGAATCCTTGTGTACCTTCTGAGAACTTCGAAGTAGCGTTGGTGACAGTTGTAATGAAAGTGACAGAAGCAGAAGCAGAATTGCCTGAAGCCTCACTCAAGACTTTGATGCCAGCCGAAAGGAACTGAGGCAGCAATAATTGTTGACACTGCGCAGGTAAAAAAACCGGCACTTTTCTACAATCAAAATTAAATGAGGAATACAATAAGATCTTAAGATTTAAAGTTGACATTGTCATTCATGGTTATACATCCAGTAGATCAATGATCGAAAACCTACTCCTCGAACAATGTCACTGAGATATATAGTCCAGATGTAGAGAAATATAAGAAGGCTTCAAGGCTTGTTAATAAATCCAAGTAGACAAGGTTCACCCGTCAAACTACTCCTCAAAGAGGATTTATCAGCACAAATTATAAGGTTGGAGAAGCGACATCAACGTTATGCAAATATTCGAAGTAAAAGTTTTGAGTAATTCGAGTATATGAAGCAGCCAATAGCAAGAAGAAATGATATGGAAGGTTTCCACAAAAAAATGAGTACCTCTTCGCTTAAACGACAAGTCAGACTTGAAGCAGCTCGTAGGGCAAAGCAGACTAGTGCATCGGTTTCAGAGCTATTCCACATTTGATTTGAATTACTAAATCAAAACCAAGAAAAAAAAGACTAAGAACTGCAATATCAAAATTTGGGTAATTATACAAACTAAGCCAATCCAAGCTACATGAGTTCATTATATTTTCAATGCCGTACAAAAATTGAATGACAAGAACAAGGAATGCTCCAGTTACTGCTAATTCAACCATACCTCAAAAGGATCTCAAGTAGGCAACTTCATAAAGATAAATGAGTCAAAACGCAAACCTCTCTTGAAGTTGATGCATATAACCAAGACACAACTCCGCAACTTTTAGCACTAGGGATTTTTCCTCCATATACACGTCAGGCGATGAATTGATAATCTGCCAAGACAATTAACAGCATTGCAAAATTTAGCCATGCTATCATATGGGCACTTTGCCACACGTGAAGAATAGTGAACTGGTATTAATGTCAAACTTGACAATATCTGGAGTTATACTGCGAATTACGCACCTGTTCCACGATGTACACAATTGCACCAGGGACCCAAGGATAGTTATTAAGCCGAGGGGCCAGCAGTAACTGATCACATCAAATAGAGAATGTCGGTTAGCTTCCTATTCAGTCGAGAAAGATAAACGCACATTAAGAGGATAAGATTGTGTTTTCTATACACAAAAAAAGCACCAGAAATGACTGAAACCACAATTCTCGAAATTCAACTACCAAGAGCACTCGCGTGAATACTAGCGCAAAGCTATAAGTGAGCACTGCACAATTTAAATTAACTCAGTTTAGATTACAAGTAAATGAACTTCACCTGCAAAAGCTCCTGGCAAAGTTCAACAGAGAGCATGCCAGGCCTGTAGAAGCCCTTTGCACATAAAGCTCCAAGTGCGCTTAGTGCAACTAACTGATGGTTTGAAGTTGGACTACTGCTGAGAATGCGTCGATTAAATGAGGGAAAACTGGTGATGGAGCGTCCCAAATTCGGACCCTGACGTTCGTCGGCTGATATGATTAGGATTGCTAATGCCCACACTTGCTTGAATTCATCACCGTTGATTTCTATACCCGTAACTGGAGGAGCCTTTTCATCACCTTGTGATACAGGAGCAACATCTATGGTTACAGCTTCTAGAACCACTGGCCAGCACTCTGCCAGATGAGGGAGTACCACTTCTGCAACTGCAGCCAATTGAACTCCATCCAAGAAGGGTTCATAGCGAGGCTGCAAGTCAAAAACCACAAATTACGCTCTATTGGAATAGAAAGAGTTAAAAACACACAAGCTTCAACACACAAATGAAAAGAAATTACAGCCTTGAGATAGTTCTGGATTCTATGGTACTGCAGGTTATGGTAACATGGTATATCAAAAGGAGGAAACGGGTGTTATAGTTGTAACTTTAACAGAACAGGACCCAGAACATAAAACAAGTAAATAAATAAATAAACTACTTACGCAGGAGGCATTAGAAAAACACAAATAATACAAACCTTCCCCGAATCATGATAAATCATGAGTTTGAGGCATTGCAAATTTGAAAATCGGCAAACTACTGCCCTTTTGTTCTAATCAAATCCACTGTTTCAGTACTGATACACGGTAACTTATCTGCAACTAGACGATTCATAAAAATATACCTGCATCTTGGTAGCCCACTGCGTACGAATTGATATGTAATCCCTTAGTAACCCAATCCAGCACCGACCAAGCAATTGCGTGTGAGGAGCCAAGAGAGGAAGGAGTACAAAGCTATCAGGAGCTTTTGGGGGGCCTTCTTTGGAGCATGCAAATGCATATGTCTTCACAGCGGCATGAGCTCCTAATATACTCACTTGTAACTATCACAAAAAAAATTCCAACGAACCCACAAAGTCACATAACTAAACCCATTAACCACTCAAAGCCACCTACTTCATAAGATAATACAATGAGGATCCAATCGAATATAATCAATCGTCACTGCAGAACAAACTGACTCGAGAATACAAATCCTACCTAAACATTTATAAATACTGAGTCTGCACTGCAACCTTGCAAAGCCAAATGCCAGGTCAAACTTGGCCTGAAACAGGTAATCAAATTAAAACTACAAATAGACAGGGACAGGAATAGTGACTGGCACCTTACACCCAACCCACTCTGCATAGGATGGTATCCGAAGATCAGCCCATTTGGCCAATGGCCGAGAGATCAGAGCAACCACACGCTGCAGAACACCCCGGTCTCCGCCAGCAACTCCACTGGTAATTATCTGTCGAAAAGAAATCATCAAACTAAGTAATCAAATCTCAGCGCCTCAAAGATGTTAAGAAACGAGGCTGTGTTGTCATTCTCAACCAAAAGCACACATAAATCACAGTTTGCATCAGAAGCACTCAACCATCACAAAAGTAGAGCTCTGCAAGAAAAAAAATTAAAAACCTACATTAACTTACAAATAAATAAACATACAGCGCAGCTTACCCTAGCAGCCAGTCTTGATCCCACAGACATAAGAAGTGGACCAGCAGAAGGTTCAAGAGCGGTACGGACAGCTGACACCAGTTGTGCCTGATATAAGAGTGCACGATTAGTTCACTAATGCACAGTTTCATAAAATGTCTTAACAAGTCTCATACACACATTCGGACAGCACGTGTAAACTAGCGAAAAAAGTATACGGTTTAGAAAGAGACACTATGAACACTGTCAGTTATTATGGTGTTAACCTGGTACTGTTCGAGCAGAAGGTGTCCCTCAAATTCGGGATCGGCAGTTTTTCCAAACTGCACAACAAGCTCAAATTTTTCAGTAATTTCACAAGTACCAGCTAGTTCTTCCGCTCTTAATGAGACCATAAATATCGGCAGAAGATTTCAGAAATCATGTAAGGCCTCTGCAATCGCATGAAGTTATCGAAGAGAGTCATGGTGCACAACGCACAAGAACGAAAGATGATGCTCAACTGTACTCCCTATCCAATAGAAGCGTTTCCTTTTATCAAAGCAAAACTGGAGATAACTAAGAGCGATGGTAACAACATTCACAGCTCCCGAAGTCAATGTTTACCTTATCAAGAATGGTATCCAACAGCTCTACACCCATTGGCCTTACACTCTCTAGACTTCCAGTGGCAACCTGCAATAAGAGAGAGAGCAATGGATCATTACTCAGTTCAAGTTCGTTCACTCAAGGATAACATCTATGTTCACATTACATACAACAATACAAGAATCAAGAGATTTAATTGAAAACTAACAGCACAAACGTAATTCTTACTTGATAGGCTAGAGCAACCAACTCCCCAAGGTGGAGAACCAGCCAATGTCCACCCGTTTGCTCTTTGGCAATCACGAGATCAAAATGAGCAGGATTCCCTCCAACAGCAATCGGTAGCCGGCTCAAACACCTGAGCATACAGTATATCCACAAAACATTTGAGCAATTTTCTGAATAATAGACATCTAATAGATAGTATTATTCCAACATAGATGCACACACAAGAAATAGCGGTTGTATGCGTCTATCAGTATAGACGACATTCTGTATTTTCAACAGTGGCGAGATGCATACTCTGCAGCGAAGAGACGAGTTTTGTAGCGCGGCAAGTTTGCTTCCACCCCTTTGCTTTCACTTTTCTTCGTCTCTTTCCCAGCCGCATTGTTCACTATCATACCTTCATCATCTTCACCCATGGGCATGTCATCCAAAGGAGTGATATCTAAGCGACCGCTAGTAGATGCCTCATACTCCAGGAACCCAGATGCTGCATGCTTGGTAGCTGCAGTTGCTAGTACCTACATGGACCAGATCTTAGTATTGCTCGGTTACTCAAACGAGCCCATTGGATGAGCACGGTCGAGAGACGCTGAAATTTTAGTTCAAAATGTAGGTCTGAACTGCTACGTATACCACCAATTAAAATAGATCATGAAGTAAATCATTCGTTTCAATAAAATACAGAGGAGTCTCAGATAAGAAAACGACATTTCCCAAAATCTCATAACCAAACCCTCGGGTTTAGTGCGTGCTGCCAATAATAATATATTAAGATCGAAACAGATCTGCCGTAAACAAATAAGAGCGAACACTACTCATGCATAATCCTCATAGCCTCCGACGAAAACGAACAGAAACCTGCATAGTCTAAGTGCAACCAAGAAATATAGTTGTGAGAGACAAGTAGTTACCACATTGCGACATAAATGTAACCACCGTGACGGAAAAGAAGGACAAGCAGCCTCCAGTAATCTCTGTAACGTTTGGCGTACGCTCCGAATAATTCTAAAGCGTCAAGGGCCAGTAGTAAGTGAAGTGATCAAAATGAGATGAAACAAAACAATATGCGAAGGATTCGATAGGCAAGATAGAAACTTAGCAACCTTTCATCAGTTTCCGAATCCAGCATTGCGAAGAGATCTTCCTCGATATGTTCTTCTACTAAAGAAACCTGCACAAAAGAATATTAAAGTCAATAATTGATCCTGTAAACAATCCTGGTTATGTAATGAGTATAGGATTATGTATTGTTCAAAACCTGTAGATCCGTCTACTTCATCAATCATATTATACAGGTGAAACACGGGGTATGAATTACTAACTGAATCTCGTTCTACAAGATGCCTGAGGGTAGCAACCGCAGCTTGCCGAAGAGTTGGCTGCATTCATGAAGCAACATATATTGTTATAAGTACCAAAACAAGATACTCAAAAGAGCATGAAGAAATTGAATGGGTCATAACTTGTGTAGGGCAGACAGAATATTACATGATACAATGCAAAGAATTTTAATAAAAGCTGCAGCTTCGATTGATAATAGCGAAAACTTAAAGACAGCTTCCAGAGAGCACGAGAAAGTACACAAAACCATCACCCCAGCTGCTTCGAAACGTAAGAAATCACAGAGGTCCTAAAAAGAAAGCATCAACACGGTAGAAATAAATTTCAAGACTAAAAAACTTATTGGGAGTTACTAAAATAGAAATGGCTGCATGTGACCTTCAAGCTTAAATAAAACTTACTTGTCTAGATGATAATGTAGGGCGAAGCGTCTGCACATGCGAACTAACAGATACAGCTTGTGGCGCAAAAAGTGCCAATTGCTGCGTGAACCTCACACACCTGTCACAACATACATCCGCAGCGTAACAAAATTGGATAAAATTTTCGGTGTAAATATCATATCAAATGCATGTGAAGAATATCTGCTTTGGAGATCGGAAGAAACTTACTCTAGTAATGCTGCCGGCATTTCTCCAGTGTTTATTTCAGCAACTACAGACTGCACGAAATCAAATTCTACCTCATTAGTTAAATAGAAAACTAAATCTTGCCAAAAAGTAGCTGACAGAAATGATTTAGGTAAAGGAAATTTCAAACCAGCGGAGCATTTCATAATACCATGATACAGTCATAAACAGTTTTTAGCCTGCAACTGTTAGCTAAATACATTGGGCAGTAGATACAAAATAGCAAAAGTCTAAGTTGAATCACTTAGTCATCTAATTGTGATTAATCCTGAAGCTAGAATATCGTTATCGCTCGGCATGCTAATCACATTCTGCAAGCAGGTAACCAACAACTTTACCTTGCATCGCATGAAGAATGAACTGATAGGTGATAGCTCGGGTCCAAGCACAGCCACAATTGCATTAATGAGGCGGCCAACGCTTTGTCCTAGCTCCGGTGATGCATGCTCGTCAGAGAGAAGGAGTTCCATCACGACTGACAGCGTCGCCTAATTTTACCACAAATTTCAAAGACCAATGCGGCTTCAGCTCAGTTTAGGCCAATCCATCAAAGAAACACGCTTGAAATGATGTATACTTTTAACACCCGAACATAGGTTAATCAACTTGCCGTAGCTTGAGCAACTTCCAGACAGTTGCTCTTCAGCTGAAGACAAGCGTGAACTTCCTACCTGGACATGCGGAACATATGACAAGCCAGCAGCTTCTGCAGTAAGCCAAAGGCCATGAAGGGACCATATATGCAGAGCATCTGTGGGATCCTTGGCTAAGGCACACAAGACTTGCACGGTTGAAGGAACCAGAGCAGAGAGGGCCATTCCACCAACACTGCAACCCGTGCACAATTGTCATCAACAAATCTTGGCTTCACATTGAGCTAGCTTACGCAGCAAGTATAATGCCAAAAAAAGCAGTGAGAATCAATTACTAAGGTAAAACACTACCAGTGCAAATTTTCGTTCCGATTAATAGATGCACAGATACTTAACGTGCTATCCTCTCTTGGCACAAGATATACAATCAATGCTCATCAGCCATGACCGAAGCAAGAATACGAACAAGAATTACAACTGCTTAAACTGCTACACAAGAAGTACCTCCTGTGAATACACCCTAACGCAAGTGCTAGTGAACCTTTCTGAGTTGCAGTCTGAGCACTAATTGCATTCGTTAGTAACAATCGTGCCTGCACCACATGTCGACGAAGATAAGAAAGAATCTGAAAATATATAGACCGTGTCATATACATAAGCCATTAGTTGATCAAGATGTTAACCAAACTAAAAATAATAATAATAATTTAATTTTAAAAGAGGATGTCGAGATACAAACCAGGATAACTGAAAATTCAATAACAAGGTATCTAGACAAAACGTATACCAAGCGGGCTGCATAACTATCACTGCCCAGACGTGCCAATACACCCAAACTCTCAGAAGCGGCGCGGCGCTCGGCAGAGGAAATGCTGTCGTCTGCCAGAATTCCCTGTTCCAAAAACATTCCAAGTAAGCATCGTACCAGAAGAAAATGACAAATCACCACTTTCGATTGTATTTCTCCACTTTCGATCAGCTCATTCGCAATTGTCATCATACCTCAGCACTAACATACGAGTTAAGTTTATCATATCGAATTCCATGATGCCCTTATGAAATGGAAGACAAAACTCTTAAGTGTACTAGAAGAGGCATAGTAGCATACCAATAGAATTTCTTGAACCTGCCGCAATGCCTCAGCATCTACTCCTTGACCTCGCACACCCAAAGATGCCTTCATGGAGAACAACACCAATGATACACATAAAGTACAATTTACACCGTCCGAAAGGTACTAACCCCAATATGCACTCCAATAGATTGCAGAAGCAAATGAAACAAATTATCGTGATCTCATTCATGGATTGTAGCCAGTATTCACGTATGTACCTTTAAGCCTCCTAACAGAGCAACACACACGTTGGTTGTAAAAGAAGCTTTCCATCCTTGTTTCTTTCCAGCGGTTCTATTCCCCATTAAGTCCAGCAGCTGTAACTTGTTCTTCACAGGCTGCGAAAGGAATTCCACTCCCTATATTTGTAGAAAGGCAAAAATAATATACAATAAGAAAATAATGAAGGAAGTAAGAATAAGAAAATTGTGCGCCCTTGCGTTGGTGTAGTGGAAAAGAAAGTTGTGACAAAAAACTCATGGTAACGGACACTAAAACACAAGAGGGACAGTCATTGCAAGGCAACGCCAAAAAGGTACCCAAGTAAGCAATGTTCAAAGTTGTGAAGAATACCTGGGCTGCAAAAACGTTACCAAAGCAGAGCAGCATGTCATTGACAAGTAATGTAGCCAGTGGAAGCGGCTGAAAGAATACACACAAATGGTAAGGTTATCAAAGAACAAAGACTCCGAGCCTGTATTCATATAACAAGAGAAACAAATGTGTTCACAAAGTGACTTTGATGAACGACAGAGCACAGCACAGCCACAACTAGCTAGAAGACAAACTTTCTAAAGAACATCCACTTACTTGTGCAAAAGCCGGTACTTCAATGTCCCAAACACATGGAGAAAATCCATCTGCAGCGCCCTCGAATGCGCGCAACTCGTCCTCAAAAAAATCCCTACAAAATCAAGGGTGAATTCTTCAGACAACACTCCACCAAATCCATGATATAGACAGGAAATAAACAGTATTGAAGGTGTGTTTAAGGCAGGTAACGAAGAGACACAAATAGTAACGATGAAGGATAAATAAAACTTGTTAAGAATGACAACCTGCCAGGTACCCAAGGTCCAAGAGAAGCGTCACCAGTATCCAACAGCTGCCTCAAACACGAACTGGCTCCATATTTCTCAGGCTCCCTGTATCAAGGAGAAAACGATTATTTCTTGTCACGTTACACGAATTAAGAGAAAGCAATTAGCAGCATTCGAAAGATAAGAGAGAAAAGCACAAAGTTAAAGTGATTTGAACCTCACGATCCATTAGCAGCAAATTGGTTGAACAAAATACACATTTTACAGATTTGCTACAGGCCCACAGGTACGTCTGGCATTTGGACAACTAACTAAATACACTGGAATACCTAGGCAGAATGTCTATTGCACATAGATAGTTTTCTCCAGAGCCTAAGCAGAAAAGCACACCTGAAAGGCAAAGAGCAGATTCCCAAAAGCTCAACATGGTCATCTCTATATACAAGTGGATCTGGAAGAGCTTGATAAGCTCTAAGAATCCTAATAGTAAACAAATCAATGGCAGACTTCAAAGTCAACGGTGCCTGCTGCAAGGCTGGGAAGGCCAAGTATTTCAGCGCACTGTAAAAAAAGAAGCATCAAAATGGCAATAAGGTTAGCAACAGACACTATCACCTAAAATAGGATAGATCAACACATGATATAAATCTTAGAACAAATTGCCACCAAAAAAAGAAAAAAAAAAAAAAAAAGAATCATCACACACATGGTGTAATAATTGCCAGGAACAACTAGTACTTCAGTTCGTACCCTGCCTGCACAATTATGAATGTTACATTCAGCTAAACAATATAATGTGGCAGGCTGGGAGTACCTAGATAAATAGGCGATAATGGGTTGCAAAAGAAACTCTTTATCATTCACTGCAGAGCTGGGCACTACGTAGCTCTTCACAAACGCTGTTAATGCTTCGGCTGCTGCAGACCAGGAACTACAGGTTGCCATTCCACAAATCAGACAGACTCAAGACGCCTCTAAACATACCTGAGACAATTTCATTGACCTTTAACATTGTCCAAACCTTATAAGATAAATTCAAGTATAATTCAACTAGCTTATTAGCTTCCACGATTACAGAAATAAACCGACAAATAGACTCCGTAAAATTTAGACAATTTAGTTGCATTAAAAACCATAGGTGTTGCTTACCGCAAGTGCGCAGGAAGGTTTCTCTCAGCTTGATTTAGCTGATCACGATGATTCCCTCCAAATTCAGTAGCCCATAGTGCAATCAATTCCCACTCTTGCTCTTCTAGTTCCTGGAAAACACAAGATAGTACGCAAATTCTAAGACTATAATCCTCAGCTGCTGACTTTTCGTCCAGGGCTTCATGAGTTCCTCCAAGGTTCGAAGATAACCAAGCATGCCGTCATTGAGCTGACTTACGAAAATTTCAGAACACATGTAACCAGTTCTAGACAACTTCAAACAGTCTCATCATATCTTCCTGCACCTGTTTGGGCATGGACGATACTAACGCCCCAATCAACATCCAGCCAGCCTCTTTTTCTGCAGGTGCTGATAAAGACTTGGCACTTTGCTGCGAAACCATCTTTTTGGCAACCTCAAGGATTGCTGAAGGTAGCCTGCAAAACAAGAACCAAACCATGAACTTTTCTCTTACAGATTGTATAAAAATTGTACAAGTGTTATGACTAATGCGGCTAATATTTCTATGAACAATAGAAAATTCTAATCATCGCAAGCTTAGCTAAAAACATTGATAGAAGAGACTTGTCACCTGAAAGGCACTCCAAGTGGTAATCTTGGACATACAGCAAGCAGTGCAGCTAACATGGCTGCTTGTCCATGTAGTGAGTCCAGCTCAACCCTCAACCTCTCACCCTGCAGCAGCTCCCGACAACATACACGTCTGATTGTCCCTACATTCCAATGCCACACATTGCATTGGGGAATAAAAGCGGCTACTGCTATCGAAGACCTAAACAAGACATTGAAGATTCTATAATGGACCAAAAAACACATCTTCATCAATATCGCTGAGAAATGCTGCACGGCAACAATCAGACTCCAAGTCCATCCTTCTAATCAACCACCTTTGATATCCTCTAAGGAACAAGTGCTGAAAGCTCCTTCCTCAGCAGGATACAGGAGTCTTCACCTCTAGAACCAACAGATAGATATTAAGAAAATGACTGAACTAACCTTCTCAACAACCACAATTTCTCGTATAGCGCGGAGAGTGGTGACGCCACAGGACAGCAGGTTATTGGCACAGGTCGGATCCACTTCGGCAAGAGCACGAAGAGTTAGAGCCGCTTCCACTCGAACCTGCCATGCTCGAGCAAGACTTCAACACATCATGCAGGGAAGGGTGAAAAAAAAAGAATGTAACTCTGAACTGTAATACCAATCGATTTTTATGACAAAACAGTATTCCTAGGCCATAGAGAACAACAGAACCTCACTATCATACAATCAGAAGCTCTTCACGTACTTTCAAGAAGATCAAACGAGAAATATAGAATAAAAAAGTTACGAAGAACAGATACTTACGGCAATGGAGGGATTAGAAAGCGTCTCCACCAGCGAATTGTCAAGTGCTTCTCTACATGCTAATGAGACCTGGAGACAACGCGGACTCAGAGAGGTCACTACACTAGAACACAACATGAATTGTTTGGTAAACAGCACTTTCAAAAACTAGTTCCGTGGGATGAGTAAATGTCAGAGTTTCAACTGTAAGACCGTAAGTGGGCTAAATATTGTAAAATCAACCACAAAGGAATTACAACAAGAGTGCATGAATGTAAGCAGCAGGTCAAGACGCAACCTCTCCAAGTGTAACCAGAAGATATGCAATTGTCCTTAAGATAGCAATCAGCCGTGGTGAACTGTTGTCTGGTCCAGAAAGCTGCGAACCAATCAATTTATTAGTTATCTTATCTTCCAGTTCGTTGCAAATTTTTAGCAATGTGGTGCAGTTTCGGGGACCAGATATCGACAAATATGAAGTAGGAAAAGTTTCATATGCTTCTGAAAGCAGACCTCTTTCGTAAGCAAGAAAGTGAATTCCTTCTGTGCTGGTTCACCCATTTGTTCCGCAACCCCCACTCGTAGTATATATTGTACACAGGCCTGGTTTTACAAAAGGGTGATGAATAAATTAAGTCAATTTAAAATTGAATCATGCAGCATCAAAATGAAATACATACACACACTTCTTATCACTACACTACAGAGCATTCAAAATACCTAAAGTTTGAGAACAACCACATCTTTGAAGTTTGAATTCACTTGCTAGCATGTATCATAATACAGAATGAATCAAGTTGAGAAAACGTACCAATGCATGTGCATCTAGACTGGATGTAAGCATACTAACGGCCTCCATCCCTAGATGTGCAAGTTCCATGTCGTTATGACCGTAGGTTAGATTCATGCCCTGCAGTCAAGGCAGTCAGAATCACAATGACATTCTGGAGTCATTCTAATTTACGTGGTGTTGCACTTGCCATGACCGCGATCAAGAACTGGAATTCAAAACAATACCTGCAAAAAGGATACCCAGGCCATAGTAAGACCGAAGCGGATATCTTTAGAACGAGGGCCTGACGCTGTGACACACAATGAAAATTGTTAGTTATGAGAGAGCTGCAATCACAACCTTTAAAAGACCAACATGAATATACAATTATGTAGATAACTTGAATGCGGTGTTGCCATGTAGGGTTCCAGAAAACATATGTATTCCACTACTTACCACGCAAAAAAGGGATGATTAGATGTTTCTGCAAAACTCCTTCTAGGGCTTTTGGGGGAGCCGATGGCCCCTTCCCTTTTGGTTGAACCTACATAACCATAGAAAGGATGTCACACAGAAAATTTGTTTATTATTCAACATGGTGAACGACTGTGAAGCAAGCAGTTATACGTGAAATGATTAATGGGAAGACACTAATCCATGTCTGACCATATACACCACATTGCAGAAGATTTACCTGCACTGCTGGATTTAAGCCGAGAGCAAGCAAAGCTCCTAAAGCAGCAGCATAACCATCTCGAACACATTGAAAGACGTCTTCCAGCCCCTGATGAAAATCAACATCTTCTTAAAACTGTAATGTTCCTCTAAACTGTTTCTAAACAAGATTCCAGGATACAAATGAAACCGCGATTGATAGTATACTTGGAAAAAACCAATGTCCCAATCTGATGTATACCTTCAAGCAAAGGTTGATACAAGGTTCAAGTCCACCAGATCCTACACCAGGCCCACCAGTCATGGCAACTGCGCGGAGGCACCCAGCTGCAGCAGCTCTGACAGCTGCCGACTTGTCATTTAATCCAACTTTAAAAATCATACGAATGGCTTCTACATATGCCGCAAAGGGTCCTCCACCCCCGGATCCCTCTAAAGCATCCTGAAGTAATTGCAACCCTGCTTGTCTAATCCTGACCTGTCCAATGTTCAGATGCGGCAACAGAGAATGTTACACATGGCAAGAAATAGCGAATACAAAACTGTATGGTCGAAGAGGCTGGATGAAGTTCTCAGACTCAGACTTAGAATCGGATAGGAGAAACGATCACTGCGAAAACAGCGCAAATGAGAAAATTCCAGAATCCTTGTGAGGTGCCAGTGTAAGAATCCAAAAAGGTATTCTGCGCCTCATAATTCTACAGGGGACCTGATAGAAAAGGATTTCAACAACTCTTCCACACATCACAGCAAGAGGTGCTTAACTCGTTGTTACACTAGTTTCAAGAATCCATCTAGTGCTATTCGTAAGTAAGACAAGCTGCATCTCAATCGATTTTAATAACACCAAAGAACGACATGAATAAGGGAGCCTTACAATTAATGATATAGTAAGAGTATGCAAAGCAACACAAACTGCCCTAGAATGTACCTCTGAGGCTTTTAACAGCTTCCCAACAATACTACTGGTTTCCACGAGTCCCGACGTAATCCTGTCGCCAAAAGCTTTATATAAGGCCCCGAGGCATTGAGCCGCACCTGTAAAAATAGGAACATGATCAAGGTCTACTTTACGTTTTTATGAAATTAAAAACTATCAAATCCGATGTGATTTACTGAGCACCGAAATCATACAAAGCAGTAAATGTTGATTCGCTAAAGTCCGAGCAGATCATAAACAAAAATTTGTAAAAACTCAGTCTGAGTTAACCAACCAATACAAGACGCAGGGTCAGACTTTCGAACATCCGCTTTATCAGATAACCACCCCTGCAAGCTACTAGCTCTTGAGTAGATGGAAATACTATCCCCCAACTCTATGAACTTAATCATAGCTGCAGAAGCCAGGCGTCGTACTGGTGGGCGAATCCCTAACAGTAGCAAATTTTGTAGAGCATCTTCTCCTTTTCTTTGAACGGGCAACAAATTATCCTGCAAGTCCACTAGATATTATTAGATTCTAATACACTATCACTCAACAACCCTTGGCAAATACCAATCACTAAATATCACCAAAATAGAGGAATAAATTCCATGTGAGGATCCCTAAGCTGATAGAAACTTTCAAACTCACAAAATTTCACAGAGTTTATAGTGAGGTGTTCCAACTACATGCATGTGATGCATCCTTCTCTCAAATATGGTCAATTAGCGTATTTAATCATTGCCTCCAGATACACAAGATATAGAAGACGAGCATTGCTGTCAGCAAAAGAGAACAGCAAAGAAAGAAAAAAGTATGATTATAAATAGGAGGCACAAATATAGGGCTGCCTGGCCTGAACGAAACTGGAAAAAGAGATTCACAATTAAAATAAATGCTGATACGATAAGAAAATTAACGCAAGTAATCCAGTGGTTTTCAATTCGCCTTCAGGTGTTAAACCAGAAAATGTGTCGCAAATTCACGAATTTGTTGTTATCGTTGATAATGACCTCTGTTGTTGATTGAAATGCAATGCAGTCATATTTGGGCAGCACACTAAGGCGCAAATTATGTCCAACACAATTAATACAAGCACTTTCCGGTGTTTATAGTGCTACTACAGCGAAATTGCTTACGACGCAAAACATACAACATGAGCGGTGATTCATCACTCTAAACCCGACTAAATCGCTCATTTTTTCTATTAATGAATAAAACCTCAAGACCAGATCGATGACGTCCTAGCAGGGAAAACGAGAAAGAGGGGAAAGAAGGCAATGGCACCAGACCTTGGACTCTCTGTCGAGCGTGGACAAAAGATCGGACAGAAGATCGAAGCACATCAGAGGTTGCAGCGGCTTCTGGGAGCCCGAATGCACCACAGACTCTAGCTGTGCTACCAGGACCCCCAGCTCCGACAATCCCCCACCATCTGCCATTTTTCTTCTCCTTCCTCCCCTGACACCGAAACACACCAACCCAGCTCAAATCTCCTTCCGCGAATCACAACCAATAGCTCCTTCTCAACCAAACATGGCGAAGGTCGATGCACTACCCGGCGCTCTCAATGCCAGAAACTACTTCCCGAGATCTTCAGTCCCAGATTTCCTTCATACCATCCAAACGATACCAATATGGAAGCAGTCAAGCACAGATCTAACCAAAGCCCAACTTCACAAAGGACTCTGCCCGAATAGAGCGAGAGACCCTAAGCAACCGTCCTCCATGGACCTCTTTCTCCGCTGATTGCTGCCACGCAGGTTCCAGCTAGACATTTTCATTGGGTTACGTCAGCATCCACGTGTGCAGGAGCTTTCCCTTTCCTCTCCTCTTGTTATGCTGTTTTTCCAGGAATCAAGTCAGAAATCCAATGAAGCCGAAAATTTGCTTGAGAGCCTCTCCTGGGAGCATTCAATTTCGAATTGGGTTTTTCCAAGAGCGAGTGAAGTTGTTGTCATTAGGGTTTGGCTATGGCGGAGGTGGAGGTCAATCGGAGGGACATGGAGGCCGGGGAGAGTCCAGCCTTAACAAGCGCTGCGCTAGGGTTGCACTATTGGCCTACCATTGACGGTCCTTTGGGAGTGTACCACGAGGAGGCAGTCAATCTCGCCAAGTCTTTCTACTATGTTGGGTTCCTGTGTCTTCCCTGGTTGTGGTTCATCAACTGTTTATACTTCCTACCAGTGCTGCGGAACTCAAGATCCGATCCCCTAATTCGCCCATGTACGTTGAGGTTCTGCCTTTGTAACCATGTCGGAGTTGTTGGTTTTGAGAGTCAGAATCTTCGTACAAAATTTTTGTTCATGTTGCTAGTTATTTGTTGTGCTCGTGGGCATGATTCTGTCTTTATTTCGCGACTGCGAGTTATGAATTAAGCTGGTTGTGCGAATAACTGCTCATTCAATTGGTAAGCTTGAGATCATTCAGCTCTCGGCTAGGGCTTAGTTCTAAGGGCACACTCCTGGGCATGGAGTTAGGATCAACAGGATCTTGCATAACTGAACTGTCTGCACTCTGTGCGCGTTCCATGCATTCTTCTCCTTTTTTCTAGTGATGTGAGGGATCATCGTCCACGAGAATCTGGGTGAGTATTACAATTCGTCAAAGCACATCAATCGTGTTAAGCTTTTCCCAGTCGTGGTACACTCTCATAGGACCGTTGTTTGAGTGTGGGATCCCAAATTTCATCTCTGACAAGATGATTGTACGAAACGTAACTATTGTTCTCGTTGATTTCAATTACAAGGAACATCATTCCATCAGTTATGATTATTTTCGACTATCTTCGAAATAACTACGTTCGAGTCTATTGTTTTCGTTTGATTCAAAGGTAGCATTATTTGGCAGAATGCCTGTTAGGTGGAGTCTTGAAATTTTAGGTCTTTATATTTGATATGAATTGTAGTTTTTAGATTGATCTTGATAAAGATTCTGAAAATATCCTGAATTAACGAGATGTTGGCCTTTGCAGATGTGGTCAAGTCAGGCATTGGTTTTCTTGTATGCGGCTCACTTCTCCTTTCATGGGCGTTAACTTTTGCGTATGGCGGTGAGGGGTTATTAGGTCCCTCTTGGAAGCACCTGGCAGTATATGATATCGCAAACAAGTACCAACAGGTAAAATCCAACTTGTTTTGTGTACACAGTATCCATGCAATCTTGATTCTGGAATAATCTTGATACGAAATGATGTCACTTGTTCATTTGTATGTCATCTAACTTGGCATTTCCCACTAGGTATTCTATTGCATCTTTTTATTTTATTTTTATTTTTATGTTCTGGTTTACTCATGTGGTTCGTTTGTTGGGTTCCAGTATGCAATGTCGATTTATTAGTTATGCTGGAGTTACTGGCTATGATTGGTCTATGAACACGGTTAGGCTTGACCTGTGTGAGTCGCATTCTGCTTGAATTTGAAGTTATCCTGCTGAGATGCGTCATTTTTGTACAGATCTTCACCTAAGGAGTCTACGTGGAGTTGAAGCTTTAATACATTCACGGTTTAAACATCTTGATTTTCACTTGCAGCGGGCGCACTGTGATGTACATTAGATTCATTCATAGTCTAGAATTCACATGACTATTGTATACCAAGGTCTCCTATTCCCTGTCCACAAACATATATCGATGCTCTTTACCTAGTAGCACACACGGGTGGATAGGTATGACGTCTTTGGAAATGATTTTATCAAACGTGCATGTTGCTGTGCACCGTGATCAACTGCGGCTTTTTAAGCGGTCTATCTTCACAGAAATCGTGTCAGGAACTTTAAAATTAGTTTTCTGAAGTGCATATGAACCCTTTCATGCTCAACCTGGACATGTGAACCAGCAAGGAGACGGCCGAATTTATCAATAGATCATTACACTGCATACCGTGTCTCATGTAGGGACAGAGAATCGGAATGCTGGTGCCCATCTGAAATTTTAATGGCTGATCTGTGCTTACACTGTGGAGACTGGTAAGTATGCTACACTCCATGCCTTTGATGGCATTCTTATCATGGAATGTGTACTCATCTATTAAAATGGTTGCCCCTGTATTTGAGATACCGTCTTGGCTAGAATTAACGATCCTTGTAACTGTTTGCAGTGCTTTAAAGCAATATCCCGTAGGATAACTATCTAAAATGAATAATTTGGGTGTGTCTCAACAACTTCAAGGTACATGCTTGGACATCTGGTCAGTAAATCAGGCCTTCGTCATTCACATTATTAGACACACATTTGTGTACTACTGGAAAGCAAACCAGCAGGTCTCCTGGGTACTCAACTATTTCCAGCTTCTCAAGCATTGTGTTTGCACAGTGAGCACTACACTTACCAGAGAGGAGCTTGGTAGTTCCATGATTTTGGGCCTTATAGCCGAGCCTGAGCTCGCGGGTTCACGACAATCCCTCTCGAAGCTTGCATGTGCAAGTAACATAAAAAATAAAAATAAAACTACAAAATATGGGTATTTTTTCATCAGGTATTGTTGCCCAACCATGAAAGTCGTTAATTCATCGTATTTTCTCTCATTATGAATAATGAATTAAGCATTCTGTAGGCTTTCTCTTCATCGCAAATGTCTCTGTTCCCAGCCAAGTGTGGTAAGGTTGGTGGTAAGGTTAGGGAGCTTCTAAGTAAGAACTATAAGAACTGGAACTGTGAGTTGACACTACCCGCTGCTTTTCTTTTCACTAATTGCCAACACTGAGCATCCTTACAGTACCTACCTCGGGTCCAGTCACTGTAAGCCTCAATTGCTTGCTGATCACTGACTAATATAATGGGGGACGGCACAGCATGTCAATCTCAACCTAGATTAGTAACAAAGCCTCCTGCTTGAGTTTTGGAGGCTTAAGTACTGTGTCTGTACCGTTTCCCAAGAGGACTATAATCACAAAGGAATGAAGGTGTTCTGCCACCAAGACCTCTTCTTGGAGCTTCATGCATAGGCCCTGGCTATTACTCATCAGCTCCTCTGTTCACTCAAATCCTGCCTCTTATCCAACACGTTGCCAATATTCCATATCTTTAGAAGCTGAGAAATGGGTTCCAATAGTTTTTTTTTTTTTTGAATATTCATCAGTTATAAATTTGTGCTTGAAGGAGAGATTCATTGTGTTGTGTGGAAATGAGAAAGGATAAGAATATTCTGGAAAATTCTTAAGTAGTCAAGCCAAACTTCTCCATTGCCTGGAAGCCAATTAGCTTGACGACCGTAGCAAAGCCATATGTGGGTGAATCTGGAAAATCATCCAAGTACCATCATTAACATGTACAATTGCTACCCACAGCAAGTGAAGTTTTAATGAATTGTATTCTGCAGTGACCACCAGTGATTTCATTCATTCTTCCGGTCCACCCATTCATTCTTTCGGTCCATCCATTCATCTATTAACCGACAACAGATGCAGGGTGGAAATATTTTTGCAAAATGTTGCGACTTACAAGGCAATCTGTAAAGGGATCTGCCCACTTTGTATCTAATATTACACTTTTATTATTATGAAAATAGTAACAATCATTAAGAAGTATAGACCACTTATCTCAACTTAACCCTGTGCATTGTCAATAATGAAGCATCAAATCAAGAATTTGTGTTGAACGATTTCAAAACCTTGTGCTTGTATGTCACCGTAAACATTGCATGTGCTGCTAATGTCTTAGAAAATATTAATTTAAATTCAGATTTCAAAAAACTAAACAAAAACGAAAACGAAAAAAACTAATAGTGTGTTATGTTTCACAAAGAGAAATGAAATCAAAGTAACAAATTAATTAGATGGTTTGTACAAAAATAAACTAAAATTACCTTTTGTGTTGTTTTTTCCACCACCAGTTATTTGCAAGAACTATACAGGAGAAACAAAATGTGAAATGTATATTTCAAATTATTTTGGTTGGAATTTTTCAAAAAATTGTACACAGTGTTATGATGTGCAATATCATTTCATATCCTGGTTAGAAGAAGAAAAATAAATAAATAATGAAATAGAAATTAAGAAGAAAGAAAACTATTAATTTGGTTGTTGTAGAAAAAATCACATGATCCATTGAATATTCAAATAAAAGAGTTGAAATTATGTGAGGAATAATTACTCCTCTGCATTCTCTTATCCTTTTGTTGTTTTTTCCCTTAATTTTACCAATAAAAATGTTAAAAGAGTTACCATCCTTTGCATATATGTGTCTGTGCATGCTCTTTGATTTTAAGCATGTAATATACATACTATCTTTGTATATTTTCTTTTTTCTTTTTCTTTTTCAGAAACTGGTCTCTTCTTTTATCCCATTGAATCCATTGTTTTATGTGTTTGAAGCAATGTTTGTAATTCTCCTAGTTAAATCAATCCTGTTTGATTTATGATACATAGTTTAAGAAAGTAATGGTTTAGTCATAATCAATCATATCTCATGTTTCTAAACAACTGCTTTATTCTATGATTATCTTAAGTAATAGATGAAACTTATGCTGCAGAGGAGGTGACATTCTCTTGAATTTATTTATTTATTTATTTTAAGTATATACATTATAATATTCTAACTCAAAATCATGATTCCTGGTTAGGTTCTTCCTGTTCTTGTTACACATTATTGTATCATATTTTGTGCAGAGCAAGTTTGTCAGGTTGTTGGGCAAGCTTACATGGTCATCAGAACATGTTCTCTTTGTATGTAACCATGAGAATAATGAAGAACTATTAATAGAATCCACTACCATTGTACTGAGGTTGTCATCCAAATATAGAAGTATAAACAAAAAACCAAATAAAATAAAATAAAAATAGACTCTCATGCCAAATTATTACCTTCATACTTACTCTTTTTACCTGAATGCAAGGTATAAGTGTCCATTGAACAGTGACTTGTTGGGTAACCCCAACATGTGTTACATTCAAAGCAAGTGAGGGAAAAAAAATTGAAATCATTGAAACACCATAATGTAGTGCATTGTACTTAAGGAACTGTCATAATATAGTTTAATCCTGGAAGAAATACTAATTAATTAAATTAATTAAGCATGCCTTACAATATAACTCTTAGTAGTGAAGACAACTTCTTTGGTCTATTATTGTTATTGTTATTATTATTCTTATTAAAACCTTCATTCTCAAGTTAGTTAAATTCAATGAATTTGTATTGTAATGTCTGAAGCATTACAATTCAACAATTTTTTTCGTTCTACTCATTTGCTTTTGGCGAACAGCAAAGGGAGGGTAAAAAAGAAAATGACCTGAAGCAAATTTGTTTTGTTTGTTTTGTTTTATTTTATTTTACTTAAAATTATCTGGTAGATGACAAATATCAACCTCCCACTGTGGATTTTACGCTACTTCAATCGAGGTATATTATTTTTCATCTGGAGTGTCCTGTCTATGCTGGCAACCCCATACCTTTCAATAGATTCAAATTAGGTTTTTGGTAAACGTACACTGTTCAGTTCACTTGGTTGGCCTGTAATATTATGCATTACACAAAACGAAATAAAAATTATTATTATTATTGTTATATTCTTAAGGTCGACCTCTAATCCTTTGATTTTGTTTATCCCTTTTCTTGTTTGTTTGTTTGTTTGTTTGTGTTTTTTTTCCTTAATTCTTTTGAAAATAAGTGTACACCTGGTACAACCCACGGGGTCACACCCTCATCGAAGGGTCACACGGTTTCACCCTCAGGTCTGCGACATCCAAACCACTGCAACAGCGCTCTATTTATTTTCATCACGAAGGTGGGTTTAGCAGTACCTCCCCTGTAGGAAAAAACCCAACAATTCGTAAAGAAACTATACCCTAAAACCCTAACATTTAGGGTTTGGTTCGTTTGAACTTGATGAGAAGGGGGGATAGCTAGTTCCCTCCTCCTTGTCTGGAGTTTGACAATGTCTACCCCTGAATAGACAGAGAGTAAGCGAGAGAGCATGGCGTGGAGCATAGTGCTGCGAAAAGCCTGTGAGGACTGAGTCCCGAGTCCTGAGTCCTGAGCACAAGCAGTCAGGGAGTTTGTCGTTGAATCGGAAGCTCACCAGCAGCGCAGGTGACCCAGGTGGCAACGGCGACCAAGGACGAAGAAGACGAAGAAGCACCTTGCGCCGCTCGCTCGCTGGCTGGGTTTCGGAACTGGAGGTCGAGATCTATGCTGATATTGCAGCGAGGATTCAAATTCGCACTCTGGCGTCTCCGTGCGAGCGTGTGCCTGTGTGTCTCTCGTCCTCGCGCAACGTTGAGTTCCGCGCGGCGTTTCACATTTGAACAGATTCTGTTCGTTCGATACATGGACTTCAGACCCGAACTGGCGTACTTGGACATCCATCCATGGTTCGTAGGTATACATATATGCGTACTCGTATTCGTTTGTAATATATTTATAGGCGAGGACACTGTGTGCAGTGACGACGGACACGTATGCGTAGCTCGCAAGGAATTTACCCAGTTTCTAAATTTAGTTGATTTTAGTCAATTCATTAAGAAAAAAGTTCTGAATTTTGGATTGTTGCATACGTCGTTTTAATCCATGAAATTTAAAAGTAAAATAAAATAAAATAAAATAAAATCATCCACAATATTTGTTGTTGATAATGATTCTAACACAATATAGTTTAGAGGTAAACATGCAGATTCACGTAATCTGAGTTCAGGTACACACCATTAAAATTTCATAAACTTCAAAAATCAACGAAATCTGTTCAAATGAGTACTGGAATAGTAAAGCTATTGGTAGTTATATTTTCAATGAGGAAAAAACACAAAGATGTTTGTTTCTTTTCTTTTTCAATTACAGGTTTTCTTTTGCCAGAGAGTATACTACAAAAAAGAAAAATCAGCAAATGAGAAAAGTGTATCAATTCTAGGATGTGTTTATTTATTTATTTATTTTTTGATGTGTCGATTATCTACATTAAATTAAAAGAATCCCCATTTTAAGGGGAGAATATTCTATATGTATATTTGTCTCATCCTTCTGCTCCTTACATATTTATATATGCATACACTCTTATTAGGGCAAAAATAATGCATATTAGCGTTAAAAAAGAAACTATAGAACAAAACAAGGATCTCTCTCTCTCTCTCTCGCTTTCTCTCTGTATACACATGGTGATATTCAAATACACAGGAATATACTAAATTAAAATTTATTTTGTTATATAGGAAAATCTAATAAACTTTGCTTTATTTTATAAATATGATTTGCAAGTATTACTCCCTCCATTGTTTTATTTTAACAGATAACAAATCCTTGTCAGTAGTTGCATCTTCAAAATAGATATGTAATTGTAACACTGTAAAAAATGCACAACAGACAATTGAGATATATCATAATTTGAATTTATTATTCTTGAAAATCAACATTAGGACAAAGCATTTATCACGACATCCTTAATTACAGAAAGCTGATGCATTTTCTTCTCAATCAATCCATTCAAAAAGCACAATGTTGTTAATGTCACCACCTCAACATCAACAAAAATTGATGGCACAATTTTGAACTGGATTGCAAAACTTCATTCCATATAAATAATCAAGTCTTATCATGCATTCATTTGTGTGTTTCGTTGTAGGGACGCAACAACAACAACAATGCTTCAAAGTAATAAATTCCTACAATGAAGCTCCTAAGCCTGTTGTTGTTGAACCCACAGCGCAAAAATCCAACGGCCAATACTGGATGATACTTTCATCCATCTAGATTTAAAATTTCCCGGAAAAGTGAATGCTGAAGCAGCTTTTTATTATTGATACTGTATTTAAATAAGTATCTGAGTTGCGTATGATGATAGATCTGATAGGTGATCTACAATAGAATTGCATGAGATTGGCTCGAGATTCGTTCGCCCATCGTTCGTTCGTTCCTTCTGAGACTGTGGGTGCCAAAATCAGCTAAGTCTCGCTGCATAAATGCAGTTCAACTCCTTCATTATCCCTATCGCGATAACGAAGAAGAATCCTTTGGGCACCTGTGAGTAATGGCTAATGCCAGCCCCTTTAGTTTGAAACTCTGCAGCTCCATCTTGGGGTGCCATAAAAGCAGATTCTTCGTGCTTCAATGCGGTGATGGGGGTGGGCAGTGACAGGATCATCAGAGACACGCTCTGAGCTTGTGTCCAGACGAGCGCAGTGATGCTGGGGGCTTGGGCAGACCTCACAAGGGCTCACGCAATTTCTTCTTTTCGGCAGAATTTGATCCCCCTTTTCTGGTTTTCAGAACCTAGCCCGACAGGGGATTGTATACCCTGCAAATGAAGGTGCGGTAAAACGCTAGTTTTTATGCTGGTAGACGAACGATCTACGCCGCCTCAGAGGCATAGCAACGGCTATCGCTGCAACGTGGTTTGACACCTGTTGCCAAAGTGATCTAGGCACAGATGAACTTGAAAAACCAGATGAAATAGCTTGTCTTTGTCTCCAAGTTTTTGGCCTTCTACAAACAGCGCTGGTGGGGCACTGGCACCAACTTGCGTCAATGCATTAGTACTGGCTGCTACATTACTCTTCCAGTTTGTGCCCTAAGCATTCTGAAGGAGCTGCCTGTAAGGTAAAGGCTCCATTTATCGTAAAATAAATCAACAAATAAATAAATAAATAAATAAATATGCGTGCTGATTCCTACTCTTCGAATGAAAATACTTTACATGTTAACAGTAGAGAGGGTTACTAAATACATGGGTAAAATCTAGGAGATACCACTACTCAAGGTCATTTTGACGCTTGCAAATAAGTGGCTAGTTCTAGAATATAGGTGTTAATGAACAACATCAGCCATGTACTATCAGGGGCTAATCTAATTACAAGTTAGTTAAACTTTGAATGCTATCTTCTTCAAGAGATTTCGTTCCTTCCAGACAGGTTCAACAGCTGTGACCTGAATCACATGCAGCTTGAAAAATCTGGTGCATGATTAGAAGCAGAGACATCTGCATTGATTTTGGGTAAATCCCTTTTAACCCTCAAAACAAAACAAGAAATTAAGGACATGGCATTAATGTCAGTTTTTTTTGAAGCTGTTTGTATTATTCCCATTGCAAACATGTCCCTAGTAATATGTAACTCATCACCTAGGAGATTGAGATTCCATCACAACTCCACACAGAAATCTCCAATAATTGCAGCCAGGTATAAACGCAAGGAGCTGGTTGGGCGAGGTCACTGCGAATGCAGAGTTGCTCTCTCCCATCACTTTTCAACAGAAACCATTGACACCCTGCATCTGGATGGTACAATTGTCAATGGCATGTGTCGAAGTTCAGCCTTCAGCTCTCACATGCTGGAGCTCCTATCGCAGTAATCAGTCTTTCTCCAACTCACACCCACCCACTAACTCACCACTCTTGTCAACCGCAGAACGTCAAGCTTGGAATAAGTTGGCAGTCTGCAGCGAGATACTATGGAACTGTATGGAACCCTGTCTCCACTCTCAACTGCACCCATCAACCTGAATACAGATTGAGTATGTATTGACTTCGAATACTTTATCTATGTTCCGCTGAGTGTGCGTTAGCGAGCTTGTGCAGATCAAGGTGGACTAGGACGGCGTCCTGGTACTAGCTTAACAAGGCCACGGCTGCCACAGCAACGGTTCAATGGAGAGCTAGAGGCGCTTCCACCGAGAGCTTCGGCGGACGTTCTAAATGGCATACTCATATGCTGGTGGGTGCAAGCGGATAGTCCAGCCAGCCCTCTGATCGTCTCCCACTATCGCTAACCCACTGGCCGTCTATATCGATGATGTCAAAGGAATTCTGTCCCCTGTGTATGTAGGGTTGTGCGGGAATTCAATACTCGTGTGATGCAATTCTAGGTGTCGATTAATGGCTCGCTAGTGTTCATTGTTCAGTGTTCTGATATCTGAAGGCTTGGTGTGAAGCAGCAGCACTAGACTAGAACCATTCAGGGAAGTAGAGTCTGTGTTGCATTCAGTCGGTGATTTTTCAAATTTTCCAGTTCGAGGCAATTGCTTCTTCTATAGCGAGTGATGGATTTGTGAGCGTGCACAAAAGTGATGTTGAGTGTGTCGGTTACTTGTAATAATGTATTGATTCCAGTCTGTGCTTTGTGGCGAGGAACCTATGCGTGCTCGAAACTGCGAGTTCCTGCGTGGACATGTTCAGGAACCACAGCTAGCTTTTAGTGATAACTTTACAATACTGTAGAAATGAGGAAGACTGGAATCTACGAGGCTTGAATTTTTCGCGAGTTAGGAGGTAGGACTAGGTGATTCTCGATCGTGAAAGTATAAGGTCATCGGTTTTAAACGTTGAATGACAAGCCGTTAACGCGATTGTGATAACGGAGCATAACTGTAGTGAGATCATTGAGCGATCGTATGGGACCACTGACCAGAGCTCGCAGAGTACTATTGCTTCCCCTGTTCGGTGGAATATTGTACAGGCGCTTCGCGAAGAATGAGCTTGATCGTCCATGTTTGGATAGGCAATGGAGGAGCAACGTCATTAAATGAAGTGAAATCCTGCGTACGTTGAGTGAAATCAAGCTTTGTCAACAGAAGACGATGGAATTCGAGATTAGAAGCTTACAGTGGTGATGAGAGCCACTTGCTGATGCAATTTTTGGATTGACTTGCGTTCGCTCTCTCTCTCTCGTTGTCATTTCCTCACCTGGTGCCTTCAGATGCTTCTCTTTCTTACTTTTCAACATTGCAATAAAAAATTGAGGATATCTCGCCGTCGCAGAGCATGTCAAGATTGCTGAAAGATTACAGATTCAATGAGGCGCTGTTTCTGATTTGAAAGGAAAGATGGTTGGTAAATTATGAAACTGCAGGTGGGTTACCATCCATAAACCAAGAGCGCAATACTGTCTCTCCCCCGGTGCCCTGGTTGCTAACTACATAGAGAAGTTCAAGTTCATTTCAAGTACACAGCATCTACCCACCTACAGTTTCAGTCCGAATGGACTCTGAACCTGCAGTTTCGTAGCCTTTACCTTCTCCGAACATGAACTTGTAGCTCTTCCTGAAGGCGTAGCATCATGTCATTAACGATGCCCACCTTTTAGCGGCAATATTGATTCGAGCACGCTGATTGTAACGATCAAGGCAGTGTTGCACTTTCCTGCTCAAGACCTTAGTTTATCGAAACCTGTCCGATCCTCATTTCTGGTCTGCCATTCCAGATTTGGATATCATGCTAACCTCTGCTGTGGCAACCTTGTCCTCTGGAGGTGTCCATCTCGAGGGAAGTAAACGTTCTGAATCATTCGAAGGAGGCTGCAGATGATCCATCGCAATGTGAGCGTTGCACCCACGTCTCGGTACGAGACGTTACATTCAAGAACGTTGGGCTCGAGTCCCGAAACCGAACCTTATAATGATCCCCACTACATGGTTTTCCGTGTGGTATTTTTATACTCTCTCGTTCATCAGACTATATTTGGACTACGAACGGTCGAACCTTGAAACTACCAAGTCACAGTTGGAAGAGGTCGCCAGATCGCAGGGCGCAATTTCCGTCTGAATAGCCCATCCGACACTCAAAGCACTGTGATCTGGAGTGACGAAACGCTGTGATACGGAGGGAATGTAAACGGCCTCATATCGTTCCTGGCTTAAATTCAAGAGTCGATCATTCGAAGCTTTGTGACATAATTTGTTATTAATAGACATGCCAAAGCCAAACGCGGCGAGCTACTAATAATCTCGCGAGATTGGATTCGATGGCGAGCTTATTTCATGTGTTCGACTTCCGAGAGGCTCTCTTCCGGAGCAATCAACCTCGGAGATCTGTAGACGGAGGTAGCGTTCTCTAATGCACAAGCGTATATGTTCTCTGAATTGTGAGGATGCAGTAAGCTGAAGATACGTAGCGTTTTTTAGTTGTTAAGTTGGGTCTCGTTTCGTCAGTAAGTTTACTGTGATTTCTTATGCTTGGATGTGCCCTCTTCGATCAAAATGTCTTCCACGTTCAGGACGATTGAGATTCGAAGGCAAGAACCCCTCGGAGAGCTTCATCGGTAGGCACTTATTCTGTATCTGTTGACGCTCAATCAGGTTTGGAGGCGCCGAGGAACAGTTTGGACGTGCCAGGCGGAGCAGCCAATGCAGATAGGAGGACTCCTTCCAGGCCCGAGGACATTCCTGTAAGTATCACCTTCAATTATCGTTTACTGCAACGCATAGTCCGCTGAATATATCAGTCCACAGAGGTGTTAGCTAAGAATTATCACACTGATATGAATAATCATTCTTTGCAGTTTGGCCACGAATACCACAATACAGCTCTTGCCTCGAGCAGCGGCCGAAGGAAGTGGGACGGCGCACCATACACAGGAGGGCATGATAGATCGGAGCAGTCGACGATCGAGACTACGGGACGAGTCCCAAATATTGTAGCAAGGCTCATGGGCTTGGACGCCTTGCCGGATGAGCTTCCAACCGTCCGTCCACGAAAGTCGTTGCAAGAAATGCCGACGTATGGATGCGCCAAGCAAGCCGAAGGAAGTCCAGTTTTGTTCCGCCAGCACTCGCATGGTGCGATACCGTTCTCGTGGAAGCGTCCTCCTCTTTCTCAGGATGCGCAGCGAGAACAAACGAATGAGGGTGTAGAAGAGAGCGAACTAGCCCCGGTGCTTCCCTTCCGAGATCATCCGCAAGAAGAACAGCTGCTGGAGTTTAAGAGAGAATTCGAGACTAAGGAACGAGAGCGCGCCCGAAATACCCAGCTGGATGATATGAGTCGCCAACTAGAGGAGAAGAAGAACAAAGTTCGGGCCACTCTTGACAAAGCCAGGATTGCATTATCGCAGGGGATCATAACTGAGCCGAAGCATCATCTCAATGGCCAGGGAAAATTCGAGGAATCACAGGAGTTCTTGGACGCAATGGAGTTTTTGCAGTGTAATAAGGACTTCATTTTTCAGTTTCTCCAGCAAAAACCTCACGTCATGTTCAGCAACGAACCCCGGAATACCATACCACCGGTAATTCGTCCGAAAACGCCGAAGAAGGGAAAACGCACCTCTGCAGCTACTCCCCGAGACTCCACTGAGAAGAAGCGAGACGGGTTCAGCCCCCGCGCAATCGCTCGTCTCTTCATGCCATCGGATTCTCGGAAACGTAATGAAAGGGAGGAACAGCTGGCGACTCCCCCGTCTGGCACCGGATCCCTACCCGCGATTGTGAGGTGTAACAGCTCCAGAATGGCGAACACAGGATCTAGAGAACTTTCGGGTGGTGCGAAGCTGAAGACTTCGAGCTCCACAAACTCAAGAAATGCGTCACCGACTGTAACTCCGAAGGTGCACAGAGATGACATCAGAAGCTGCAGCAAGAATGGAGCTCAAGATGTCATCGGGGAAATAAAAGAGAGGCTGCGACAAAGAGACGCTGACAAGGGTGCAGCTGGGGAGGAGGTTAGATTTACCAAGGACTTCAGCAAAGAGCATTTGCGAGGTTCTGTGCGAGACTCTAAAGGCATTGCACCAGATATTGTCAAAAATGCGCGTGAAGGGTTGAATTTCCAGAAGTTGGCCAAAGATTCCACCCAGACGAGGATTGTCTCCACGGGCAAACGTATTTCTATGCAGAAACCGGACACGATGGACATGGCCTGCATGAGCGATGGCGAGGACATCCCAACGCCGTTGCAGAAGGTTTTTCGAGGGAATGTGGGTAGGTCATGTGTCAGTCTGCCGAGCCCGCCTCACCTTTTGGCTCCTCTCGCAAAAGAAGCCGCAGCGGGTACAAGAGTGACCCGAAATCGTGCACTTAAGAAAACCCTAAATCCCAAATCTGGCGATTCAATTGACACTCCAGCCACACCCAGGGCAGCGGACAGGACCATAGCAAAGAAGACCCTACTGGCATTAAAATCCCCCCGACGGAGCTCTCCACGCTCCAGTACTGAAGTGGAGAAGAATCCCATGCGGAGGTCGGCTTCTGTGAATGAAAACTGTGTCCAGGGCAATGCCTTCAAGCCCAAAGGCGACAGCCTCGTGGTCATTGCCAGAAAGAATCATCTCCATGGCGCCAATGAGCCTTCAACGAACCTCACTCGCTGTCGATCGTTGCCAAACTCGGCCATATTGCGAGAGAAAGGGCAACATGCCAAAGAAACAGCTTGTAAGCCCACAAAGACCACGGCGGAGGTGGTGTCCACTCCTGCAAAGCATCATCAAAGTGGTGAAAAGAAGAAAGGCCTTTTGATTCCTGGCAGGAAGAAGTGGCGGGATAGCTCAGAGGTCATGCCCTTAACCCCAGACCCAGTGTTGGCGCGTGTTGTTTCTCTAGCGGAATCCTGCGTCTCGCGAAGTAACACGCTAAGCGATGCAGACAGTGCCGCAGATGCCTTGTTTCATGTCCGATCGAGCAGAAACAGTTTGAAGAAGTCCAAGGAAAAGCCTAGGGAGATTATGCTACCTCCCAAACCAGTGACATACGCTGAGTTTCTCCAACATTTCCGTGCATCCCCGCCTACAGATGAGAGTGTCATCTCTGAAAGTAGTGCTGATTCTGATCTCGGTCCCTACGAACACGAGTTCTTAGAAGTGCTCACTCTGATGAATCCACTTGCCAAGCGCAAGTCCACAGCCGCGACCCAAACTGCACCGATGCAAAGGGTTCAAAGCCCTGCCTGTCCACCCTCTCCGCAGTCACGAAAGGTTTGCCGTCTTACCGATTAAAACCGCACACTCTTTCGAGTGATCCTCAAATATGGTGAACGCTGCGTAAGAAGTTTTGGTTGATATTGGTTTCACTCTGGGAGCTGAATAGTCTGTCTGTACTGCGCATTGCAGGTCCAGAATGCAAAGAACAGTCCACAGCCTCTCCGAACTCGAGCGACAGCGAGGAAAACCCTTCACCACCACATAGAGGAATCCTCCCAAGATTCAAGCAGCGATAAGAATGGACAGCCAAGTCCTGTATCTGTTTTGGATTTGCCTTTCGAATCCGAGGAGTCTCTGAGTCCGCTCGAGTTCAAAGAGATCACGAATGATCTTAGAGGTTTGTGTGCTTCAAGCTCAAACCCCTCTAACACTTCGTTTTCACACATGTCTATCTGTTACGTGCAAATGGTGATTCTTCTCTTCTGATTTTCTCGTGAACCTCGCAGAACTGCAAAATCGATTACGGCTTTTGAAAGCCGATGGTAGCGATCCAAGAATGAGAGACAGCATGGAAAATGTCGTAGAGATGGCCGTGGCGCGCGTTCCTGGTGACAAACAGAGAGGAGCCTTACGAGACTTGGCCTGCAAATCAAGACAGGAGAGGAATGGTCGACTCAAGTCGTATCCACATCCTGTGGATCCTGAAGCAGATTTCGCGTTTGTGAGGGACATTCTTGTGACCTCAGGATTCCATACCTGCGGCGGGCGCAACATCAGTCGGTGGCATTCCTCTACGCAACCGATCAGTCCTCGCCTCTGCGAGCGCATCGAAGCCAACTACTCGGACACTAAGCAGGGACGTTCGATGCTTCGTATCCTATTCCACGCAATCAATGAGATACTCGTCGCGAGACTAGAGTCCCAGAGCCACCATCATCTGCGGTTGCAAGCGACTGGATCTCTCCACGTCGAGATTCCACCGAGGACGATGACTACAGGAAGGAGATTCGTGGAAGACATCTGGAATGATATTCGCTTGCGACAGTTTCCTGCGCTCTGCCCCGACCCCCACCACGACTACCTCGAAAGCCTTGTAGTACAGGACCTGAAATTCTCGAGCTCCTGGCTGTCGCTCCACGACGACGTTGATCGCATCTGCCTCAAACTAGAGAGGGCCATCTTCGATGACTTGATGCAGGAGCTGTGCGTAGCAATGCTGGTGTAACTTAGAAAACATAGACACACAGAATTGATGACAGCATTGGGATTTGGAACCTGGTCGATTTGGTTGCGAGCTCGCTGGATCGTCAATTCGTACGCAGCAAGCACAGCCGCAGAGAGTCCCCCCCCCCTCTCATTCGTGCATCGCAGTCCCCATGTACAGATTCGTAGAATCCCCTTCCTTCCCACCGAAACTCGCATCGCTGAAGGGGAAGGTGTCGGTGCTCGAAGCTCGCGAGCACTTGCCACGTCGGATTCCCAGCTGGCAAAACTCATTCCCATCCGGAAGTTCCGTTTTTTAAATACCATGTGCCACGTAGGCTGGGCTTGCCTGCGTGTCGCGATGCGCATTTCTTGAAATAGATGGAAATTGAATGTTCGACGTTGAAGGACAAATCTGAATAACCATGCAAAGCTTTTGTAAAGATGGAATTGATTCATAGAATTTGTTTAATTTTGTTTTGAAGTTCTTCTTGATAACTTTGTGTTGTTAATATTTGATAATGAAGTTGTCTGTAAATCAATAATACTGTACATGTTCATGTGCACACCATCTATTACATATGGAAATTTGTTTTGGAACTCTAAGTGTGTTGAATATCCCATATTGCACAAACCAAAAGCTATGACTTATCCAACTCTTAACAAAGACACAGGAAGTGCCCTTCTCTTGGCTTCCACCTTTTATTAGCAATGAATAATGTCCATCTTATTTTCATGCTTTCATCATGTTTTCATAACATGGTATCATAGCCAGATGAATACAGTCTGGATAAATAGTGCCGTGGATGAACATCAATCTAAATGAACAAAAGCATGGATGAATGTCAATTTGGATGATTTGCCTTTCGGAGTTCTATTACTGTTGGATTGTTACCAAAGCCAAGGGGCTGCTGGAGCCCTGCTGGAGCTGCTAGAATTAGAATTTAAACTCTATTGATACTATTTTTCACTTAATTAAATCTTGTTTGTTGTTGATGGTGAAAAAAAGTCCTTTTGCTCCAATATAGCTTGCTACTTCTACTCTCCAAATATTGCATTTTGTAGACTATTTGTTAATTGTTTCTTTATAATTATTTGTTGCTATTGCATTAATTGCATTTGGTAATGACATCCTCAATAGATCATAACATTGATCAATTAGATGAGAAAAGCTAGGACATATGGGTATTTGTTATGAAATACTTGATGCGCATTTGCAAGCTTTACATGCATGTAGACTGGATATTAAAATGTCTTGTAGATATTGATGAAGAATTAAAATGATAATCAAGTAAAGCACAAGCACAAGCATTGATTGCACTTAATGTTAAATCTTTGCAATTAATTCATATACACAAATGTAATATTACAAAGGAAATGTAGGATGTATTGGCTAAGATCCACAAGCATTCAAGAGTTATTAATGAGATATTTTTAATGAAGAAACTATATAATATTTAATATATAGATGGAGAATCTATGGAGATTTTTCTTGGAGATATTTTTGATCTTAGAGATCAATATATTGAAGCTAGTGGTAAAATGAAAAAATAGAACATGGCATTTCTTATACTTATTGCATTACCAAAATCTTGGAATCCACTTATTTAGTCGATTGCATCAAGAAAAAGAGAATAAATTACAAAAGAGGTAGTGCAATCTATTTTCTTTGAAGAAGAGATGCAAAAGAAGGAAAAGAATAATTTTCTATTTTTTGCTTTAGCAATGCATGCAAGTGGAAAGCAAGTCTTAAAGAAGCACCATCTATAACAAAAATAGAAACCTAAGATTGATAAGTCTAGAAGTACTTGTATGGCTTGTAGACAGAAAGAACATTGGCAAGGTGATGCAGAATGTCTTAAAACAAATAGCAATGGTGTAATAATGTCAAGGACAAGAACTCGATGAAAGCTAAAGAGTAAGTGAGACTTTTCTCAAAGAAATAGGACAAAATAGAAATATGTATATTAAGAAAGAAATTAGAATGGCTATTGCCAAAATACAAGAAAACTAGAGACCCTTGAAACTAGACTAGAAGCAAGAAAGGAGTTGACAAGAGTGAAGAGGGCTTCACTCTTGCCTCTATATATACTATCTAACTAGAAGCCACATGGCGATGTTCTATAAGACCTCCAATATATGTTGACTTTCTAGGCCACATGCCTTTGCTTGCAAGGCAAGTTTTCTATGGATGGACCACGTAGTTAGCTTGTTCTTTAAGCTTCCAACATGTGTGGCACATGACTAACTTGTTGACCAAGTTTCTAGCCTAAAAGTCAACTATAGACTCCTATAAAGTCAAAGCAGCGTCTATGAAGCTTCTAAGAAGCTTCTCTAGAAGATATTACACAATTAACCTACTTTTATCTACTTTTACATACTTTTATCTATTCATATAGGTAATTATATGTATGTCCGTGACATTACCCCCCCTTCTAGGGACGAGTTCCACGAGGAGCGGTGATTATATATTGAGAAAATCTAATATGCGGCGAATTGTATTTGCTACATACTCTGATCTTTGTTCTCTTCGAAGATAGTTGATGGGTCCTCTTAGCCATCGATAGTGTCCCATTCCAGGGCGAGAAGACCACCCTGTTATTTGATCACTGTTGAGGCCTTCATAACTTCCTTCAAATAATACATTTGAAATACCATCAGGAGTCGTTCCTATCTCCAATAATATCACCAAACATCGAGAATCTCTTCCAAGGTCGTGATACCAAATGCGTTGTATCTCACCATCTATTCGAGGAAGAACATGTCGTTCTTGAGGATCTTCATCTCGATTGCGTCGTCTTGAAGGTTGTGACAATCGCAATGTCTCATCCGGTAACTCAGCAAATGAAGGTTCTTGAGTTGAATCCGCTGGTTGTTGGCTCTCCATCTAATTAGCGTCACAAATGCAAAGAAGTCACAAACAAGGATAGAAAATTGAATGTTATCTTGCCTCAATCTTGTCTCTTTTATAAGAGAGGTTTTCATCTTGGTTTTGATGGATGTCGTTGATGAAAAACTTTGACTTTAGCTGATGCATTTGCTAGATTTCTGGATGGCTCCCATGTGCGCTCACTAATATCATATCCGCGCCAATGAACAAGATATTCCAGCTTATTTCGGCGCCGCCTTGAGTCTAATATCTCTTCCACCTCAAATTCTTCATTATTATCTACTTCTATAGGAGGCGGTGGCATTTGTCTTCTTCCTTGTATATCCACTGTCTTATATGGTTCAAGAAGAGACACGTGGAATACAAGATGGATCTTCATTGACTCCGGTAGATGTAACCGATATGCAACTGGGTTGATCTGTTCAGAAACAGAAAAGGGGCCAAGCCTACGATAGTCCAATTTGTCACAAGGTCGAGTGGTCTTGATATTGCGACGAAGTAGCCATACCTTATCACCCACGTTGAGTTGTGGTTGCTCTTTACAATATACATCTGCATTTATCTTTTGTCGTTCTTGAGCTTTCTTCAACTGCGCCTTCATTATTGCATGTAACTCTGACAACCGATTTGCCATATCTTCTGCTGCAGGATTATCAACTTTTGAAAAAACAAAAGTATCAAGTCGTGGATGATAGCCATAATTGGCAAAGAAAGGTGTTTGTTGCGTGGAAGAATGTACTGTATTATTATAAGCAAACTCTGCCAATGGCAGAAGGATTGTCCAATCATCTTGTTGGTAGTTGATAGTACACCTTAAATACTGTTCCAAGACTTGGTTTACGCGCTCTATTTGTCCATCAGTTTGAGGATGGAAAGCTGAAGATAGCTTTATGTCCACTTTTAAAATCTTGAAAAGAGTCCTCCAGAATCTCGACACAAATTGAGTTCTCCTATCCGATATGATATCTTTAGGTAATCCATGATAGCGATAGATATTATCAATGAAAAGCTTAGCTGTTTCTTCACGTGTGATAGATTTTGTACATGGCATAAAATGTGCCATCTTGGTGAAACGATCTACTATCACAAATATAGAATCATAAGATCTTGAGTTTGGAAGATCTGTGATGAAATCCATAGAAACAGAAGACCATGATTGTTCTGGTATAGGTAATGGCTGAAGAAGTCCGTAAGGTCGATGTCGAGGAATTTTTGATCTTGAACAAATATCACATGATTGTACAAAGTCTTTGACTGACTTCCACATTTGTGGCCACCAAAAATCTCTTGATATGAGTTCCAGAGTCTTATTATATCCAAAGTGACCTGCTGCTGGAAAGTCATGACGTGCTTGAAGAACACGCAAACGTGCTTTTCCTTCTGGAACATATAGGCGTCCTTCAAAATATAATAGATTATTCTTGAACTCGAACTTAGAAGAATCATGAGACTTGGAAGAATTATTCTTGATATCATGAACAAGAGGGTCTGAGGACATACTGGACTGGATTTGCTTGAGAAAAGTTGAATCAACAGTCAGTGTTGATTTCACTGCTCGGAGATGAAATTGCTCCGGTTTCAAGAGGACCGTTCTTTGTTGCTCAAAAGCTGCATCTCCTTCTTTTGGTGCAAAATAAGAACGTCTAGACAGGGCATCGGACAAACCTTGTTGTTTTCCTCGCCGATAAGTGATAATGAAGTCGAATCTTGACAAAGACATACTCCAACGAGCTTGACGACGATTCAACACGCGTGCTGATATGAAATACTCGAGGTTCTTGTGATCTGTATACACAGTGACTGGACTAGAAGCACCTTCTAGATAATGACGCCATTCTTGAAAAGAATCCACGATTGCAAGAAGTTCTTTATCGTGGATCTCATAATTGATCTCGGCTGCTGAGAATTTTCTTGAATGAAAAGCTATCGGATGAAGTTTGTCATCTGTTCCCATTTGTGATAAAACTGCACCCAAGGCAAAATCCGATGCGTCTGTTTCCATAAAAAATACCTTGGAAAAGTCAACACGATATAAGATTGGTGCAGAGACAAACGATGTCTTCAAGGCTTCAATTGCTGCTTCCGCTTCTTGATTCCATTGGAATTTATCTTTACTAGTCAAGCGTGTAAGTGGAGCTGCAACTCGTGAGAAGTCTTTGATGAAGATCCGATAGTAATTGACAAATCCCAAGAAACATTGGACATCTCTTACAGTTTTTGGAATCTTCCAATCCATGATTGTTTGGACTTTCTTAGAATCCATCATAAGACCATCATTTGAAATGATGTATCCTAAAAAGTCAACTTGAGTAGTGTGAAATACACACTTTTCTATCTTGGCATACAATCCTGCATCTCTAAGTTTTTGTAATACTTGACGAACATGTATTTCATGTTCTTCAACATTCTTAGAATAAATCAGGATATCGTCTAGGTAGCAGATGACAAAATTGTCTAAGAATTCACGAAATACATCATTCATGAGATGTTGAAAAGCAGCTGGTGCATTCGTGAGTCCAAAAGGCATGACATTGTATTCAAAGTGTCCGTACCTGGTTCGAAACGCAGTCTTCCATTCATCTCCTTCTTTGATCCGTACTAGATTATATGCTCCTCTTAGATCTATTTTTGTATAGATCTTAGCTTGATTTAACTGGTCAAGGAGTCCTGATATCAAAGGTAATGGATACCTGTTCTTGATTGTGATCTTGTTGAGTCCTCGATAGTCAACACACATTCGTAAAGATCCATCTTTTTTCTTTACGAATAAAATTGGAGCTCCTGCTGGAGATTTTGAATGGCGTATGAAATTCTTCGCTAAATTCTCGTCAATATATGTCTTGAGTTCAGCCAACTCATCTTGCGATAAACTGTAAATTGGTCCAAATGGTGGCTGAGTTCCTTCCTTGAGATCGATTGAACAATCGTATGGGCGATGCTCAGGAAGAATATCTACATTTTTTTTCTCAAAAACGTCTTGATAATTCTGATATTGACTTGGAATGCCACTTGAAGTCTTTACGCTTTCAGAAATAGGTGCAGCATAAATAGCAAAAGTTGATCCTTCTTTTGCTGCGTGTATAAATGCTTTTGCATCTATAAGTGCGGGTTTTACTATACTAGACTCATGGTTTTTTACTTGATTAATAGAACTGTTACTAATGCTCCGAGGAAAATCAAGTTTACGAGAAATCCAATCTATTCGAGGATTATACTTTTCTAACGATGATAAGCCTAAAATTACTGGATTAGAGGGAGATCTAATTATATTAAAAATTACGCAACTACTATGACTATTTATTACTACATCTACAGGAAGTGTTTCGTGAGTTACATCTCCAGAAGACAACGGACGACCATCTATGACTTCTACGTGTACAGGTTTAGTTTTTTGTATTAATGATATTCTATGACATCTAGCAAATTCTTCATCTAAAAAACAAGCTGAGGCTCCTGAATCTATCAAGGCAGAGGCTTTGTAATTATTAGGTCCTAAACGCACATCTATTATAAAACAAGGAGATGGGTCTGAGGAGAGGATAGGACCTTCATTAGAAGTTGTACAAGATTCCAGCCGCACGGTCCCTATTGTAGCTGGACGTACTCGTTTTCCGACATACTGTCTTCTTTGACAGCCGTACTCCTCATTTTGTAGTTACGTCGCTTCTTTGGACAATGTTGAGCAGTGTGCTTAGGTTCTCCACAATATAAGCACAATCCTTCTTGTCGACGACAAGACTTTTCTTGCTCAGTAAGAGGTTTGAAACGTACCGCATCAATTTGCATATCCTCTACTTCTGAAGGTATGTGTTGAGGAGACGTCGGTGTTGCCATTGAATTGTAGTAACGTTGAGGCCTACTTGTGCGACTCTCGGATCGAAATTCAAAAAGTCGATTGTCGCACTTCACAGCAAAGTCAATTGCTTGACTCAATGTTTGAGGATCAGGTAAATTAAGCATCAATTTCTTTACCTCATATTGTAATCCGTAGAGAAATTGACTCACAAGTGCGGCATCATCCCACTTGATATCAGTTGCAAGTTGTCAAAATTGCGAAGCATATAATGTTACTGATCGATTACCTTGTCGCAAAATACGGATCTTGTTGGTTGCAACACGAATTGCATCATGTTCTCCAAACATGGATCGGAACTCCGCCAAAAAAGCCTCCAGATTATCCAATATTGGATCTCGTCGTTCAAGAAAAGATGAAAACCATGACAATGCTGAACCTGAAAGAAGTGTACCAATGAATCTAACTTGTGACCTTGGAGTTGGATAGCTCTGGGGTTGAAGTTCAATCACTAATTGGACCTGATTGATGAATCCTCGAAACTTGGATCTGGTACCATCAAACTTCTCGGGCAAGGCCACTCTTGGTTCTCTAACACTCGAAGGGTGTTCCATTCTGGGAGAAGGGACATGGTTTGGTGCAGATGTTGAAGCAGCCCTAATCATCTCTATATCTTCACTTCCTACCATTCTTGTTGCTCCTTGTGGTGGTAAATTGAGTTGATGCATCGCAAGCATTAACTCCCTCAATTGTTCTTGCATCTGTGCCATTGCACTCTTCATTTCAACAAGCTCTGCCATAGTAGCACTTAGAAAAGAGAAGATGTCTAATAACGCTCAAAACAAATAGAAGAGAGGAATTGATAACAAAGAAAATATTAAGAACAATATCAGTTTAAAAGAGGGTAATCCGCAACTTCTAATGCGCTTATGTCTTATCAAGAAAAAGGGGTAATCCACTCTTAATCAAGAAAAGACAAAGCTCTCATATTGTAAGTGTACTCTTGTCAATCTGTCAAGGACAAGAACTCGATGAAAGCTAAAGAGTAAGTGAGACTTTTCTCAAAGAAATAGGACAAAATAGAAATATGTATATTAAGAAAGAAATTAGAATGGCTATTGCCAAAATACAAGAAAACTAGAGACCCTTGAAACTAGACTAGAAGCAAGAAAGGAGTTGACAAGAGTGAAGAGGGCTTCACTCTTGCCTCTATATATACTATCTAACTAGAAGCCACATGGCGATGTTCTATAAGACCTCCAATATATGTTGACTTTCTAGGCCACATGCCTTTGCTTGCAAGGCAAGTTTTCTATGGATGGATCACGTAGTTAGCTTGTTCTTTAAGCTTCCAACATGTGTGGCACATGGCTAACTTGTTGACCAAGTTTCTAGCCTAAAAGTCAACTATAGACTCCTATAAAGTCAAAGCAGCGTCTATGAAGCTTCTAAGAAGCTTTTCTAGAAGATATTACACAATTAACCTACTTTTATCTACTTTTACATACTTTTATCTATTCATATAGGTAATTATATGTATGTCCGTGACAAATAAATGTTGGCATTATTATTGTTCTTTTAGTCCAAGAAACACCATTTAATTCAAAAACAATGATTGCATTGTTGTCTCAATTATGACAATATATACACATCGATAGTGCAACAAATGTACACATTCTAAGAGATAGGAGTAAGCTTCTCAATTTTGATGAAAATGCGACTATCCAGCTCTAAGGCTATGATCATGGCATTAGCAAATTATGAGGCTCAAGTGAGATGCATTTTACCATTTTAGACCCTATAGGAAAACACATTCATGTGGTTATAAAGGATGTCTATTGGATTCTTGGAGCATACAATACTTTGTTATTAGCTACAACTTAATCCAAGAAAGGTTGCAAATTTAACTTAGATGTTAATGGAGTTGATTAGATTCTACTTTCACATGACTTACTCACATGAGGCACACTAGCAAATAAAGCTTACTTCATGCCTTGTAAAATTGAAGAGGTAGCTACAATTTTTAGTTCATCTATTTCAAATTGTATGCTTATTGAATGACATTAAGTATTAGTACATACTTCAATGTATATGATAAGAGAGGTAGAGCAGATGAAATGTGTTGAAGGATTAAAAACTAAAGGAGAGCTGGATAAAATATCCATATGTAAGTCATGCATTGTTTGCAAGGTCCATAGGAAACCTTTTTCATACAGGCATAAAGATGCCAACAATATTTTATAGGTAATAGTATCTAATCTTGGTTATTCTAATACAATTAGCTTCTAAGATACTCAATGGTTAGCTATATAGATTGATGAATATTTTGGCTATTATAGCCTTATATTTCTTCAAACTAAGGACTAAATACATGTTACTTATAAGACTTGGAAAACAAAGGCATAAAAAAGAACTAGAAGAAAAGTAAAAACTTTTTTTCAATGATCAAGGCACTGAATTCTTAAATAAAAAGCTTGATTTTCACTTCAAAACTAAAGGTATTCAGCACATGATTACACCTATATATACACATAAAATGTTTGACATAGCAAAACATATGATGGAGACCATTTTTGAAGGAATACAGACATTTTTGGACAATGCCAAGCTAGAATGTTAGTATTGAATATTTTTGTAGCATAATTTATGACTTGGACTTGCAATTGGCTTTCACTTACAAGATTCGGTGGTAAGACACCACATGAAGTTTTTTATGGTGAAAAACCTTCTCTTTAAAATACTTATTGCTTTGGTTTTCCTGCTTGGTATCATATACCAAAGAAAAAATGTCAAAACTCAATACAAAGGCAAGGAAGGATATTTTTGTTGGATATTTAGAAGTAGAAAAAGTATATAAAATTTTTCTACCTTAGGAGAAGAAGGTGATTTTTAATTGAGATGTAATCTTTCTCAATAACAAGGATGAATTACTTAGTGAGCTACTAACTTCTCAAGAAAAAATTTGAAAAGATATGGATGATAGAAATAATCTTGATATACTAGATTTTCAACATTCAAATGAATGAGAAATATGCCAACCTCAAGCCTCAAGATTACATGTGCATGATGGATTGGATGGAAAAATGGTTGAAGAGGAAGCAAATTCCATACCAACAAAAGTAGTGGAATTTTATCAACCAGAAGTGGATGCAATTACTTAAGCTCTACCACTAAGACGTTATTATGTAGATAGTATTGATACAACAAATATTATAAATGGTAGTAAGATGTGTTGCATGCCTTAAAAAAATGACAACAATTTTATTTGAAGAGATTATAACTTGTCGATTGAAATAGTGGATGTGGTTTATGTTGATGAATATGCATAATCAAAGACTATTGAGCAAGCCATAAATTCTCTTTTTTGAAAACAGTGGAGTCATGCCATGAAAGAAGAATTTGATTCTTTGGAAGATCATGGTACATGGAAATTTCCATTTTTATCCAATGGTAAGAAGGTTGTAGATTCAAAATGGATTTTTAAGAAAAAACTTGACAGCATTGACTCCAATGAATGTTTAAAGCACAATTGGTTGCAAAAGATTTTACACAAGTGAAGGATCTTGATTACTAAGAAAATTTTACACTAATTGCTTGCCTTACAATAATTTATATATTTTTTGCAATTGTTGCTACTCTCAATTGGAATATGTTACAAATTAATGTTATTTTAGCTTCTATTAATGGCAAACTTAAAAAAAGAAGATATTTATATAAAAATTCTAAAAGGTCTGGAAGTTCCATCAGAATACAAAGACAAGGTGTTGCAATTGCTAAAGATTTTATGTGGTTTGAGGCAATTTAGATGTGGATAGAAGAAGAGTTTGGATAAATCTTTGTTGAATCTTAGTTGAGAGTGCTTAGAATCAGATCCTTATTTGTACATAATGTACATGGAAGGATTAGTTCTTACACTAATTATCTATGTCAATGATGTACTTATTAGTAGCAAGAACTTTGAGATTCTTGTGAAATATAAGGATGAGTTGTAAGAGTGCTATAAGATGAAAGATCTTGGAAAATCTAGTGATTTATTTTGTATTGATTTTTTACAAGATAAGAAAAATAATACAATTAATTTAAATCAAACTAATACATTTATCAAAAATTGGACAAATTTGGAATAAAAGATGCAAAGATAATTGCTACACCAATGGTACAAAGTCATGTCACTAAGCATGAAAATGATGATCTTTTTGATGCAAAAGATATAAAGCTTTATGAAAAGCTTTAGATTTGTTATTATACCTTGTAAATAGTACAAGATATAATATTACATTTGCTAATAAACACTTTGCTCAATACATGGCACATCTACATATTTCACATTGACAAGGAATCAAATGAATATTTTGTTACTTATAAGGAACAAATTATTTGGTATTACAATATAAAGGAAAGGAAGCAAATTTGCAACTTGTAGGCTATAATGTTGCAGATAGAGCAGGTTGTATAGAGATATACTGTTTAGTAGGAGGTTATGAATTTTTATTGGATGGAGCAATTATCACTTGATTAAGCAAGAAGCAATCTTTGATTTTTGTTTTGTCAATAGAAGCAAAGTATGCAGCCTTGATTGCTACAACAAAGAAGATTTTGTAGCTTTGCAAAGTACTTAGGAATTATGACATTCTAAAACTAAAAATGATTCTCATTTATGAGAATAATGAGAATGCGATTGCTATTACTAAAAATCTAGGATACCATGGTCGTACAAAGTATTAGGATATAGAATATTATTTCATTAAGCAATGTGTTGAAAAAGAAAAAATTAGTTTGGAGTATTGCCCCACGGAGCTAATGGTGCACATATCTTCTCAAAAATTTATTTTAGAGATAAGTTTCTAGCTTTTAGCTCTTAGGTCTTGTTTCAATAGAGAATTAAGTCCTACTTCTAGAGGAGGAGTATTGAATATCCCATATTGTACAAATCAAAAGCTATGACTTATCCAAGTCTTAACTAGGACACTGGAAGTGCCCTTTCTTTAGCTTTTAGTACCTTTCATTCCCAACAAATATTGTCTATCATGTTTTCACAACAAAATCTCTAAAATATGAATCTCATTGCAACAATGAATATCTTCAACATGTTAATAGTATCATTAAATATTAATTTTGAAATTATCTTTTTAAAATATAATACAATTTTTACTAAGAGCATATTATTTAAACTTGTTAGATTATTAATTGCACTAGTCTTGTTTTAAGACCTTGTATTAAAAAATGAAAAATGATTGAATTAATTTTTTACTTAATAATTTAATTATCTTCAATAAATCTTCATAATTTGAGTACCTTCAATAAATCTTCAATAAATCTTCATAAATCTTCATAATTTTGATTTTATTTTAAAATATCATCTTAAATAGAATAAAATAAAAACATATTTTTTATAATATTATATGAATATTTTTATGTTTTACACAACGTCTTTGTAGTCTTCTATAATATATTTAGTTAATATTTAGATTTAAAAAATCAATTGAATTAAATTTCAGTACCATTTTCTTGATAAATCAGATGAAATACATATGTGTATTGATAAAAATATATCACATGAATATGAAATCAAATCACTTATTTTAAAGATAAAAAGTTCATTCATGTATGTACTACTATTGTACACAATAAATATATAATAGTCTAAAAGATAAAAATAAAGTATTATAAATAATGAAAAATATGTCCTATGTAATACAATCTTATAACAATCAATAAATTAAATTTAAATTTAAAATATACTAAATTATCAATAATTTTTTATAAATTATTATATATTATAATTATAATAATAATAATTATTAATTAATTTTTATAATCTATAATATAGAAAAAATATGTAAAGATAAATAATTTTTTTATATAAATACATAATGTATTATTATATATATTGAGTTGAAAGGAAATATTTTACAAGTATTAAGAAGCTATCTCCAGATTAGGCAACAAAAAGGATAAATGATTTAAATAAGCATCTATTTAAATAAAAGATTTAGGAAATTTTAATAATTTTTTATATGCTTGTTTAGCCCATTGTTTATGAAAGATGAGAGATGTACAAAGAAACGTGGTCCAAAGGTGAAAAGAGCCTAAGAAAAAATGCAACACTTTGAAATAATATGACTTGAATTAGCAAACAAATATGATTGGTTAGCTTTGAATTAAAGGCTATGTAGAGAGTCTTTCTAGAATATGTCTAATATTGTTACTATAGACTTCTAAGTTTATTAAAAACATCTATAGATTGTGGATGTCTTTAGATCTCTAAGAAGGTCCTTAGATGCACACATATAGATAATATTGGACAATGTTGAATTGACATGACCAACATTGGTGAAAATAGAAATAACTAATATTGTGTTGTCTATTTTCTCCAATCAATTAGAGTCCTTGGTCTAAAATGTTTTTTTTTTTTTTTTTTTTTTTTTTTTTTTTTGCATCACCTTTGTTGCCTTTAGTCCATTGTTTCTACACATATCTTTCTCTACTACCTATTAAAGATATGAATCATAAAAATATTCTAAAGAAGAAATACACTCTTGTGATACTCAAAAAGAGAAAGTTAACAAATCAAAGACAAATTAATAAAACTAGAGATTCTTGAACTTAGACAAAAATGCAAGAAATATGTTGATAAGAGTGAAGAAGGCCTCACTTTTACCTTTAAATATACTATTTAACTCAGAAATTACATGGCAACATTTTATAAGGCATCCAACACATGTCCAACTTGCAAGGCAAGTTTCTTACATGTGTGCCACATTGCTAAGCTGTATGAAAAGTAACCCCTTATTAGCCAAGTTTTCAACCTACAAACAATTAGAAAGTGTCACGGACACAAAAATATACACTCGAGATCTAACAAGAAGTTCAAGAAGAACTGGCAAGAACTAGATTAATCAGATGAATACAAGAACAACACCAGAGAGGTGAGCTAGAACTCCAAGAGATGTGTTGTCGAGACTGAAGAACTCTTAAGCCTCGATTCCAATATATACTCATATTTAGGAAGCTTCTCAAGCAACTTCTACCAACTAGGAAGCTTCTAGAAGGTTCTAGAGACTTGCTTCTAGAAGATTCTAGAAACTTGTCTCTAGAAGGTTCTAAGGACTATGTCCCTAATATCTTCTACCAACTAAGAAGCTTCTAGAAGGTTCCAGAGACTTGCTTCTAGAAGGTTCTAGAAACTTGTCTCTAAAAGGTTCTAAGGACTCTGTCCCTAATATCACCCCCTCCTTTAGCTTTGAGGTCTCTGAGAAGCAATGTTGTTGTTAATCACTACCAATGCAAGAAAATGAAGATCTGTCGCATAACATTTGCTATGAACTCCAACTGTTGTTCACGAGGCAAGTGGTTCATAGGCCCTTGAAGCCAATGGTAGTGGCCCACTCCTTCAACTTCTGATCAAGCATGAACTTCCGTGTCCTCATTGTGAAATTGTCTTGCAAACACGCCTTCTGGCTGACCATCATAAGCAGGCTCGGACTCAAATACAATCACCAGTGATCGATTACTCGGTATCCTCCGTCGTCGTTGTGGTGTAGGCGGTTCTTCATCTCGGGGTTGCCTTCGTGAGCTAGTCGGTTGACATAATCTAACTGGCATAGTATCTATCTCTTGGCTATCCATATCAGAAGACCAAACTATGGCTACTGAAAAAATTCTATTTTATCTTGGAGAAAATAACTACATCAACTACGAATTTTGGAGGTACTCTCTTCCTTTCTTATATTCTTGGGTGAGCAAGCTTCAGAAGGAAGCTATCATCAAATCGGCTTAGGTTTATGAGGATGTTGATGAAACTCTTGTACCTTTTGTGGCGCATTGGCAAGATTTTCAGCTGGCTCTCACGTTCACTCATTAATGTCGTAGCCGCACCAATGAACAAGATACTCCAACTTGTCCCACCTTCGCCATGAATCCAGCACCTTTTCAACCTCGTATTCCTCGTGGTTCTCGATCTCAATACTAGGTAGCAGACATTGCACTCTTCCAGGAAAAGACGACCCTCGATAAGGCTCCAACAGAGAAACATGAAAGATTGGATGTACCTTCATAGAAGCCGATAATTCCAGATGGTATGCCACTGGATTGATTTGCCTCTAGATGATAAATGGTCACAATCTTCGATAGTCTAACTTATCACATGGTCGCTTGGTCTTGATATTCTGTCAAAGAAGCCATGCTTTATCTCCAATTTTGAAAGTAGGTGCTTGATTCCGAAATCTATCTGCAAACGCCTTGTAGGATTCTTGAGCGGATTGTAATTGAAGCTTCAATGTATTTTGAAGCTCTGATAGTTGTTTCGCAAAATCCTTCAGCTGTTGGATTGTTATTTGTTGACGGACTCAATAAATCAAGCTTTAGATAAATCTCGCTCGCGTAGTTTCTCCAAGACCAAACGAACATGCTTTTCATGCTCTTCCTCATTTTTGGAGAATATCAAAATATCATCCAAATAGATGACAACAAAATCGTCTAGGTGCGCTCGGAAAATATCATTCATCATATGTTGAAAGATCGTTGGAGCATTGGTAAGACCAAAGGGCATGACATTATACTCAAATTGGCCATACCTTGTACGGAACACTGTCTTCCACTCATCTCCTTCCTTGATTCGTACGAGGTTGTAAGCTCCCCTTAGATCAATTTTTGTAAAAATCCTTGCACGTCCAAGTTATTCTAAGAGACCAGAAATCAAGGATAACGGATAACGATTCTTCTTTGTTACCTTGTTGAGGCCTCAATAGTCCACGCACATCCGCAACGAGCTATCTTTCTTCTTCACAAATAAGATGGGTGCTCCAACTGACGATTTTGAATGACGGATGAAGTTCTTGGCTAGATTCTCGTCGATGTACTTCCACAACTCCGCCAACTCCGTCTGCAATAGATTGTAGATTGGGCCAAAAGGCGATTATGTTCCTTCCTGCAAGTCTATGGCGCAATCATATGGTCGGTGTTCCGGTAGCATGTCGGCATTCTTCTTTTGAAACACGTATTTAAAATCCTTATATTGCTCAGGTATACTTATTGTCGAGATCTTCTCCCCAGTAGTTGGAGTCGCATAAATGACAAACGGTGTGCCTTCCTTACACGATCTTATAAACGCTCTTGCTCCAATGAATAAGGATTTCTCTATTTGGGGTTTTCTACTAGGTTTGCTCTTGGGTGGTTTTGTGGAAAAGGTCATCTTTCGCAACCTCCAATCTATGGATGGGTTATGCTTTTCCAACTAGGAAAGACCAAGAATAATAGGATTTGATGGGGTTTTAATAATATTGAAAATAATATGACTACTATGGCCCTTAAACATCACTTCTATAGGTTTTGATTCATGGGTGACACTACCAGACAATAAAGGTCGCCCATCTATGACCTCAATGTGAACATGTTTGGATTTTTGTACTAGAGGGATCATATGACACTTTACAAATTCTTCATCTAAGAAACAAGCAGATGCTCCTGAATCTAATAATGCTAAGGTTCTCAGTTTCTGAGGGCCAATAAGCAAAGGGATTGTAAAGCAAAGGGCAGGTTGAACGGAAAGAAAAGAACCTGGTTGTTATTGCGATATTTCACTGTCCAGCTGCACGGTTCCTATTGTGGCTGGGCATCCTCGTTTTCTTGAACAAACGCGCCTTTAGTCCTGACAATATGTCAATTTTGCTTCTTGGGGCAGTTTCCAACTTTGTGGCCTTCTTCACCGCAATACAAGCATAGACCTTCCTCCATACGCCACTTTTTTTCTTCTAGGGTAAGAGATTTGACACGTACCGCATCAATTTGCATGTCTTCTACCTCTGAATGTGAATTCACGCTGCTTGCCGACATAGTTGGGGCGTGGCAAACCGTATGTTGTCTTGAACGTTGATCTTGGCAACATTGGAATAGGCGATTATCGCACTTCATAGCTTGGCTAATAGCTTCGTTGAGCGTTTGTGGATCAGAAAGAGTTAACAGCAAATCCTTCACATCATCCCTTAAACCTTAATAGAATTGACTCATCAACATTTCTTCGTCCCAATTGATGTCGCATGCTAATTGCTTGAAGTTCGATGCATAGACTGATGTAGAGGGCATCCCTTGTTGTAGTGACCGGATCTTTGTTGTAGCCCATCAAACCTTGTCGTGTTCACCAAATGCTTCTGCAAATGCCTCCAAAAAGGTTTCAAAGTTGTTTAGTATGGACGATCGTTTCTCAAACAAAGGAGCAAACCATGATAGAGCTTGCCGTGTAAGTAAGGTTCTAACAAGCCCAACACGTGACTCCTCCGTTGGATAGCATTCGGGCTATAAAACTGTTATCAACCTGATTTGGTTGATGAATCCTCGAAACTTGGAACGCGTACCATCGAACTTGTCCGGAAGGCTAACTCGGGGCTCCTTATGTTGTAGAACCAGTGGTGCTTGTCGAACCTGAGGCAAAGTTGCTTCTCCAAGTGCAGAAGTTTGAGGCTGATGCAACCTAGATTATGCCATCCCAGATGCTCTATCATTATGAAGCCTTGCCATGACTCCTTCAATCTCTGCAGTTCTTTGCGATAACGTAGCGAGGGCATTCATGATAGCATCTAACTTGGACTCCGAACTTTCTATTATACTAATGTCTTGGCCTCCGACCATTCTAAGAGAAGGACAGAAATGACTCTACAAGAAGACAATATTGGTTTAGAGGAGGGTACTCCGCAACCTCTAAAATGCCTTAAGAGCTTCAAGAAAAGGAATAATCCACTCTCTCCAAGAAGAATAAGACTCCAATATTGTAACAAAAGAAGTATTAGTTTATAGAAAGGTAATCCGCAACCTCTAAAATGCTAGTACACTTCCAAGCAAAGGAGTAATCCACACTCTAACGAGGAAAAAACTAACTCTGATATTCGAGGTGAGTGAAGTCTCAACAAACTATCACGGACACAGAAATACTGACTCGAGATCTAACAAGAAGTTCAAGAAGAACTGGCAAGAACTAGATTAATCAGATGAATACAAGAACAACACTAGAGAAGTGAGCTAGAGCTCCAAGAGATGTATTGTCGAGACTGAAGAACTCTTTAGCCTCGATTCGAATATATACTCCTATTTAGGAAGCTTCTCAAGCAACTTCTACCAACTAGGAAGCTTCTAGAAGGTTCTAGAGACTTGCTTCTAGAAGATTCTAGAAACTTGTCTCTAGAAGGTTCTAAGGACTATGTCCCTAATATCTTCTACCAACTAAGAAGCTTCTAGAAGGTTCCAGAGACTTGCTTCTAGAAGGTTCTAGAAACTTGTCTCTAGAAGGTTCTAAGGACTATGTCCCTAACAGAAAGTCAAATCTATATCTATAAAGCTTCTGTATTAGACATTATTAAATTCATAAACTTTTATGTACTTTCACCTAACTTATCTTTATTAGTATCAATATAAATGTTCATTATACCACTTCAATAAGGTCTCAAATGGTAGTTCTTATAAAATTCATTACAATATGTTATTATGTTCAATCTATTTTTTATTATTTTTTTTTCTAATAATTGATTTTTTTTAGTCTTTTCAAAGAATTAATCTATAAATTTTTGTTTGTTGTTAATTAATATGCATAATTTTGATGCATTAATTTCAAAAGATTCTTTACTATTAAAATTATAACTTTGATTGTACTTTTAGTATTTTTAGTATTTTTAGTATTTTTGAAGAAATCAATGTTTATTCTTTTTTTACTATCTGAATATTGTTGTACCATTTGATACAAGCAATTTGGTAGAAATAATGACTTTGAAGAATTTTTTTTTATAAATTATTTAATTGCACCATATATATATATATATATATATATATATATATATTTAATTCCAAATAATTTTTTAAAATTTCAAAGTTCTTATATGTTAAGGTGTGGTACTTTTAGATTGTACTATATTTTTTGTAACGAAGGTTAATAATGCCATGGTCTTTACATACTATATACATTGAGCATCTCCTTTAAACATAAAAGTTTAGAAAGACTTAACATCATCTATGTTATTTATTTATTTATTTATTTTATTTTTTTAATGTAATGCTCATGTTGATCTTGATCTTTAATTTATTTTTACTAAAAATTATTGTCATTTTTTAGTCATAGTTTTTCTTTGCTTTATCATTGATGAAATCTAGCATTATAATTTAGTTCTTATTAATTTAAGATCACCTTCTCTTTTAACATCTAACATAGACCTATAAAAAGATTTAATTTGGATTGTAGTCAAATAGTTGTTCAATAAGGTAAATCATCTTTAGATATAGCATCAACCACTTTTTAAAAACTACTTGATAACACTTTTTAAAAACTACTTATTAAGTAATAATGAGCAAATTAAAGAATTTTGTGACTATTTTAAACATTTATATTCCAAAAGGATTATTGTTGGCAAAAACAATAGAGTTACAAATATAGATGCTAGCAAAAATAGCTGTGACATTTCTTCTTGCAAACATAGATGGTAGCAAAAATAATTGCAACATTTCTTCTTACTTTTTAACTTGTTATTAAAAAATCAACAATTGAACACACATGCATGTAATTTTATATTTAATTAAATACAATTTGTGCACACATTCTCTATTCTTATATACAAGTATTGGTCAATAAGGCCAAAAAGGGTTTTTTGATAAAAAAATTGCATTATCATTCAAATCAATTCAACATTATCTTCTCAAATTATAGAATGTTTGAATGATAGAATTTTTATTCTAATTCTAAAATTCTTATCCTTTATGTTGTTTGTAGAGGCCATTCAGCCCACTCGATGGCTATTAATAGCATTGTTGGCTAGTATGATTATTTTAGTCGTCTTCTAATTGCAATTACATTTTGATCCTTCAGATAAAAGAGTAGTTGCGAAAAAGAAACTATTACCTATGCATGACTCGTACAAACAGACAAGGAAATAAGTGATCAATTGCAGGGTTACAGAAATGCTTAATTAATTACACTGCCCACCTCCAGGGCAAACCTGGGATACACTAGTTGACTGCATTAGTGGATCAAACTGAGAACTTGATACAAACAATAATTCACTTCAACTAAGATTGGTGCCATGAATGTTGAACAAGAAGTGGTAACGTCGAAATAAATGACTAGGATTCGGCCTTACGAGCAGCTTTACTTGCTCGATGGCTTGTCTGCCAGATGTGATATACCGTTCAGCAACCAAATGAGTAGTACCCCAACAAGAGCTCCGGATAGATGAGCGATGTGGTTGATATTTGATGCTCCCATGAAAGTCCTCCCTGCCAACTGCGTTGAAGCTTGTGCTGCTTCCATCACCTACGCAGTAAATTAGAACCCAAAGAACTATGAGTATTTCGTTCCTTTGGTTAGACTCTATTTTTGTAAAATAAAAGCTACTTACAAAAATAAAACTACATCTATATTTGATGACTTTCGATGTAAGGATCACATTTATATTGTTGGGGCTGTACTTTCAAGCACCCATTCAGATTATGTACAGAAAAGAACTCTTAAGGAGAACTTGATAACCCCCTCTTTATGTCCATCTCCGCTGGCAAAAACCTTGCAAAGAACTGAGTATCCTACACAACTCGAGGAGATTGATTCAGGAGCAGTGTTACATTCAAGGTTTTGAGCAAGAGAAAACAGTACCTTATCCACCACAAACTGTCCCAAAATAAGAACCTCCAGTATCTTGCGCCAATCAAAGCTCAGCTGCAAAGTCATAAAAAACATTTTAGATATTCTGTAATCGTGAATTTCAATGACTTGTATGACCTCTTCTGCTAAAAATGACATGATTCGTGAAATGTTAATTACAATTACACCAAAATTGAAAAATTACATTGCAGTAACTCGAATATACCTTGACAAGCACACTAATAGCGAACAGGCCAAATACAGCCCCGGAGGCGCCCACTGACACTACCGTGCGGGGCAATATCAACCATGAGACCAAATTCGCACCAACACCTGTAAAAATATAAGATAACCAAACTGCAAAGCTTCCTTCTTCTTCCTCCACAAGCTTCCCTGCCAACATTAACACAGAGAGGTAATGTTGTGCCAGGGGAAAAACAGATATCTAACTTAAAGGAAAAAAACCAAAAAGTAAGATTGATTTGCTTTTAAAATTGAAAGTAGAAAATCTCTGAAATCGGAGAATATCCGCTACGAACTGCTCATGTGAAATTATCAGTGACTGGAATCCGACATTCAATCTACAGATCGTACGCTAGATATGTTAGATTGAAAGGTAGACAGTAGAAAGGAAATTGAGATGGAGAGCCATACCAAATATGTACAAGAAGAAGAGGTTGCTGGAAAGGTGGGCCCTGCAAAACTAAGGATGCAGATGTGGGTATACTAGTGACAGTCACATACAACAGCTCTCTGCACCAACCACATGCCCAATATTTCAACTGTGATTGGATTATGTTACTACTGCTGTTGCAATCAAAAAAACGATTCACGGAAATTCAAGTCATAGAGATTCTGTAATGCGAGTAAACATTATGACGAAGAAACTGAGACGCACCAGCTCGCATGAATGAATGTTGATGTGAAAAACTGATACCAGCGTGGGAAGTCGTGATACAGGTATAGAGATCTTACAAAAGGCAACTACATACATCCCAGAATTTTCTTGAGTTAGGCAGTTTCCAAATATTACCCAGTATCAAATTTCTAATAACAGACCCCTCCTAACATAGTAGATACTTCAAAGCAGACCCAAACAAATCACTGAATGACGAGCTCAATGACGCCAGATTTTAAAACACACTCAAGCGGAAGCAGTCACACCTTAAGCCAGTGATCGGCAGCAAATGCCACGAAATTAATTAGCAGAAGGGTAAAAATTCCATTAAAAGAAGCCTTCTTCTTCGGATTCCCAGACGATTCGAGCTCCAATTGTGATATACTCCCTGTCCATTTCTGATACCAATCAGCAAACATGACTGTCCAAGTACATTCCATCATACAGTTGACGTCTGGTTCACATTAAATGCAGCGAAGGGAGGCACATGTGCATCCAAACTCCTTGATTAAACTCCGTATGAGAAAATACCTGAACCGTTGCCCCTAAGGGCTTGTAATTCTGTTCCCGGATCCTTCGCCATGCTTCGAGTACCACGACGGCTAAGCTCAACAGACCCAAACCTCCCGGTATTCAGAGGTGAAGTTTGTCCCTGACACTTCATAGCTTGGTTAATCACGACACATTGATAATTGACATTTAATGGATTTGCAAAAAAGAAACTCTTCGCAGAGTCATACTTAAAAAAGCGCTTCGATGGCAAGACCTAACCCCCAGGTAAGAAAGCGTGATTGCACACCACGACGACCACAACGTAGTACTCTACCTCAAGGCTCAACGAAGAAGATTATGCTCATGAAATCACAGAAACACCGAGACATACCTCGGGGAATGGAACTACAGGCGACGGTGACCTCGGCAGTGACAGTTTCGAGAATTGAGTAGCGCGCTCCGACGCCAAGGATCCATCGGAATTCCCACGTGCTCCTCGATTGAAATGCGCGAGTCCTTGAACCCTCGATGACAATGCCAGGTGCGTGCAGCGCAGCATGCCGGACGCCATAGCAAGCCCCCTCTCCAGCAAAATTTCGCAAACCCCAAAGCCTCTGAGGAAGCCTTGATCTCTCTTCCTACCTGACTGAGGGCCTCCAGCGACGACCATCGACGGACGTGGAGTGCTTCCGCACGACGAATGCCACGAAATGGACGAACGCTTTTCAGGGAGTGACGATGCTTCCAAGGCATCTTCAACGAAATTTGACGGAGCGGATACCCAGTTGGTTCCACACGACTGCCCCTGGATGAATAGTTGCAAGATCATCCAATGAGGCAGACCAAGCTGGGGTATACCTCCTTCGCGAGCTAGTCTAATGATTGAAGAAACATAACTTTGACAAATATATATCAATTCCTTGACAGTTGCAGAAATTAGTCTATTCAACTCACATACCTAAATTTATTACCCAATGTGTTATTTAAGAATGTATTTGTTAAAGTAAGTGAGAAAAAGTAAATATAGAATAAATTACCTTACACATGATATTATCTTAAGTAAGTTGTCAATGGTCAAAGAATTGATTCTTGGTATGTAGAAAAGCCATCTTATGAATAAGAGACGAGGTCAAGAGACAAGGTCAAGAGGATAAATGATCAATTAGGGAATATCTAAATATTAGGTAAGAATATAAAATATATAATATCTTTAAAATAGATAAGTTGGCAAAAAGATCTTAGGAAAATAAAAGATATATTAAAAACATATATTTGTAGTAGATAAGATGCCAATAGATATACTTTTTATATCCTTGGATGGATGTAAATATCAAAGAATGGAAGTTGTTAATAAGGGCAACAACCAACACCTATAAGTAACAGGTGTTCGAAGTAAGAGTCATCTTACTTCATATTCTCTTTGTGTACAACCTTGTTAATGATATGTATTTAGGATTTGAAAGTTATGTTGCTTCAATTGATTGTGGATCTATTCACCTTTGCTTGTGAATTTTGAAGTTCTTTAAAGTCTTTGTTGTTGTAAAAAATAGATTTTATGGTTTTTATTGATGTTAGTATTTGGAATCTTCTAATTCTACTTTTTGCATCTAATTTTTAATGTAATATTTTTCTTATTTATTATTAAGTGCATACATGGAATTAGAAATTATTAGATATCTTAGAATGATGTTTTAGAATACCAATGTTATATTTTTTTACCGAATTATATCATTAGTATACTAACATTGTATTTTTATATGATAAAGTATCTTAAAGTTCTTAAAAGACCTCTAATAGTACTAAGAGATATTTTGTAAGCTTAAAAGTGATTGAAGAGTGAAAAAGCTTATAAAAGTAGTTTATATAATATATGAGATTTGTCAAAAGTCTTAAAAGTGAAGTTGAAAGTGATTTGAGAGTAAAATACTAGTTTATTCAAAAAGAAGGCATTCTAGGTTTTCAAGGCAACAAAACCTTCTTGTTAATTTTGAAAGTTCTATTATTTTTTTTATTTTTTTTATTTATTTTTTTATACACCTCTTCTTTAGACATGGCTTTAAGTGAAGGTGAATACTTGAGAATAATTGAGAAGTTTAGAGGAGATAATTTCTACCATTAGAAAAAAAAAAATGAAGTTCTTGTTAATTTCATTGGATCTTTGGAATATTGTAGATGAAAGTGAAGAGCTTCATAATACCAATGTTAATGAAAAGAAAAAAAAGATTAAATTTTTTGTAAAAAATGTGCTTTTGGATTGATTGCAATCAATCTTGATGATGATAATTTTTTTATATATATAATTACTTATAGTAGATCAAAAAAAACATGAAAGACTCTTTGCAACATCTATGAGAATAGAAACCTTGCCAATATTCTACAGACAAGAAAAAAGTTCTTAATAATAAAGATACAAGTTGAACTTGAACTATAAGAATTATAAGAATCTTATAATTCAACTTGAATTATAAGAACTATAAGAATCTTTATTTAAGTTGTACTATAAAAATATGTAAAGATAAATAAGATTCTTATAGTTCTTATAGTTCAAGTTGACAAAGTAAATTTTTTTGCAAATCAATTCGAAATTATTAATGAGTTAGTTAAAAATTATGATATTGTGATATAATTTCTTTTGAGCCTTATCCATGAATTTACATTGGATTGTGTCATGACAAGACTTATTCATGAACTGATTAAAAAGAAATAAAAGAATCTTCAAAGTAAAGTTTTGATTTTTTTTCAAGAGAAAGTAAAGGTAGTTATTCTAATCAATATGATAATGTAAGAAGCAATATGAGAAATTACTCTATTTGTAAAAAAACCACGTTATTTTATAAAAAATTATTACAAAGCTAAGAAAGAAGACAAAAAGAATGCAAATAATACTCGTAATGATTTAATTAGAGATGATTATGCTTTCATGGCAAGTGAAAGAGCTTCTATAGGTGCCATGTCTAAGTGGATTATGAATTTAGGTACTACTAAGCACATAACAACATACAATTTTATTTGATACTTATGAAAAAATTCTAGCAATAAAAATTTAGTTAGGAGATAATAGTATGGTATAAGCCATTGAAATAGGCTCCATCATGGTGGAGATTGTTGTGAAGAACCAAATAAAGAGGATTAGATTAGAAAAAGTCTTACATGTATCAAAGATGAAGAAGAACCTTTTTTTGATAAGTAAACTTATATCATATGGTTGTAAGATTTAATTTAATATGAATAGGTATTTTGTAAAGATATTAATAGATAAAATATTGTTAAAGGCTCTAGAGATGGAAACTTCTACTTCTTTGAATATCAAAAGTATGAAGTAGCTCTAATCTATGGTAAGTGGCTTTGATCTTGGTAAATTTAGCTACAATACATTGATATGTGCTTGTAAAGGTTATATATAAGGTAAACAATAAAAGGCAATATTTTCAAGTAGAATTACAATATATATAATCAAGTTATTGGAGATTATGCATTTTGATGTTTTAGACAAATAAAGATGCCATCAATTGAAGGAACAAGATATTTTATCACATTTATTGTCAATTTTTCAATGAAGATATGAATTTACATCCTTAAAGCCAAAAATAAATATTTCTCAAGATTTAACAAGTTTAAGATAATCATCAAAAAATAATGTGAATGGAAGATGAAAGTATTATGCATAGACAATGAAAGCGAGTATAAGTCAAAGCATTTTGATGAATTTTTGAAGATTTAAGGTATTTCAAGAGAAACCTCTATTCTTTATATTCCACAAAAAAATGGAGTTGTTAAAAGAGTAAATCAAACCATTATAGAAATATAAGGAGTATGCTTCATGTTCAAAATCTTGTGCATGAGTATTGGATGGAAGCCATGGTAAATATAGTATATATAAGAAATAGATGCCGTTGTCGTGTTGTAACACGAGTATACCGTGAAAATATAAAGAAAGGGGACTTTTATTAATGTTCAGTTACCTCGAATATTGGGAGCAACGACCAATTCCAGTGCAAATACTGAGAGGCCAGGTTCAATCACCCCATTACAGTCAGCCGGGGCATACTGAAATGCTCCGTTCGATTCCAATAACGGGAATCAACAGAAAGAAAAAGGACCAATTCAACAACGGGTGAGCCTGGTTCGAAGAGCCAATTAGATCCAATTTCAAGACATCCAATCCAGGTCCTATTACGGGCCTCTTATCCAATATGAGACCTGACTTGATCGGGCAACTCAATGCGGTCCAATTACGGGAACATCCACATCTTACTATGGGCCTCTTAGCCAATATGAGACCTGAATTGGTCGAGCGACTCAATGTGGACCCGATTACGGGGCTTCAATTTCGTTCCAGGCTATTCCGTCCTTTGTGCCATTCCGATGTCGTATTACGTGCTTTCTTACTTGAAAACGCACTGGGCATCTAGCTGTAGAAGGTAGTATGGAGATTCACTAATATTCAAGCAGTCTATCGGTTTTTGACTATTGAAATATAAACAATTGCAAGAATATACTGTAAATCTATATGGATGTCCTTTGACTGCTCGCCAAAATCCTTTTTGCCCTAGCCGGTAGGTCTCTAGACGTTACAGAGAACTCCAAACAATCCAAACTGCTAAACTTTGATACCGCTTTATACTCATGATCTTGTATCTACTGACTGTCTCGTTAGATTAACCCAATAAATTTTATTCACTCCGCATACTCAATCCTACAGATACCTTTTTAATTCTTCAACATAGATGTAACTCGATTTCACAAAACAGTCAAGAGTAATCACACCCACTTCATTAAAATCCCGATTCACCAGTACAACATTGACTTTAGCAACGATTGCCTCAGTCTTCCCAAAACCCTATGAAGAAAAAAAATCCAATTCTCTGTCTTTTTTTCGTGCCCCAAAGCATGAAGCTCTCTCCCTTTTCAAACTCTAGCCTCTGAATTTCTTCAATCTTCCATCTTGGATCCGAAATTGGCTCCGCCGTCAAAGCTTTCTCCTCCATTTTTACCTTTAAGAGATCCTTTTACCGAAAGGATGTTCCCGGAACAGCACAAAAGACGGAACAACTTGAAACGGAATCGGAGCCCCGTAATCGAGACCACATTGAGTCGTCCAACCAATTCAGATCTCATATTGGGTAAGACGCCCATAGTAAGACCTGGATGTTCCCGCAATTGGGTCAAATTGGTCCTTCGCGTCAGATTAGCTAAGAGGCCCGTAGTAAGACCTGGATTGGATGTCTTGAAATTGGTTCCAATTGGCTCTTCGAACCAGGCTCACCCATCATTGAATTGGTCCTTTCCCTTCCTGCTGACTCCCGTTATTAGAATCGAATGGAACATTTCAGTATGCCCCGGCTGATTGTAACGGGGTGACTGAACCTGGCCTCTCAGTATTTGCACTGGAATTGGTCGTTGCTCCCAATATTCGAGGTAACTGAATATTAATAAAAGTCCTCTTTCTTTATATTTTCACAGTATACTTGTGTTACAACACGACATCCACCCCTCTGAACCTGTGCATCCTCCGGTATGCACCAATTTATCCAATTGCTATTTGATTTAGAATATATTCTCTATGTCTTTATCCAGTTTGTCTTCGTCACCTTCATTATCCAAATCACTTTCAATCTCTTGCTGCGGAATCTCTATACCTTCATTAAGGTCTTCCATATTCATCCCCGCATGTCTTCGTTTAAATATTTTTACTCACTTCTCTGCAATTGGTATTTTCAATTTTGTACCATCTAACTCTCGTTATGAGTAAGTCGCATTATCATGAACAGCTGTTACTACATATGGTCCAAACCAACGTTTTAAAAATTTCCGCAAAGTACTATGTTGATTATCCAGACTATTGTCATAAACAAGTACCCAGTCACCTTCCTCGATTGCTTTAGGTCTCAATCGATGTTGCTTATGAAATTGCGCCTTGTTCTGTAACCTTGCTCTTTTTAACCTCTCCAATGCTATCTGCACATCTTCTGATTTTTACTCCAATTGTCGAATCCTAATAGCCAGAAGTTCTTCTCTTGGCAATCCATCTTCCCATGGTAGCATACTCCAAGTAAGTACCTTTTCTTCAATCGACATAATTAGTTTTCGACCTGTCATAAGTTCTACTGGCATATATCCTGTCACTGAACTATGTGTTCTTCAATCAGCCCATAATGCAAATGACAAAAGCCATGGCCACTCTTTAACTTTTCCATTACAAGCTTTAACTAATGCTTTCACAATTGGTGGGTGACCATGTTCGCTTTTTGCATTCCCTTCCGAATTATAAGCAGTAGTTAGTGATAGTTTAACCCCACATCTTTCAAAGAACTTACGAGCTTCTTGTGCATTTAATTCTCCACAATCTGCAGTGATTTTTCCTACACATCCGTAGCGGCAAATAACATCTTTAAGCAAAAACCTACAAATCCCCTCTGTAGATTTTGTCCTCAATGCTCTACTTTCTACTTGATTTGATAAATCTTCACGAGCTAAAATCAAATATCTCATCTGCCATAACCCAACTGGCATAATAACCAAATCAACAACCCATTTAAAATGAATGGCTAGAGGATACGTAGGGTGAAGACCATCTCGATGTCGGATATTAGAATACGATTGACAGATTTCACATGACTCTACAAATGAGAGCACATCTCGATACATATTTTTCCACCAATATCGTTCCTTGAATTTAGCAAAAGTAGCCCAGATTCCTCTATGCCTTGCCCACAAACTATCATGGAACTCTTTTAATAATTTTAGTTTTTCTTCCTTTTTGCCAATCACTCGTTGTGGCATCCCAATTCCTTTCTTCGGTCTCTTCCATGAGAATCCATCTCGAAGCAAAAATCCATATGCTTTTTTTCTTATTTGTTTGAATTTTTCTGTAAACCAATTCCCCTGCTTAGTCAAGGTATTCAAGTAATGACCAATATCCAATAATTCTCCTTCATAAGATTCTTCAAGAAATAACTTGTCTTCTCTGTTGACATTTGATATTGAATAGAATTTCAATCCGACGTCATCAATGTCTTCAAGCATTTTGTCCTCTCTCTTGTATCTTGCTCGAGATAGCATGTCTGCTACTAAATTGTCATTCCCAGTAACATGCTTAAATTCTGGATTTAGTGACTTAATATAAGCAATCCATCTCAACATTGCAATATCTGGCGTTGAACAGTTAGTAATCATTCCAAGCAATGGCAAGCAATCTGTTTCAATTACTACTACTGCCCCAATCAAATAGTCTTTTTTAGCTTTCATAGCCGAAACAACTCTCCAAAGTTCTCTTTTGACTTGCAAATATGCACGCTGACGAATACTTAAAACTTTAGCCCCAAATCGAACTGCAAATCTATTCCCACTTGAATCATCTTGACCCACAGCCCATCCAATGGCAATTGGACTAGCGTCCATAGTAAGAATCACTAGTCTATTGCACTTATAATCAACCTTCCTCAATATTGGAGGTGACATCAATAATTTCTTCAATCTTTGCACTGCCTGAATATGCCTTTTTTTCCATTTAAATCGGTAGCCCTTGCATAACAGTTCATATAATGGATCCGCTATGTGAGCATAATGAGGGATACAGATTCGATAAAATACACATGCACCCAAAAACTTGCGAACCTTTGTTAAAGAATCACAATCATCTTTCATCCTTCCAATTGCATCAACTTTAGTCGGATCTGGTTTTCTTCTGTAAGATCCACATAAATGTCCAACAATCACAACCTCTCGTACTCCAAATATGGACTTCATACCCGATAATGTAAGATGAATTTTTCCAAGTCGAGTTAAAATCTTTTCACAATCTTGTATATGATCAACAACATATTTGCGACACCCCTTCTTATCTAAAGTTTCATCCTTGTCTCCTTCTCTGCATCCTTTTATAGGAACATCATCCAGAAAAGGCATATTCTTTTCTGGAATAAAATCTTTCAATACCTTATTCATCCCATTCATCATATGCGCAACTGAGTTGGTCGTACCTTGAGGAAGAGTGCACATTCTAACCAATCCAAGTGGTGTCCTCATTGTTGTCATATCTCTACTTCCTTCGACAAGTTGAAATTGATCATAACCTGAATACAAGTCACCCATTGAATAGATCGCCTTTCCAGCAAACGCCTCAACAAATTCATCCACAATAGGTCCAATTTCTGCATTCCTGATAATTACTGCATTCATGGGTTGCATATCTTGAATAAACCGAAGTGACCCATTCTTCTTGGGTACCATAAACTATCGACTAGAATACAGCACAAATAAGGGTTCCAATATTTTCATCTTTATCTTTTCTTTTAATAGTTCCACTAATTTAGGTAAATATGTCCTCGGTACTGAAATGAGTCTTAGATTCCAAGGTACATGCGGTACAGTGAAGATAACCATAGGTGTTATAATATTCGGATCCACACACTCAATTTCATAAGATTCGAAGGCAAACGATCTACCTTGTTTAGCCAACATCTTTTTGAAGCAAGTAATTTCCTTCGAGAATAAAGAACCAGGGGAACCAATCTTCAATTCTTCAAAAGTCTCTTTAGTAAACTGATGTCCAATTCTCATTGGATCTCTTAAATTTGCTTCTTTTGATGCTTCTTCCATTTGTTCCTTAGAATCTTCTGGTAATGGTCCGGCAATAGGCTTTACCTTCTTATCTGCCGTTTTATATCTCGTCTCTACAGTGACTTCTGGTGTTTGAAAAGATTCAAGTATGATATAAACCTCTCTTGAATGAATCTCAACAATCTTATCATTATCCCCTAACCCAAGAGATGTAATCGATTCTAATGAATCTTCCAGTCCATTTTCTTCATAAATACCTAAAATCCTCTCATCATCTTGTAGTGTACCTAACTTGCATAATTCTCCTTTAATATTATATAATCTTTTTCTTTCTTTTCTTTTAAAATCATTAACTTTCTTATACATAATATTTCCATTCTCCAAAATACCAATAAAACTCGCGTCAAAGGCACCTTCATCTCGCGAGAGTACCTCTTCTTTTGTACCTCCATAATCTCGCTTTACAGTGGTACCTCCCCAAAATCCTTAAATCCTTCAACAATCTTTGGCAATGGTTTCTCCCTCAACCTATCTCGATTCCGTTCATGGTTAGGAGGTACTGTTAGAAATTGTACAGCTTTCCTCCCATCTTCGCTACGTAACATTGCATAAGCAGAACCATCGTCAAGTACTTTTGTTTCCATCCGTGTTGCCGTAATATAAGATTGTCCTAAAATCAATGGATAAGACGTTGTATCTTGAACAAAGAAATGTTGCTCCATCGCAACATCTTCAATCCAAATTTTGACATCTCGACAAGCTCCATATAATTCGCCCCGTGTGTTATTGGCTGCTCGTATTGTCCATCCATGTTCCATATCAATTGGCCATTTTTTCTTCTTATAAAGATCTTTAGACATAAGATTTATTTCAGAACCATGGTCGACTAAAACAACAATTGGTTCTTCTATATCTCTTACTTTCACTAATACCTCAATAGTTGCCCTTGTCCAATGCTTTCGAGTATAATGACTCAAAGTTTCTATTTCCTTATCACTATAATCTTCGAAACATACTCATTGATTATACCCATTCTTTTCATTTGTTGGTTGCTTGTAACCAATATCAACCTCTTCTTCATCTTTATATATTCTTGCATCAATAGCATGACTCATTCCAGTCCCGCCCATTAATTACCTCTTTCGCTTAATGCCGTCAATGATGACATCATGAAACTCCTTCTTTGCAATTCCCAAGACTTCTTTCAATGTGAATTCCATCTTAGCGTTTAATATACGTTCTTCCAACACCCCTTTCAAATTTCTTGCAGCTTCAATGTCAGAAAGTAGCTTATAAGCAATTGATTTTCCCTTATCTTTTGTCTCCCTTGTTTTTTCTTCCAATGATGCTGAGATATCCTTTATAGGCAATTCTTGTGAAGCTGCCTCCCAAGCCTTGTCTCCTCGAGTTTGCCTCTTAGAAAAATTTCCTTCTCTCGTATCATCAAAATTTCCTCGTCTCTTTTCTTCCATCAAAGCTTCGTGTTGGCTCTTAGCAATATATGCATGAACTGAAAGAGACTCAATAGGATCCTTCCAACCTTTTGCACCTTGTATTGTACCTGGAGTCCTCAATAATGCTTCTCAAGGTAATTTCCCTTCTTGCATTGTAGAAATGGCAGAAGCCCAAAACTCACCAGTTTCCGTACTTCCACCAAGGTCATCATCTACTCTAGCACCATAACTTGCACTTTCTCGTGCTGCTGTTTCATGTTCTTTTAAGTAATCTTGAACCAATGCTCTCATTCTTCGCTTGCCAAAATTGGTTTGAAGAAGATCCTCCCTATCTTTTAATGCTATCTTCCCATCTTTCCAAGAAATAATTCCTTGTCGTATCATATTATTAAATTCATTGCAATCTTTTCTAGTGTGTGAAGCATCATCACACCAAATGCATCTTTGTACATATCCTTGTTTTGAAATATTCTTCAAATTGTTTCTAGAAGTATTCTCATCAAGTCTTGCCAATTTGATTTGAAGATCTCGCATTCCTCGTATAATTTCTTCCATCCCCATATCTGCTTTCTTTGATAAGGATGTCGAAGGTTGAACTGTAGGCATTGTTGGTGGTGTTGTATGTACTGGAGCTTTGGGTGCTTGTACTGTTTTCAAAATATTCCTCCTATCCTTCATCCTTTCTCTTTTTGTAAGCAACCCCACCGCATCTTCAACGTTCTTCCACTTTGTTGTCAACCCTTCATCTTCTTCTTTGTCTTCAAGAAGAAGTTCTAATTTCCCTTACAATTCTCCATCAGCAGCTTGAAGAAATAGATCAACTTTGTTTGGCTCCAATGTCAATTTTTCTACCTTCGATAATTGAGAGTACTACCTCTTAAATTCCCTTAGTAGCTCTATTGCTTGCAAATTCTTATTAAGCCGTTCAATCCATTCCAGAAACAACTTCTTAGTAACGCGATCAGCATCTTCGAAGAAATATTCGTCTTTCAATGCATGTGAAAAAAACCTCCCATGAATTCCCATAATGATCCGTAATCGATGTAATATGATCTCTTATCTCCGATATCGTGGCAAGTCCAAATAATTCATCCATTTTCTTCTCCGAAATCTGATTTAATTCCATTTCACGAACATTCCATTTCTCAATCCTATAGACACCTTTTTAATACTTCATCACAGACGTAACTCGATTTCATAAAACAGTCAAGAGTAATGACACCCACTTCATTAAAATCCCGATTCACCATTACAACACTGACTTTAGTAATGATTGCCTCAGTCTTCCCAAAACCTTATGAAGAAAAAAAACCCAATTCTCTGTCTTTTTTCCCCGTCCCAAAGCATGAAGCTCTCTCCCCTTTCAAACCCTAGCTTCTGAATTTCTTCAATCTTCCGTCTTGGATCTGGAATTGGCTCCGCCGTTAGAGCTTTCTCCTTCGTTTTTACCTTTAAGAGATACTTTTACCGAAAGGATGTTCCCGAAACAGCACAAAGGACAGAACAACCTGAAATGGAATCGGAGCCCCGTAATCGAGACCACATTGAGTCGCTCGATCAATTCAGGTCTCATATTGGGTAAGAGGCCCGTAGTAAGACCTAGATGTTCTCGCAATTGGGTCAAATTGGTCCTTCGTGTCAGATTGGCTAAGAGGCCCGTAGTAAGACCTGGATTGGATGTCTTGAAATTGGATCCAATTGGCTCTTCGAACCAGGCTCATCCGTCGTTGAATTGGTCCTTTTTCTTCCTGCTGACTCCCGTTATTGGAATCGAATGGAGCATTTCAATATGCCCCAGCTGACTGTAATGGAGTGACCGAACCTGGCCTCTCAGTATTTGCACTGGAATTGGTCGTTGCTCCCAATATTCGAGGTAACTGAATATTAATAAAAGTCCTCTTTCTTTATATTTTCAGAGTATACTGGTGTTACAACACGACACTGAGAACGTCCTTTCGGTAAAAGGATCTCTTAAAGGTAAAAATGGAGGAGAAAGCTCTGACGACAGAGCCAATTCCGGATCCAAGACGAAAGATTGAAGAAATTCAGAGGCTAAGGTTTGAAAGAGGGGAGAATTAGGGTTAAAAGGGAGGACAGGTTAAGAAATGAAGGGGAGAGAATAAGGTTTTTTAGAAGGGTTGGAGAGCTAGCTTCATGCTTCGGGGCATGGAAAAAAGACAGAGAATTGGGAGATTTTTTTTATAGGATTTTGGGAAGATTGAGGCAATCGTTGCTGAATAGTCGATGTGTTGTACTGGTGAATTGGGATTTTAATGAAGTGGGTGTGATTACTCTTGACTGTTTTGTGAAATCGAAGTTACATCTATGATTGAAGAATTAAAAAGGTGTCTATAGGATTGAGTATGCAAAGTGAATGAAATTTTTTTGAATTAATCTAACAAGACAGTCAGTGGATACAAGATCGTGAGTATAAAGCGGTATCGAAGATTAGCAGTTTAGGTTGTTCGGGGTTCTCTGTAACGTCTAAAGACCTATCGGCTGGGGCAAAAAGGATTTCGGCGAGCAGTCGAAGGACATCCGTATAGATTTATAGTATATTCTTACAGTTGTTTATATTCCAACAGTCAAAAACCAATAGACTGCTTGAATATTAGCGAATCTCCATACTACCTTCTACAGCCAGACGCCCGGCACGTTCTCGAGCAAAAAAGCATGTAATACAACACTGTATAAGTGTATTTATATTATTAATTCTGCGGAAAGCTTAAGGTGGCAAAAAAACCTTGTATTTTAGACATGAAGACTTTTAAATGTATTACTTATACAAAGATATTAGATTGTATGGAGTCTAAACTAAGTACAAAAGATACAAAATGTATGTTTATTGGACATTTTGAAGATATTAAGGCATATAGCCTAATATATTTAGAAACCAAAAAAATCATTAAAAGTTGTCATGTTGAGTTTTTGGAACATAAAAGCACTTATAAATACTTAGAAATATGTCTAAATAAGAATAATGGTATATTTATAGATAAATCTTTAATTTTAGTAAAAATAATAATAAGAAATATTAACCTAGAATCAATAATGAAGATAATTAAGATGTTGAAGATAATGATGATGAAGAATATTAACCTTTGAATATAAAGAAACAACTTTTAAGAGAAGAGAAGCTTGCTAGAAACCATAGAATATATAAAAGTGATTTTTTATCAAATAAAAAGAGATATTCTTTGAAAAAAAGAAAATTACTTAGAGAATAGTAAAAGAAACATAACTTTCTTTAAATAAAAAAAAAATATGCCAATATTACACTATTAGTTAATCCATTGTATTTGTAAGATGTAATAAAATCCACACATGCTATGAAGTGAAAGGTCATGAAAGAAGAGTACAAATCACTTATGAATAATGGAACATGGAAATTGACTCAACTTCCATCAAATTGATCTCCAATTGGTTGTAATTAGATGTTTAGAATCAAGAAAGATGCAATGAGTAATGTTCTAAGATATAAGGCTAGATTGATTGTCAAAAGCTACTTAAAAGTTATTGATGTTGCTTTTAATAAAATATTTACTTTTATAGCTAAATTCCCCACCATTAAAACCATTGCGGCAATTGGAACAAAAATAAACTTGGAGCTGCATCAAATAAATGTAAAAATGGCTTTCTTAAAAAGAAAATTGAAAGAAAAAATTCATACGGATCAACTTCAACGATTTTTTGAAAAAGGTAAATAATCCATTTTTTATAAGTTTAAGAAATCTTTGTATATATTCAAGCTATTACTAATTATATGATATCAACATATTGGTACATTCTTTATAAATAAAGTTAATCATTCTATGTATGTAATGCAATCAAATAAATTCTTGCTGATTGTTATCTCCTATGTTGATGATTTGATCATTTTAATCAATATCTTGAAAATAATAGATTAATTGAAGATAAGGTTAAAAAAAAGGTATGAGATGAGTAATTTGAAAAAGCTTCATTATTATTTAAGAATAGAATGTGTGAGAGATTATACTAATAAAATCACTACAATGAATCAAAATAAGTATATTGAAGAGGTATTGAAATAATTTAACATAAAAAAGTAAGTCTATTAAAACATCTTTTGAGATCAATTTGAAGTTGATGAAGCTCATAAATGAGGAATTTCCTAAAGTTGAAGGTCATATAGAAGATATTTTATACAAAACAATAATAATCTTATTTATGTATATAATGATTCGCATAATAATGGATCTTACATATGTGATAATTGTTATGAACTAACATATGTTAAAGATTAGAATAATCCATTAGAAAACTATTAAAAAGATTATAAGATACTTAAAAGGTATTTTTTACTTCAAGTTGTACCTTAGAATTAATAACAATACTTTGCATAGTTATTATGATACAAATTGGATTAGAGATGCAAATGATAGAAGGTCAAAAATCAAGTATGTGTTCTTTGTTGGAGCAAAAGCTATTTCATAGAATTGTAAGAGACAAGCAATAATTATAAGGTCCACAATAGAAGTAGAGTACATGGTAGCAAGCCATAGTACAATGGAGGCAATATGGCTAAAACAACTTTTAGATGTCATTGAACTTATACAATTGGAAGTAACTCCAATGAAGTGTGACAATCAAAGATTTCTTTCTTTTGTAACGAATCCAAAGTATCATTCAAGAATTAAGCACATTAACATTCAACATTACTTTATAAGAGAGAAGATTGAAATGGGAGTGATTGATATGAAGTATTATACAACAAAAGACATGCTTGCTCATTTATAGACAAAAGAATTAGTAAAAGATAAACATTAAATGTTGACAAAGGTATTAGAATTGAAAGTCTTTGAAAAATAGTAAAATATGAGTGATAAAATAAATAAGTAAAAATAAATATAGAATAAGTTATCTTATAAAAGATGTTATCTTAAATAAATTTTTAATAGTCAAAGAATTAACTTTTGATACATGAAAAGGTCATCTTATGAATAAAAGACGAAGTTAAGAATCAAGAGATAAGATCAAGAGAATAAAAAATTAATTAAAAAATATTCAAAGATTAGATAAGAATATTAAATATATGCTATAAGATATCTTTGATGTACATGAATCGATAAAAGAATCTTAGGAATATAAAAGATATGCTTAAGATATATATTTATAATAGATAAGATATCAATAGATACAATTTTTATATCTTTAGATGGATCTAAATACCAAAGGATGAAAATCGTTGATAAGGACAACAGCTACCACCTTTAAGTAATAATTATTAGAAATAAAAATCATCTTATTCTATATTTTCTTTATATAAAATCTTACTAATGATATGTATTGAGGACTTCAAAATTTTATTTCTTCAATAGTATTTGGCCTTGATCAATATACTTTGAGGTCTTAGAAATTTATTTTTATTTTTATTTATTTTATATCATTTGATTTCTTATTATCATTGTCTTATATGTATAGATTGCAAGTCATTGTTTAGCTACTTGGCACAATTAAGTCTTATCTAACGATGAAAAATTGAGACCATAATGTTTGGACTTAAAATAATAAAAATTAAAGAAGGTTATTTTAAGCTTTGAACCACCACATTAATAAATGAAAGACTAAGAACATTCATAAGAATAAAAATATTATTGGAATAGCCTAGGATTTCTAAATGAGACAATTTAAGTTAAATGAATCATAAATAAAATTTAATAAAAATATCTATATTCACAAAGTAAAGTCTAGATTATAATAAATTTTATATTATTATTTTTTTAATTTTAATTATTTTTGAAGCTATTTATTGATAAAATTTGCAAGATTGCAACTTATTTATTTAGATATTTTTTGTAAGTAGAAAGAATATAAATTTAGTTTTAGAATTGAATTTATTATAGAAAATAAAAATTCAATTAGATGGTACTACAAAAAATCAACTTTTAGTGAATTATGTAGAAATATTATTGAAAAAATGCAAAGCTACTATAAGAGTTTACAAAGCTTGTCCAATACCAATAAGATTTTGAAGATGCTTCCAAAGTTTTAAAATATTGTGATCTATATTTTAATATCAAAATTAATCTAATTATTTTATTTTATTTTATTAAATTATAATAAATTATCATTTACAAAAATAAAGAATTAGAATTAATCTATTAATTAAAATAAAATAATTCATAGGAAGAATTATTCTTTTAAAATTACTAAATTAACAAAACAACTCAAGTATCTTCAAATTAGATACATATTTATTAAAATTAAAAAATATAGAAAAAATATATAAATAATTTATCACAAAAATGTCTTATTTAAAAAAATTATACTCAATCTTTTATAATAGTTGTAAAGTTATACTATATACAATAATAATTGTATAATCTCTACAGAGTCAAATAAGACTATGGCACATCTAATAAACATAATAGTTATAATTTAAAAATTTATCATTCAACCATATTTTTTATGTCTTCTATAAATGTGATCCAAGTTTATTATAGACTGTTATTAAAAAAAAACGGTGCTATAATATGTAACAACTAGCTCAAAATAATGTAGAAGTACAAATATTATAGTTTCTTATAAACATCCTATAGCAAAGTTAAGTTTTTAATTGGAGTTCATATATATTGTCACATTCATCAGAGAGTGAACTTGGCTTATTTTAAAAACAATAATTTGCATATTTTGCTTCAAGAGTCTCACTAAAATAATTGCATAGAATAAAAAATTATACATATATAAATTAAAAAGAATATATATATATATATATATATAAATACATTAAAATATTTTTATTCATTTTATATCTTTAGTATAAAAATCTTTTAAGCTTGTAAAAAAGATTTATTTTTTGTATATTATAAAACATTATTATTTATTATTATTTTTTTATTTTTTATAGAATAATATAAAATAAAAAATAATAATTTCTTTTTATCAACTAATTATGCTTCTTATAAGATAATTACATCTCAAAATCAAATGTACTTATTTTAGTTATGTTTGATTAATGACATATATATTTGCTTTTATATATAATCTTAAATTATATTTATTATTTTATAAATCATTTGGTTTATTTTCTTCAAATTGCTTTTATTAAATTATATTGCATTTGATTTACATTCTCTAAAGATAAAATTTCATGCTAATTAAAAATTTAAGTATTTATTTTATAATTCTAAAGAAAAATGTACATAAATAGAATTTCGATATTTTTTAAAATTTCTATTTTTTTCCATTTCTTGATATTCTTAAGTTATATTATATCATAATAATTATTATAATAAATCATAGGAATTTAATTATTTTTATTATCTACAATTCTATGGCTTATCAAAATAAAAAATAATTTTTTAATTTAAAAATATATATAATATATGTATTTTATTTTAAAGAAAATTATAATTTTTTTTATTTTATATTTAAAAGGCAAAAAATGAACAAGAGCCATATTAATTGAGTCATGCTATGAAATACATCAAAATAATCAGCACAAAAAGAATAGCCACAAAGAGATGTAAGGCTATAATACATCCAACAAAAATACTATGTAGGCATTATATTATTCAACTCAATACTTAACTTTGGGGTTCCAATCTTTTATTAATGCATATTACGATCTCTTCATGCTTCCTACATGTGCTAAAGTATATATCTAAAACTACCAAAGCTATTAAGATTACTATACTTTGCTAAAAAAAAACATATATGAGCATAGAAAAACTTTGCAAGAATAGATTTACTATTAATGGATAATAATATTAAGATAACTTAACTTTGCTATAATATTAGGTAACAATGCATTAAAAAGATTATATTTTATTAATTTATTATTCAATATGAATACATGATTGTTGACTTAGTGTGTAGCCATTAAAAACAACCTAAACTTAGATAATTTTCAAAAAGTATTTTAAACATACTCAATATTAGGAATTTATCTATTGCATAAATCTTAAAAAACTAAATATAGATTATAATTCTTAAAATTAGATGTTGTAATAAAGAGATGTACTAAAAAATTACAAAGAATTGAATTAGAATTAAAAAAAGACCTTAATAGTATTATAAAATATAATAAATTAAAATATTTTAAAAAATATTAATTATATTTTTGGAAGAATATTAACAAGGTGCATAAAGGATGGACTTCAAGATAATATGTTTCATATATAGATGCTCTTAAATTTGATTTTTAAAAAAATATAAATAATAATATTTTATTAAGTATTAAAATAAATATTAAACCTATATATTTATTAATTAAAGTATCTTATTTTATTATTTGATATTTTATCAATTTAAAATCTATTTTTGGCATAAAATTCTTGTATGTAATTGGTATTGCATGTGCATATGCTATGGTTTTTTTTTGAAATCACTTTTATCTCAACTATGACTTGTATACTTTTAATATCTTGTCTTTTTTGCTTTTGTAATATATCCTTAGTTTGTTATTTATTTATTTTTTATTTTTAATTATATTATTTATATATTATTTATATATTATTTTATATATTATTTATATTTTTAATAATATAAATATAATTAAATAATAATGTTAAAACATAGTAATTCTTTGATAGTACTACAAGTATCACAAATTATTAAAACATTCTTACATGTACAAATTTATAAATTATGTTTTAATGTTATTATTTTTATAAAAAATTTATGTAATAATATGTATTTATTTAATCATCATCAATTCTTGGTAATAGAAATTACCACATTCATTATTAACTACCAACCTTATGTTTATAAAATAATAACTAATGCTTATTGAAAGCAATTGCTGCATTTATTATTAATTAACTATCTATATATTATTGCAGCAATTACTATTGCTCATTGTTGATGATTGGTATTTTAAAATTTAAAATTTTATAGTTGTAATAAATTATTATGGATTAAAATAGAAATTCATTTTATTAAAGATTTAATTCTATTTTTTTAATGTATTCTTTGTAAGAACATTAAATTTGTGGATTTTTCTTATGAAGATATTAATCTAATGTCAATAAAGTAAATATTTGATTTTCTAATTGTAAGATATAAAATATATAATGTCTTTACTACTTTAGCCAATTCTTTGGAAAAAACAAATACTTAGGAGATTGTTTTATAAGATTTGTTTTTAGAAGACATTCCATGTTCTATCAACATTTAAATTTATACAAATATTGTAGTGATGAAGTCCTTTATTTGGCTACAAGTGAAGATGTTGGAGGCATAAGAATAGTTTCTTCAATAGATTACTAATTAAAGGCCATAATAGTATTTAATGGTGCTCTATTGGTGAAAAAAGAGACTACAAAGTTTGATGATTGGCTATTAAAGTTAGAGCCATATCTTATTGATGCCAAAACAAAAAGAGTATTACAATTGTATAATTTGTTTGTATTGCAATTGCTTTGTCTTTAGCCTTGAAGATCTTAAAGGTTATAGAGGCAAACCTATTTATATGTAGTTGGAAGATGATTATCCAATCTTTTAACAACCTTATAAGATTAATACTTTAGAGAAAGCTAGTATCCAAACTTATTGTTAAAAATTATTGGCTACAAGCTTGATTGAACTCTTCAACAACGAATATGCTTCTACCATAGTTATGCCTTTAAAGGATATTTTTGGCAATTAAACAATGAAGTGGATATGTAGAGACTATCATCTAATCAATGATAATATTAAATTTTATTGATATCTAATGCCAATTCCAAAAGAATTATTTGATATAATAAGATTTTTTTTAGTATTTAGGACTTTGAATTTAAGATCTAGTTATTATCAATAATTATTATTTATTGAAGATCACATGAAGGTACTATTTTGGAAAATTAATCAAGCTAGTAAAGATTAATTCTATCATTAGAAATTCTTTTAATTCTTAAAAATATTCTGACTGAGTTTTAACAAATGATAGATTAAGTTTTATCTAACTTATCATTTTTTAGATGCTACATTTATGATATTATTTTTAATATTAGCCCATGAAATCATGTGAGATATTTATAAATAATATTTAAGTAATTGTAGTAATAGAGATTATACTTACATCATGACAATAATAAATTCTTTTATAAATAATTACTATACTTAAATTACATGATTATTCTAACAAGTCTTTGCATACAACAAGAAAAAATAGATACCTTGTAGAAAATCTTGGCACCAAGTAATGTTTCACAACTTTGGACTTTTCTAGGATTGACAAATTACTATCAAAGGTTTGTTAAAAACTTTAGTTTGATTGTCAAGCCTTTAACTATTTTGATAAGAAAAGAATATCTATAGACTTAGAATTATGAGCAACAACATATATTTGACATGTTAAAAAAAAAGATGGATTTAGTACCAATACTCTAATATTTATATGCCATTAGAACTTTTCAACTGAACCCAAATTAAAATATAGTAGGATTAAAAGCATTCTTGATATAAAAAGATAATGTAAGATAGAGATATATTTTACATTTATTCTAAAAGCAATAATAAAGTGGAGTCTAATTATTCATCTTATAAAAGATAAGCTTTGGTAGCAATTTTAACCATTCTTCACTTCTAATCTTATTTGTATGGTCAAAAAATTATATTGATAATTAACCATTAATATTTGAAGTGACTTATGGAGTGAGATAAGCTTATTGACAAGCTTTTAAGATGAGCTTTGTTACATCAAAAATACAACTTTGAGATTGTACATCAGACAAGCATTACTAATTTGGATGTTGATAAATTTTTTTATAATCCAAGTCTTTTAAAGAAATACTTGATTAGAGCTTGGTGACATAGAAATTGTAATAGAGAGAAAATCCTTGGATAGCATGCAACCACATACTTGATTGTGATGATATATTCTATAACTGTGATTCTATGAGCCCCACCAATGCATCTTAATTCGTGGATTGATTAAAAATATAGTTATTAATTAATTTATTATATAAATATTAATATTTAAGATTCTTTTTTATTATTTAATTATTTATTAGAATTTAGAAGAATTTATAAGTTATAAAAGTCTTATTAAAAGAAAAGTCATAAAAATGGAATCTTAGTAAGATTTGGAGGCAATAATCTTAGTTACTTTAGTATTTTTATTTATTATGAAGTATTAAATATTAGTAATTGAAACTAATTTCTTTATTGGCTTCATATATATATTTATTATTTATAAAAATCCTATCAATGATTAATTAGTAGTTAAAAGAAACAAAGAAAGAACTTCACGTCTTTTTAGTTATTCATATAAAAATAGGATTTTTAATAGATATAAATTTATTTTATTATTATAAAATATCATTAAGATAGAAAAATATAGCCTTAAATAGATATCATGAATATAAAAATATTATATAATTTTTTAAAATTTATTTAGAATATATTTAGAAGTTTTTAGGAATTTTTATTGAAGATTTGAAGACCTTAGTAAAATTAAATTTTACCACTTTAGAAGCCATTATAAAGAAATAAAGGAATATTTGAAGTTTATACAAAGTTTTTAGGCTAATTGAATGTTTTTACACACCATAGAGAAGTAAAAAATGCACAAAGAGAAGTTTTATCAGTAGAAAATAGGAAGCCTAGCAACTAGTGTAATTCTTGTAGAAAGGGAAGTACATAAGTTCCATATGGGTTTTAGCACCTTAGAAGTAGGTAGGAAGATAAGTCTAAGGCATTGAGGCCTTTCTTAACATCCATAGACACTACTTATAAGCCTTGATGCAAGTCAAAATCTTCATCTCTTAAGCAAATTATTCTTGAGATAAAAGTTATTTACTTAAATTTTCTATTATTTATATTCTATCTTTAATCTATTATAACTTATTTATATTAACTTAAATTTATATATTTTTTATATTATTAAAATTTTAAAATAATTATCTATCTAAAAATATTTTTTTTATTTTTTATTTTTATTTTTTATTAAATAAAAATCTAATAAATGAATTGAATAATTTTATAATTTATAATTGCTTGATTGCACTTGTTTCACTTGTTTTATATTGTTCTTCTTTTGTTATTGTTTCTTGCTACTTCCACTTCACACCACCAATTACAAGCAACTCTTAAATAAGGCTATTTTATAATTTGAGTTGAAAGAGAAATTTATCCTCACATGCCTCTTTTAACAACCATATACACTACTTGTAAGCCTTGGTGAGGCTCAAATTCTTAATCTCTTAAAGCAAATTATCCTTGAGATAAAAATTATTCACTTAAATTTTCTATTATTTATTTTTTTATCTTTAATCTATCATAAATTAGTTAAAGTAACTTCAATTTATATATTTTTTATGTCATTAGAAAGATAAAAAAAATTATCTATCTATTTTTTATTTATTTTTTTACTTTTATTTTTTATTAAGTAAAAATATAATAAATAAAATGACTAATTTTGTAGTGTACAATTACTTAATTGTACTTGTTTCACTTGTTTTGTATTATTCTTCTTTTGTTCTTGTTTTTGCTACTTTCACTTCACACCACCAATTATAAAAAACCCTTAATTCAGGCCATCTTATAATTAGGATTGAGGGAAAAATTTATCTTCACATATACAATTGAGCAAGTAATTGTAACTACAATAGCAGCTGAATCTACACCAATATCTAAACAACTAGCCGCATGTGTAGTGCAACATGCAATATTGACTCTTCTAGTTGGATTAAGAAAATTAACATCATTGCCACATCAATTCTTCTATAGCCTTTGCTTCTCTTTTGTATTTATAATTGCATCAATAGATATACAAAAAAATTCATAATAGTACCAAGCAAGGTGGTACTTTTGTTATTGTGTAGTAATATAACTATATGGTAAAAAAATAAAAATAAAAATATTATTATAAAAGAACTTAATAGAAAGATAGAATAAAAAACAAAGATAAATAATTGTCACTGACATAGAAATACAAGCTCGAGATCTAACAAGAAGTTCAAGAAGAACTGGCAAGAACTAGATTAATCAGATGAATACAAGAACAACACCAGAGAGGTGAGCTAGAGCTCCAAGAGATGTGTTGTCGAGATTGAAGAACTCTTCAGCCTCGATTCCAATATATACTCCTATTTAGGAAGCTTCTCAAGCAACTTCTACCAACTAAGAAGCTTCTAGAAGGTTCCAGAGACTTACTTCTAGAAGGTTCTAGAAACTTGTCTCTAGAAGGTTCTAAGGACTATGTCCCTAACATCACTCCCTCCTTTAGCTTCGAGGTCTCTGAGAAGCAATGTTGTTGTCAATCAGTACCAACGCAAAAAAATGAAGATCTGTCGCATAACGTTGTCGTGTTGTAACACGAGTATACTGAGAAAATATAAAAGAAGAGAACTTTTATTAATGTTCAGTTACCTCGAATATTGGGAGCAACGACCAATTTCAGTGCAAATACTGAGAGACTAGGATTAGTCACCCCGTTACAGTCAGCCGGGGCATACTGAAATGCTCCGTTCGATTCCAATAACGGGAGTCAGCAGGAAGGGAAAGGACCAATTCACACAATGGGTGAGCCTGGTTCGAAGAGCCAATTGGATCCAATTTCAAGAATCCAATCCGGGTCGTCTTACCCAATATGAGACCTGAATTGGTCGGTCAACCCAATGCAGTCTAATTACGGGAAAATCCAGGTCTTACTATGGGCCTCAGCCAATCTGACGCGAAGGACCAATTTGATCCAATTACGAAAACATCCGGGTCTTACTACTGGACTCTTAGCTGATATGAGACCTGAATTGGTTGAGCGACTCAATATGGTCCCGATTACAGGGTTTCGATTCTGTTTCAGGCTGTCCTGTTCTCTATGCCGTTTCAGGAAACGTTGTTTTTGGTAAAAGGATCTCTTAAAGGTAAAAACAGAGGAGAAAGCTCTGACATCGGAGCCAATTTTGGATCCAAGACAGAAGAAGTCAATTTCGGATCCAAGATAGAAGGAGCCAATTCCGGATCCAAGACGGAGGGAGCCAATTCCGGATCCAAGACGGAAGATTGAAGAAATTCAGAGGCTAGGGTTTGAAAGAGGGAAGAATTAGGGTTAAAGGGGAGGAAGGTTAAGAAATGAGGGGAGGGTTTTTGGATCGAAGAGCTAGCTTCAAGCTCTTTTCAAGGTCAGTAGGTTGGTTTCATTAGGGTTTGTAAGGGGAAAGCAATCGCTGCTCAAAGTCAGTGTTTATTTTGGTGTTTCGGATTTTATATAAAACATTGATGGTTTGCATTCTCAATCGGTTTGTGCAAGTCGTGTAGCATCTATAAATCAAAATTTGGTATTGTCTGGATAGTTGAGTGTGCTAAGTGTATACAAAAATTTGTGTTAATCTAACGATGCAATCAAGAGATATCTGGGTTTTAGTACAAAGGATTGTCGGCAGTTAGCAGTCTAGGGTTGGATAGGATTTCTGTGATATCTAAAGATCTATCAGTGTCAAGGACAAAGACTCGATGAGAGAAAATATACACCAAAAGGCTATCTCGATATAATAAGTCAAAATATAAACAAGTAGGTATATTAAAAGGAAACTGGAATGGCTATTGCCACAAGACAAGAAACTAAAGACTCTTGAACCTGGACTAGAAGCAAGAAAGGAATTGACAAGAGTGAAGAAGCCTTCACTCTTGTCTCTATATATACTATTTAACTAGGGGCTACGTGGCGATGTTCTATAGGACCTCCAATATGTGTTGACTTTGTAGGACACATGCCTTGACTTACAAGACAAGTTTTTTTACGTGTGGGCCACATAGTTAGCTTGATCTTCAAGCTAACAACATGTGTGGCACATGGCCAACTTGTTGACCACGTTTCTAATCCAAAAAGTCAATTAAAGACACCTATAAAGACAAAGCAGCGTCTAAAAAGTTTCTAAGAAGCTTTTATATTAAATGTTATAGAATTAACTTACTTTTATCTACTTTTACTTACTTCTACCTATTTCTATATGTAATTATTAGCTTACATGATTATGGTCGTGACATTATCCCCCCCCCCTTCTAGAGACGAGTTCCACGAGGAGCGGTCATCATATGTTGAAGAAATCTATGATGCGACGAATTGTATTCGCCACATACTCTGATCTCTATACTCTTCGAAGATGATTGATAGGGCCTCTCAACCATCGGTAGTGTCCCATACCAAGGCGGGAAGACCACCCAGTTATTGGATCATTGTTGAGGCCTTTGTAACTTCCTTCGAATAGAATATTTGGAACACCATCAGGAGTTGTTCTTACCTCTAGCAAAATCACCAAACATCGAGAGTCCCTTTCCAAATCGTGATACCAAACGCGTTGTATCTCACCATCTATTCGAGGAAGAACATGTCGTTCTTGAAGATCTTCATCTCGATTGCGTCGTCTTGAAGGTTGTGACAATCGTAATGTCTCGTCCGGCAGGTCAGCAAACGAAGGTTTTTGAGTTGAATCCACTGGTTGTTGGCTCTCCATCTAATTAGCGTCACAAATGCAAAGAAGTCACAAACAAGGATAGGAAATTGAATGTTATCTTGCCTCAATCTTGTCTCTTTTATAAGAGAGATTTTCATCTTGATTTTGATGGATGTCGTTGATGAAAAACTTTGACTTTAGCTGATGCATTTCCTAGATTCCTGGATGGCTCCCATGTGCGTTCACTAATATCATATCCGCACCAATGAACAAGATATTTCAGCTTATTTCGGCGCCGCCTTGAGTCTAATATCTCTTCCACCTCAAATTCTTCATTATTATCTACTTCTATAGGAGGCGGTGGCATTTGTCTTCTTCTTTGTATATCCACTGTCTTATATGGTTCAAGAAGAGACACGTGGAATACAGGATGGATGTTCATTGACTCCGGTAGATGTAACCGATATGCAACTGGGTTGATCTGTTCAGAAACAGAAAAGGGGCCAAACCTACGATAGTCCAACTTGTCACAAGGTCGAGTAGTCTTGATATTGCGACGAAGTAGCCATACCTTATCACCCACATTGAGTTGTGGTTGCTCCTTACGATATAGATCTGCGTTTATCTTTTATCGTTCTTGAGCTTCCTTCAATTACGTCTTCATTATTGCATGTAACTCTGACAACCGATTTGCCATATCTTCTACTGCAGGATTATCAACTTTTGAAAAATCAAAAGTATCAAGTCGTGGATGATAGCCATAATTGGCAAAGAAAGGTGTTTATTGCGTGGAAGAATGTACCGTATTATTATAAGCAAACTCTGCCAATGGTAGAAGGGTTGTCCAATCATCTTGTTGGTAGTTGATAGTACACCTTAAATATTGCTCCAAGACTTGGTTTATGCGCTCTGTTTGTCCATCAATTTGAGGATGGAAAGCCGAAGATAGCTTTATGTCTACTTTTAAAATCTTGAAAAGGGTCCTCCAGAATCTTGACACAAATTGAGTTCCCCTATCCGATATGATATCTTTAGGTAATCCATGATAGCGATAGATATTATCAATGAAAAGCTTAGCTGTTTCTTCACCTGTGATAGATTTTGTACATGGCACAAAATGTGCCATCTTGGTGAAACGATCTACTATCACAAATATAGAATCATAAGATCTTGAGCTTGGAAGATCTGTGATGAAATCCATAGAAACAGAAGACCATGGTTGTTCTGGTATAGGTAATGGCTAAAGAAGTTCGTAAGGTCGATGACGAGGAATTTTTGATCTTGAACAAATATCACATGATTGTACAAAGTCTTTGACTGACTTCCACATTTGTGGCCACCAAAAATCTCTTGATATGAGTTCCAAAGTCTTATTATATCCAAAGTGCCTTGCTACTGGAAAGTCATGACGTGCTTGAAGAACACGTAAACGTGCTTCTCCTTCTGGAACATATAGGCGTCCTTCAAAATGTAATAGATTATTCTTGAACTCGAACTTAGAAGGATCATGAGACTTGGAAGAATTATTCTCGATATCATAAACAAGAGGGTCTGAGGACATACTAGACTGGATTTGCTTGAGAAAAGTTGAATCAACAGTCAATGTTGATTTCATTGCTCGAAGATGAAATTGCTCCGGTTTCAAGAGGACCGTTCTTTGTTACTCAAAAGCTGCATCTCCTTCTTTTGGTACAAAATAAGAACGTCTAGATAGGGCATCAGACAAATCTTGTTGTTTTCCTGGCCGATAAGTGATAATGAACTCGAATCTAGACAAAGACATACTCCAACGAGCTTGACGACGATTCAACACGCATACTGACATGAAATACTCGAGGTTCTTGTGATCTGTATATATAGTGACTGGACTAGAAGCGCCTTCTAGATAATGACGCCATTCTTGAAAGGAATCCACGATCGCAAGAAGTTCTTTATCGTGGATCTCATAATTGATCTCGGCTGCTGAGAATTTTCTTGAATGAAAAGCTATCGGATGAAGTTTGTCATCTGTTCCCATTTGTGATAAAACTGCACCTCAGGCAAAATCTGATGCATCTGTTTCCATAAAAAATGCCTTGGAAAAGTCAACACGATATAAGACTGGTGTAGAGACAAACGATGTCTTCAAGGCTTCAATTGCTGCTTCCGCTTCTTGATTCCATTGAAATTTATCTTTACTAGTCAAGCGTGTAAGTGGAGCTGCAACTCGTGAGAAATCTTTGATGAAGATCCGATAGTAATTGGCAAATCCCAAGAAACATTGGACATCTCTTACTGTCCTTGGAATCTTCGAATCCATGATTGTTTGTTCCCGAAAGATGGGGATTGCACGTAAAAAAAGGGATGATCTTCATAAACTGGCTCAAGCCAATCGTAGTTTTTCGCATTATAGATGGTGGTAAACTATTTAAAGTGGAAGAAAAAAGGGATCAGGTGACGAGGGAGGCGAAGCGCATTATTTAGAAACTTTTCCAGCGCTTCGCCCCCTTTTGCTCCACTCGGGGATTGGGGAAAGAAAAAAAAAGGCCAAGCTTCGTTATGCGCTTGGCTACTCATTTATAAGGATTTCATGGCTTTTATCATAATTAAACTCTTCGTCCTTTCTCAGAATCCGACATGAAGCGTCTCAGCTCAAGACAAGTTTGCCGCATCGAAGAAGGGTTGCGAAAGAGGGGGCGCAGCAAATATATATTTTTTTGCTTGCCATTTTTTTTTTATCAAAAAATTGACCAGAAAGCTAGTAATATTCGCATAGTTTTTTTTTGCACTCTGCAAGTAGCGCACGATTATCAGCACACCCAGGCGACTAGAGACAACTTTTGTCCAAAGCGGGGGGAGGGGAGTACCTGCGTCATGAGACCATCATTTGAAATGATGTATCCTAAAAAGTCAATTTGAGTAGTGTGAAATACACACTTTTCCATCTTAGCGTACAATCCTGCATCTCTAAGTTTTTGTAATACTTGACGAACATGTATTTCATGTTCTTCAACGTTCTTAGAATAGATCAGGATATTGTCTAGATAGCAGACGACAAAATTGTCTAAGAATTCACAAAATACATCATTCATGAGATGTTGAAAAGCAGCTGGTGCATTCGTGAGTCCAAAGGGCATGACATTATATTCAAAATGTCCATACCTGGTTCGAAACGCAGTCTTCCATTCATCTCCTTCTTTGATCCGTACTAGATTATATGCTCCTCTTAGATCTATTTTTGTATAGATCTTAGCTTGATTCAACTGGTCAAGGAGTCCTGATTTCAAAGGTAATGGATACTTGTTCTTGATTGTGATCTTGTTGAGTCCTCGATAATCAACACACATTCGTAAAGATCCATCTTTTCTCTTTACGAATAGAATTGGAGCTCCTGCTGGAGATTTTGAATGGCGTATGAAATTCTTCGCTAAATTCTCATCAACATATGTCTTGAGTTCAACCATCTCATCTTGCGCTAAACTGTAAATTGGTCCAAATGGTGGCTGAGTTTCTTCCTTGAGGTCGATTGAACAATCATATGGACGATGCTCAGGAAGAATATCTGCATTCTTTTTCTCAAAAACGTCTTGATACTCCTGATATTGACTTGGAATGCCACTTGAAGTCTTTACGTTTTCAGAAATAGGTGCAGCATAAATAGCAAAAGTTGATCCTTCTTTTGCTGCGTGTATAAATGCTTTTGCACCTATCAGTACGGGTTTTACTATACTAGACTTATAATTTTTTACTTGGTTAGTAGAACTATTAATAACGCTCTGGGAAAAGTCAAGTTTACGCGAATTCCAATCTATTCGAGGGTTATATTTTTTTAGCCAGGATAAACCTAAAATAACTGGATTGGACGGGGATTTAATTATGTTAAAAGCTATGTAGCTATCATGACCGTCTATTGTTACTTTTATAGGATGAGTTTCATGAGTGACATCTTCAGAAGACAAGGGACGACCATCTATGACTTCTACATGTACTGGTTTAGGTTTCTGTACAAAGGGTATTTTACGACTTTTAACAAATTGTTCATCTAAAAAACATGCTGAGGCTCCCGAATGTAATAAAGCAGAGGCTTTGTAATTCTTAGGTCCTAAATATAAGTCTATTATAAAACAAAGAGAGGGTTCTGAGGAGAGGATAGGACCTTCATTAGGAATTGTACAAGGTTCCAGCTGCACGGTCCCTACTGTAGCTGGACGAATCCGTTTTCCGACATGTTGTCTTCTTTGACCGTCGTACCCCTCATTTTATAGTTGCGTCGTTTCTTTGGACAATGTTGAGCAGTGTGCTTAGGTTCTCCGCAGTATAAACATAATCCTTCTTGACGACGACGAATCTTTTCTTGCTCAGTTAGGGGTTTAAAACGTACTGCGTCAATTTGCATGTCTTCTACTTCTGAATGTACGTTTGGCAAAGATGTTGATGTTGCCATTGAGTAATAACGTTAAGGTTCCCGTGAATGATTCTCGGATCGAAATTTGAAAGCTGATTATCACATTTTACCGCAAAATCGATTGCTTGACTCAAAGTTTGAGGATCAGGTAAGTTGAGCATCAATTTCTTTACTTCGTATTGCAATCCATAAAGAAATTGACTGATGAGTGCAGCATCATCCCACTTGATGTCAATTGCAAGTTGTGAAAATTGTGAAGCATATACTGTTACTGAGCGATTTCTTTGTCGCAGAATTCGGATCTTATTTCTTGCAACACGAGTTGCATCGTGTTCACCATACATAGATCAAAACTCCGCCAAAAAAGCTTCCAAATTGTCCAATATTGGATTTTGTTGTTCAAGAAAAGACGAAAACCATGATAATGCAGAACCAGAAAGTACAGTGCCAATAAACCTGACTTGTGATCCTGGAGTTGGATAGCTTTGCAGTTGAAGTTCAATTGCCAATTGTACTTGATTGATGAACCCTCGAAACTTAGATCTCGTACCATCAAATTTCTCGGGTAAGACAATTCTTGGTTCTCTAGTGCTTACAGGATGTTGTACAATTGGAGAAGGAACGTGATTTGTTGTAGATGTTGAAGCAGCTCCGATCATCTCTATATCCCCACTTTCTGCTATTCTTGTTCTTTCATGTATTGGTGAATTGAGTTGATGCATCGCAAGCATTAACTCCCTCATTTGCTCTTGCATTTGTGCCATTGCACTCTTCATTTCAACAAGCTCTGCCAAAATGATACCAAGAAAAATTTGTTTGATACTGCTCAAGACAAAAGAAAAGAAAGACTTGATAACAAAGAAGATACTAAGAACAATATCAGTTTAGAAGTGGGTAATCCGCAAACTTCTAATACGCTTATGTCTTGTCAAGAGAAAGGAATAATCCACTCTTACTCAAGAAAAAACAAAGCTCTGATATTGTAAGTGTACTCTTGTCAATCTGTCAAAGACAAAGACTCGATGAGAGAAAATATACACAAAAAGGCTATCTCGATATAATAAGTCAAAATATAAACAAGTAGGTATATTAAAAGGAAACTGGAATGGCTATTGCCACAAGACAAGAAACTAAAGACTCATGAACCTGGACTAGAAGCAAGAAAGGAATTGACAAGAGTGAAGAAGCCTTCACTCTTGTCTCTATATATACTATCTAACTAGGGGCTACGTGGCGATGTTCTATAGGACCTCCAATATGTGTTGACTTTGTAGGACACATGCCTTGACTTACAAGACAAGTTTTTTTACGTGTGGGCCACATAGTTAGCTTGATCTTCAAGCTAACAACATGTGTGGCACATGGCCAACTTGTTGACCACGTTTCTAATCCAAAAAGTCAATTAAAGACACCTATAAAGACAAAGCAGCGTCTAAAAAGTTTCTAAGAAGCTTCCATATTAAATATTATAGAATTAACTTACTTTTATCTACTTTTACTTACTTCTACCTATTTCTATATGTAATTATTAGCTTACATGATTATGGCCGTGACAATCAGTTGGATCGACGTAACTTTTGGCTTGGTATTAGAAGATTTGGAGATCAAGCGGCTATTCAATTTTGAGCTGGAGTTAACGGTTGACAAAGGAGAAATCACTTCTAGAGTTTCTACATCAAATTTCAAGGTTGCAGCCGAGTGTCATCAGTGCGGTTTTTGGGCGTTTTCTTGCAATCTGTAAGTTGGGTTGGGCTGAAATTTTTTGAGCATATAGAAGGCTTATAGTGGTATTTGGGTGCAAAATTTCACTCTAAGTGGACGGTTGGATCAAAAGTTAGAGCTTGTCAAAGCTCACTGGGTAGGATTAGGACTTGTTAAGAAAAACAAAAACAACTTAATTATAAAAGAAATAAAGCGATTGGAATATTGTATGGTTAAAATGACTATGAGGAGTGTTTTTAAATACTTGGAAATTGATATTTCAATTATATTCTTCATACATGGATAAAATCTATTAGGGTTTCTTTGTTATTTACAAAAACAACTATACCTTCCACAGCCAGCTACCCAGTGTATTCCCGAACAAGACAACACGTTATACGACAACGTCTGCTATGAACTCCAACTGTTTTTCACGAGGTAAATGGTTCATCGACCTTTGAAGCCAATGGTAGTGGCCCACTCCTTCAACTTCTGACCAAGTATAAACTTCCGTGTCTTCATTGTGAAATTGTCCTGCAAATATGCCTTTTGGCTGACCATCGTAAGCTGGCTTGGACTCAAATACAATCACCAGTGATCGATTACTTGGTATCTTCCGTCGTTGTCGTGGTGCAGGTGGTTCTTCATCTCGGGGTCGCCTTCATGAATTACTTGGTTGAGATAATCTGACTGGCATAGTATCTATCTCTTGGCTATCCATATCAGAAGACGAAACTATGGCTGCTGAAAAAATTCTATTTTATCTTGGAGAAAATAACTACATCAACTACGAATTTTAGTGGTGCTCTCCCCCTTTCTTATATTCTTGGATGAGCAAGCTTCAGAAGGAAGCTATCGTCGAACCGGCTTAGGTTTATGAGGATGTTGTTGATGAAACTCCTGTACCTTTTGCGGCGCATTGGTGAGATTTTCAGCTGGCTCCCACGTTCGCTAATTAATATTGTAACCGCACCAATGAACAAGATACACCAACTTGCCCCACCTTCGCCGTGAATCTAGTATCTTTTCAACCTCGTATTCCTCATGGTTCTCGATCTCAATACTAGGTGGCAGACATTGCACTCTTTCAAGAAATGACGACTCTCGATAAGGCTCCAACAGAGAAATATGAAAGATTGGATGTACCTTTATAGAAGCCGGTAATTCCAGACGGTACGCCACTGGATTGATTTGCTTTTGGATGATAAATGGTCCCAATCTTCGATAGTCCAACTTATCACATGGTCGCTTGGTCTTGATATTCCGTCGAAGAAGCCATGCTTTATCTCCAATTTTGAAAGTAAGTGCTTGATTCCGAAATCTTTCTGCAGACGCCTTGTAGGATTCTTGAGCGGATTGTAATTGAAGCTTCAACGTATTTTGAAGCTCTGATAGTTGTTTTGCAAAAACCTTCAGCTGCTGGATTGTTATTTGTTGATGGACTCAATAAATCAAGCTTCGGATGATACCCATAGTTTGAAAAGAATGGTGTGTATTGAGTCGATGCATGGAGGGTGTTGTTATATGCAAACTCAGCTAGCAGCAGATATGTGGTCCAATTGTCTTGCTAATAATTGATGCTGCATCGTAAGTATTATTCCAAGACTTGGTTCACCCGTTCCGTTTGGCCATCAGTTTGAGAATGAAAAGCCGAAGAAAGCTTGATATCCACCTTCAGTATCTCAAAGAAAAATCTCCAAAACTTTGATACGAACTGGGTTCCTCGATCTGATATGATATCATCTGGTAGTCCATGATAACGATTCACATTATCGAGAAAGAGCCTTGCTGTGACTTCACTGGACGATGTCTTCTTGCAAGGGACAAAGTGCGCCATTTTTGTAAGCCGATCTATCACGACAAAGATGCTGTCAAATGAGTTCGATGATGGCAGGTCCGTGATGAAGTCCATGGAAATTGAAGACCATGGTCGACGTAGAATCGACAATGGCTGTAGGAGTTCATAAGGGCGATGCCGAGGATTCTTGGATCTTGAGCAGATGTCGCAAGAGAAGACAAAATCTTTCACATCCTTCCACATTTGGGGCCACCAAAAATCTCGAGAAATAAGCTCTAAGGTCTTGTTGAATCCAAAATGTCCCGCAGTTGGAAAATTGTGGCGAGATTGAAGAACTCAGAGTCGTGTTGGTCCTTTTGGGATATATAACCGCTCTTCAAAGTATAAAAGATCTCCCTCCACCTTGAACTTATCATCATTGGCACGTTGCTTAATATCAATGACTATTGAATCTTCAATGGTCACGGCACGTACCTGATTCAGGAAGTCAGCATCAATTGGCACAATAGTAGCGCAAAGTTGAAATTGCTCTGGCTTCAACAATGTCGTACATTGTTGATCAAACGTTGCTTCTCCAGCCTTTGGTACAAGATACGATCTCCTCGATAAGGCATCAGATAGTCCTTTTTGCTTTCCAGGTTGATAAGTGATAACAAAATCGAACCTAGATAGCAACATACTCCACCGAGCTTGACGTCAATTTAGAACTGGAGCCGACATGAAATACTCCAAATTCTTGTGATCTATGTATACGGTCATTGGATGTGCAGCTCTTTCAAGAAAGTGACGCCATTCTTGGAAAGAATCCACTATAGCAAGAAGTTCCTTATCGTGGATCTCATAATTGATTTCAACAGCAAAGAACTTTCGAGAATAGAATGCAACCGGATGGAGCTTCTTGTCTTCTCCCATTTGTGAAAGTACAGCTCTTAAAGCAAAATCCGAAGCATCAGTTTCTAAATAAAAGGCCTTTGTAAAGTCTGCATGTACCAAGATTAGAGCCATAGTAAATGCGGTCTTCAAGTCTTGAAACGCCTTTTCTGCTAGAGGTCCCCATTTCAGCTTATCCTTGCATGTTAACCGAGTGAGAGGAGCAGCAACTTGAGAGTAATTCTTGATAAAGATCCGATAGAAGTTAGCAAAACCAAGAAAGCATTATACGTCTTTAACCGTCTTTAGAACTTCCCAGGACACGATTGCTTCCACCTTTTTGGGGTCCATCTTCAAGCCTTCCGTAGTCGCAATAAACTCCAAAAACTCCATTTCTAGTTGGTGAAATAAATACTTCTTCAACTTGGCATATAGTCCTCGTTCGCGTAGTTTCTCCAAGACCAAACGAACGTGTTTTTCATGCTCTTCCTCATTTTTGGAGAATATCAAAATATCATCCAAATAGATGACAACAAAATCGTCAAGGTGCTCTCCAAAAATGTCATTCATCATATGTTGAAAGACCGCTGGAGCATTGGTAAGACCAAAGGGCATGACATTATACTCAAAATGGCCATACCTTGTACGGAATGCTGTCTTCTACTCATCTCCTTCCTTGATTCGTACGAGATTATAAGCTCCCCTTAGATCAATTTTTGTAAAGATCCTTGCACGTCCAAGTTGTTCTAAGAGACCAGAAATCAAAGACAACGGATAACAATTCTTCTTTGTTACCTTGTTGAGGCCTTGATAGTCCACGCACATCCGCAATGAGCGATCTTTCTTCTTCACAAATAAGATGGGTGCTCTAGTTGACGATTTTGAATGACGGATGAAGTTCTTGGCTAGATTCTCGTCGATGTACCTTCGCAATTTCGCTAACTCCGTCTGCGATAGATTGTAGATTGGGCCAAAAGGCGGTTGTGCTCCTTCCCGTAAGTCTATGGCGCAATCATATGGTCTGTGTTTCGGTAGCATGTCAGCATTTTTTTTTTGAAACACGTCTTTAAAATCCTTATATTGCTTTGGTATACTTGCTGTCGAGATCTTCTCCCCGGTGTCGTACTATAATTACTTACAGTATGTAAAAATTAGTGAAAACATGTAATATGTTTATAAGTCTTAATGTGAGTTAGAATAGTTAGTATGTTAATTTAAAATGAATTGAAATAAGAAAAATTATTTGGAAGTTAATCTAGTTTGATTATAGAGTTTATATTATATAGGATTTAGATAGTTAGTATAAAGATTAAGGGAAGGGAGGAGTTAAAAGATGAAAATATAACTAGAAGGAGGCTTATTGGGAAGGATGAAAGTAAGGCATGGTTGCATGAAGGCAAGGGGTGAAGAACTTCATCCCTATTGGTCGAATACCATGCCCAATGGGCTTTGAGGAGGCTGCCCGAGGCCATATTAGGAATTAGGGTTCCTCTTTCGAGGCATTCGAGCTTTTGAGGCTAGGGTCAGAAGGTTTAGGGTTTTGGGTATAATTTGGGTGAAGATTTTGTGTGATTTCGAGTTTTTATGGAAAAGATATGAATGTTCAAAAATAAGGTGTCAATTTCGTACCTACTGTCACTTCTTTTGGGCATCACATACGAATACGGAAAGCAACGGAAGATCGGCGACTGGATTTGGAGGGGGCATTTTTTCGGCTACACATTCTACTTACTGTATAATGAATTCTAAGATTGGATGAAGAAGTTATGAGGCGTTGAAGACAGCACTTGTAATTTGAAGGCAGTAAGTATATCGTTTTGTTGCTAGTTATGGATGAAGCCATATCTTGAGTTTCTGGACGAATTTTTGACTCAAAATTTCTATAAGTGTGTTTAATTGGGTTAACAAGCTTTAGATCAAAGTTTCATAGTATTTGAATAATTACCTTGTGAGATATGAAGGAAGTTGTACACGAGTGTAAAAAAACTAGGGTTTGAAGCTACAGTTAGGGTTTTCAAGATATCACAAGATTCAAGACGAATTTACGGTTGAATTTTGATGTGGTAGTTGCTAAAGATATATCAGTACTCCATGTAAAATTTGGAGTTGTTTAGACGGTTAGATCGTAAGTTATGAGCTGTTGAACTTCGGAAAAAATTCCTCATAAGGATATATAAGTTTTTTATAACACCTTATCAAGTATTTTGGTGTTCTTTGGATTTTAAGGCTTGTATATTGATGTAATTGCTCCAAAAGAGAGGAGTTTATATATATAAAATTGTTACCCTTATATTTCAAACTTGATTGAGTATTTAGTGACAGCCAGAAGCCGAGCGCTTTCTTGAGGCAAACTCTCTCTACCTCGACACCAGTAGTAGGAGTCGCATAAATGACAAACGGTGTGCCTTCCTTAGACGATCTTATAAACGCTCTTGCTCCAATAAATAAGGATTTCTCTATTCGGGATTTTCTATTAGGCTTGCTCTTGGGTGGTTTTGTAAGAAAGGTCATCTTCCGCAACTTCCAATCTATGGATGGATTATGCTTTTTCAACCAGAAAAGACCAAGAATAATAGGATTTGATGGAGTTCTAATAATATTGAAAATAATATGACTACTATGGCCCTTAAACGTCACTTCTATAAGTTCTGATTCATGGATGACACTACCGGACAATAAATGTCGTCTATCTATGACCTCAACATGAACATGTTTGGATTTTTGTACTAAAGGGATCTTATGATGCTTTGTAAATTCTTCGTCTAAGAAACAAGCAGATGCTCCTGAATCTAATAATGCTAAGGTTTTCAGTTTTTGAGGGCCAATAAGCAAAGGGATTGTAAAACAAAGGGTAGGTTGAACGGAAAGAAAGGAACCTGGTTGTTGTTGCGATATTTCACTGTCCAGCTGCACGGTTCCTATTGTGGCTGGGCATCCTCGTTTTCTTGAACAAACGCGCCTTTAGTCCTGACAATATGTCAATTTTGCTACTTGGGCAGTTTCCAACTTTGTGGCCTTCTTCACCGCAATACAAGCATAGACCTTCCTCCATACGCCACTTTTTTTCTTCTAGGGTAAGAGATTTGACACGTACCACATCAATTTGCATGTCTTCTACCTCTGAATGTGAATTCACTCTGCTTGCCGACATAGTTGGGGCGTGGCAAACCGTATGTTGTCTTGAACGTTGATCTTGGCGACATTAGAATAGGCGATTATTGTACTTCACAGCTTGGCTAATAGCTTCGTTGAGCATTTGTGGATCAGAAAGAGTTAACAGCAAATCCTTCACATCATCCCTTAAACCTCAATAGAATTGACTCATCAACGTTTCTTCGTCCCAATTGATGTCGCATGCTAATTGCTTGAAGTTCGATGCATAGACTGATGTAGAGGGCATCCCTTGTTGTAGTGACCGGATCTTTGTTGTAGCCCATCGAACCTTGTCGTGTTCACCAAATGCTTCCGCAAATGCCTCCAAAAAGGTTTCAAAGTTGTTTAGTATGGACGATCGTTTCTCAAACAAAGGAGCAAACCATGATAGAGCTTGCCGTGTAAGTAAGGTTCTAACAAGCCCAACACGTGACTCCTCCGTTGGATAGCGTTCGGGCTATAAAACTGTTATCAACCTGATTTGGTTGATGAATCCTCGAAACTTGGAACGCGTACCATCGAACTTGTCCGGAAGGCTAACTCGGGGCTCCTTATGTTGTAGAACCAGCGGTGCTTGTCAAACTTGAGGCAAAGTTGCTTCTCCAAGTGCAAAAGTTTGAGGCTGGTGTAACCTAGATTGTGCCATCCCAGATGTTCCATCATTATGAAGCCTTGCCAAGACTCCTTCAATCTCTATAGTTCTTTGCGATAACGTAGCGAAGGCATTCATGATAGCATCTAACTTGGACTCTGAGCTTTCTATCATACTAATGTCTTGACCCCCGGCCATTCTAAGAGAAGGACAGAAATGACTCTACAAGAAGACAATATTGGTTTAGAGGAGGGTACTCCGCAACCTCTAAAATGCCTTAAGAGCTTCAAGAAAAGGGGTAATCCACTCTCTCCAAGAAGAATAAGACTCCAATATTGTAACAAAAGAAGTATCAGTTTAGAGGAGGGTAATCCGCAACCTCTAAAATGCTAGTACACTTACAAGTAGAGGGGTAATCCACACTCTAACAAAGAAGAACTAGCTCTGATATCTGAGTTGAGTGAAGTCTCGACAAACTGTCACGGACATAGAAATACAAGCTCGAGATCTAACAAGAAGTTCAAGAAGAATTGGCAAGAACTAGATTAATCAGATGAATACAAGAACAACACCAGAGAGGTGAGCTAGAGCTCCAAGAGATGTGTTGTCGAAACTAAAGAACTCTTCAGCCTCAATTCCAATATATACTCCTATTTAAGAAGCTTCTCAAGCAACTTCTACTAATTAGGAAGCTTCTAGAAGGTTCGAGAGACTTACTTCTAGAAGGTTCTAGAAACTTATCTTGAGAAGGTTCTAAGGACTATGTCCCTAACATCTTCTATCAACTAAGAAGCTTCTAGAAGATTCCAGAGACTTGCTTCTAGAAGGTTCTAGAAGCTTGTCTCTAGAAGGCTCTAGAAACTTATCTCTAGAAGGTTCTAAGGACTATGTCCCTAACAATAATAGGAAGATAGTAAAAACTTTAGTCTTAGTATTATCTTTTTATAGAAGAGATTTTTATTTATTTGATAAATGCCTAAAAGAATCAAATCAAAATAAACTACATAAAAAATTAATATAAATATTTTTTAAAAAATTAATAATAAAATGAAGTAAAAATTATCTCAAATTACTAAGAATTATTACTCAAAAAGGATTAGTCATAAACAAGAGTTGAAATTAGACCTTGAGATTCAAAACCATATACTTATATTAATTCTTAAGTTTTTTATAAATTCAAGAGTAGTTTTTGAGAGTAGACTTAAGAAGAGATTTTTAAGAGTCGATTTCATGTCATTTTGATTATTTTTTATGTTTTAAAAAATATTCTAAGTTAAGTAATGTATTCAATGGATACAAATTTTAAAAAATAATTTAAGTTTATAAATTTGAGAATTTTGTGAATTTTTTATTATATTTACAAGTAAAAATTTGAAAATTTTTTATTATGCTTGTTATGAATGTCTATAAAAAAGTTGAGGTCAATTAAAAAATTGGATTGAAAAAAATTAAAGTTTTTGTGGATTGTAGTCTTCAAAATTAGAATTTAGAGAACTTGTGAGTATATTATTTGTAGTATTTTAAAAAAATATTATTATTTCTTTAGGATTTTATTTTTATATTTTTTAGAACTTTTTATAATATTCTTTTGAAATTATTTTATGACTTCTTTGTATTTCTTTTGTATTTTTTTAAAATTTTATTTGGATTAATTAAATTTTTATTAGGATTATTATGGATTATTTAAATTTTATTTAAGATACTATTAGACTTGGTAGAATTGTTGTTGTATTTTTACTTATCTTCTACAGCTAGGTATCAAGTGCATGCTTGAGAATATACATTGTCATATTACGTAAAGTCTTGCTCAAGAGTGCAATGAGTACCTAGCTATGGAAGGTAGAATAGAAATTGCAACAACAAAATCCTAATTCTAATAGAATATTAAATAAACTCTTATTAAATCTCAATAATGCTAAATAAGCTTTAATCAAATTCAAAAGAAATTTAAAGAAATTATAAAATAAATAATAAGAAATCTTAAAGGAGTTGAAAGAAAATCTATAATAAATCTTAAAAGAATCCTTAAGGAGCCCTAAAAAATATTAGAATAATCACAAATATATCTTAAATAAATCTCAACCAAATTCTAATTTAATCCTAGTTGAAACTCTAATGGACTTCAATCAAATCCTAAACAATTAATAAACCCTAAACCAAACTATAAATCAAACTTTAGAAAATCCTAAATCCTAAATCAAACCATAAATCAAATCCTAGACAAATCTTAAATCCTAAATCAAATCCTAGATCAAACCTTAAATCTTAAACCAAATCTTAAATCCTAAACCAAATCCTAGATAGTTTAGAACCTCAATATCTATCAATTGAATTATTGATCTTACTTAAACATTTATACACCTTTTAACAACAAAGTTAGAAATAAGCACACAAAATTTGAAGATAATTGTACTTACCAAATAGAAGAAAAATCCTAAAATCTGCTTGAGTGTTGGCCAGCCTCCTACTCCAAGCTGAATGTTGAACTTCTAGTACTAATATCTCCTTATAAAACCATTGAATAATTCTCAAATTTTACATGTGAGTAGAAAAATAAAGTCTATTCTCTTTAAACATAAATTTTACTCCAATCCAATAAGTAAATTATTAAAGATGTTAGAAATCCTAACTACCTCTCAAAGTCTAATTTTTGAGACCTTAACCTACTTGAAATTCAATAGCCTTCAAATCAACAATTTGATCAAGCTCAAATATATAGCATATACTTGAGACAACTATTTTCATAAATCATCAAAATTTGAACTGTAGATCTACTACCAAACTTATGAAATTTATCCAAAACATAATACCTTTTTTATTTCAAAAATTCTAGAGTCACCTAAAACAATTGAGACTTTGCAAAGCTCTTGCAAAGTCAGTATACACTCAATTCTCTCAAAATCAACGTTCAAAAAATCCTATCAAGTTTATTTTCAAATATTATTCTTTGATCTCCAAAAAAAACCTATGAATTATCATAGATGATTGATTTTGTGTCTCAAGATCTAATTTCAATCCAGGTTGATAACTGGTCTTCTTCAAATATCAAATTTTATCCTTTTGAATTAATTTTTATTTAAATCAACTTCTAACTTCTTCTTACATATGCTTATTTTCTTTATTTTTCTAATCTATCTTCTTTTGTCTTATTTATGGCCTTATAAAATAAGTAGAAGTTTATTTTGCAAAAAAATAGCATTTAAATCTTTAGTTTTACTTTTTTCTGGACTATTGTTTGTTTTCTAAGATAATTTTCTACAATATTTGAAGTAAGATTTTTTATGATATAATAGGTTCTTCACCATTTTTACCTATTAGTCATATTACATCACAACAATATTATATTAAAAAAATAATAAATCCAATGTGAAAGCTTAAGATGGGAGGTATTGGAGTTTTTTCATTATTATTTTGATTTAATAAAGAATAAAAGTAAGAGTTTTAAAAGAGCTATAAATAAAACTTTAAATAAAGCTTTTAATAGAATTTTTACTAAAGATCAAAAAATATATATAGATCCAACTATTGCAAGTATATTTTAAGCTTTTACATTGTCTATGCAATAACAACAAAGCAATAATTGCAAAGAAGCAATAATCCCTAATAGCATTCATGGTAGTACCATCAATTGCATCAATTGACAATGCTGATACTACCATTTTGACACCAACATTTCAACTTTAATAATTGCATTAATTCTTCCACCAACAAACTTTGTATTAGCACTTCAATTGGTAGGCTCAATATTATCAACATATTAATAATAAATCACCAAATCAACAAAGATTTGATTGCACATATTTACAAAATATCAAAAAAAAACTATAAAAAAATTTCAAAAAAAGTTTATGTACTCATCACCTACTCAGATCTAATGAAACAATGAAAGAGCTAGAAAAGAGCTTCATAACAGCAAGAAAAAAATAAAATTAATTTCTAAAGACTTTAAAATATAATCATTTACAATAAATAAATTATTATATTGAATAAAATTTCAACATAGATTATATATTTTTTTCTTAATTAAAATTTATACAATTCATACTACTAATTAGCATGATTAAATTCTCATGGCATATGTTGCATATGATTTATAAAATAAATCATGTAATTTGGTTGCGAATTTCTTGTCTATTATGGCATATAATTAATTTCTCATGTTATAATTAATTTTTATTTTAATATTAAATAAATAAATTAAGATTTAATTTAAACTTTATTTAGAAATTTATTTAGTATCATTTATTAAATTTCAATAATAAAACCTACTTTCATAATTTTGATTTCAAAAGAACCTACAAGTGGTATATAAGTGCTTAGAAGTGAAGCTGAAAGAAATTACAATGATTTATAATAATAAGCATTCTTTCTATAATAGAATTTCAAATTAAAATTGACAAGATTCATTATATTCAATACAAAACATAAAATGAATACACAATTAAAAGAAATGATATTATTGAATATATCATATTGATTGTATTGCAAGCTGAAACTTGTGCAACACATAAAGAAGTTCTATAAAGTATTGTATTTCCTTGTTTTGATACATTTACTTTTGTAATTTGAATGTATATCCATTTTATAATATAATATTAGAGCCGTAGATGAACAAGTGCTATAGATGAAAATTATTAGATAAAAAACATTGCAAAATTTTATTGATGAATTTTTTAGATAAAATTTTCTTATACATAAACTATTGCCAGAGTCTTGCTACCAATGGAACTTTGTTGTTATTGGGACCTTGTTTTGATACTGTTGCTCTTGATTTCAATTAGAATTGATCTATTGTTGATATTGAAGAAGAACTACTTTTGTTCTATTATAGCTTGATATTACTACCTTTTGATATTATATTTTTTATAGTATTTGTTGATTACTCTTCTATAATTACTATAAGTTATATTATTATTTACAAGGCATATAGACATTTATTATAAAACATTTGATACACATTTGAAGTACCACATGTATGTAGATAGAACATTACAATGTTCTATGGATATAGATGAAAAATTAAAATAAAAATAAAGCAAATCAAAAGTACAAGCATTGATTGAATATTATATTGAACCTTTGCAATTGATTCATAATCGCAAATATAAGATTGCAAAAGAGATGTGGGATGTTTTAGCTAAGATTTACAAGCTCTTAAGAATTATTATTGAAATATTTTTTATGAAGAAACTTCGTAATTTTTGATATGTTGATGAAAAAACTATAGAGATTTTTCTTCAAGAGTTCTTTGACCTTAGAAATTAATATATTAAATCCAATTATGAAATAGATAAACAAAGCCTGGCATTTCTTATACTTATTGCATTATCAAAATCTTGCAATTTGCTTATTCAGTTGATTGCATCAAGAAATGAGAAGAGGTTATAAAAGAAGTGATATGTTGTATATTTTTTGAAGAAGATATATAAAAAAATAAAATATTAGTATTCTATTTTTTTCTTTAGCAATGCATATGTCAAGAATATAAATCTTAAATAACCAAAAATCCAATTTACTCTTATATAACTCAAAAAGAATAGATATTTATTAAAAACTAATATAATATTGAAACTAAAATGGCTATTGCTAATGATAAAAAGACTAAGAAGTATTGAAATAAGATTAAAGACTACAAAGGCATTTACAAGAGTAAAAAAGACTTCACTCTTGCCTCCATATATACTATCAATTAAGAATTATGTGGTAATATTATTATATAGTAATATAACTATATGGTAAAAAATAAAAATATAGATGTTATTGTAGAAGAGTCTAGTAGAAATATGTAGTAGAAAAACAAGAATAAATGATAGAAAGATAGTAAAAATAAAATAAAATAACGTTACCTTCTGTAGAAGAAATTTTTATTTATTTTTATTTTTCAAAGGCATAAATGAGCCAAATCAAAATATAAAATAAGATAAAAATTTGTTATTGGCATTTAAAAGAAAAAATTAGCAATAGATTAAAATAAAAATTATTTTAAATTATCAAAAAATAATACCCAGAGAAGATTGATTATCAACCTAGATCAAAATCAAACCCTAAATTATAAAATTGAACATATATAATAACTCCAAGGCTCTTTTGCAAATTAAAGAGTGAGATTTGAGAGAAAACTTAATAAAATATTTTCGAATATTGATTTCATGTTATTTTGATTAATATTGATATTTTGAAAGATTTTCAAAGTAAATAATGTATTTGGTGGATTTAGATTTTGAGAAATATAACAAATTTATAAATTTTAGGATTTTATAAATTTTAAAGTATATTTATAAGTAAAAATTTGGTAATTTATTGTTGTACTTGTTATAAATGTGTATGAAAAATTTAAGGTCAATTGAATGATTAGATTGAAGAATATGAGGATTTTTGTGGATTATGGTCTTGGATAATTAAGATTTAATGTTGGTAAAGGATTTTATGATCTAGTAGTATCTACTAATTCAATTAAAGCAAAAATTGGTGAAATAATTTTAACCTAAATTTATACATATAATTTAAATTTTAGAGCAATTGAATGCTTCAACAAAAAAAATTATATTGAAGGTTCAGTATTCAAGTTGAAGAAAGATTGGGACCAAAAATCAAGAGATTTTGAGAGTTTTTTTTGCTACTAGTATGTGCAAACTTCTTCAAATTTTTTGTGCTTGTTTTTAACTTAGTTTTTATAAAATATAAAAATTTTGAGTCAAAATCAATAGTTTAATCATTGATTATTAAATTTTTAATTTATTATAGAATTATTAGGATTAATTTATGATTTAAGGATTGATTAAGAATTGATTAAGATTGATTTAGGATCTAAAATTTGATTAGGATTTGATTAAGATTTAGAATTATATTTGAATTTGATTAGAATTTGTATATGGTTTGATTAGGATTTAAGATTTTATTTGGATTTGATTAAAATTTGGTTAGGATTTGTTTAGGATTTGATTAGGATTTTACCTGGATTTATTAGGATTTTTTTGGAATTTAGGATTTTATTAGGATTTCATTAAGATTTATTAAGATTTTAATTAAAGTTAAATTAAAATTTAGCTAGGATTTATACAAGATTTATTTAATCTTTCTATTTTAAATATTTTTAAAAGATTATATTTCTACTATTTTTTTAAAATTATTATTTTTTCTTTAAAGGTTTATTTTTATATTTCTTCAAGATTTTTTTTATTATTTTTCTTTGAAATTAATTGATAAATTTTTTATATTTCTTTTTTAACTTCTTTTAAATTTATTTTAAATTGGTAAAAATTTAATTATGATTATTAAGAATTACTTAAATTTTATTTAAGATTCTATTAGACTTAGTATAATTATTGTTACATTTTTACTTACCTTTTATAGTAAAGTACTTTGTGCATTCTTAAGCAAAAACACATGTTAGATGACTACATCCTATAGGATCTTTAACACATATTCAATTTATAAGACACATGCTTTGATTTATAAGACAAGTTTGGTATATGTATGTCTTATCATAAGCTTGTACCACAAACTATCTATTAAAGTTATTAAAGTAAATAAATAAAAGTTATATTATAGAGGATATTAATTTAGGTAGGTTGCTATTAGTCAAAGGATTGGCTCTTGGTATATAAGAAGGCCAAGAGATAAGATAGATGAACAAACAAAGGATCTTAATAATATAAAGAATATATTTAAAATATATTTTTTTAATAGATAAGATAGCAATGGATAGTCTTGATAGAATGTTGGATGGTTGTGTTCATCAAAAGATGGAAGTTGTTTATTAAGACAGCAACCGCCATCTATAAGTAACGGATGTTGGAAGTAAGAGATATCTTACTCCATACTCTCTTTGTTTGCAACCTTGCTGATGCTAACTGTTGTGACTTCATAGATCTTTTGGCTATTGCTGATGTTAGGATTTGATATCATTTAACTCCATTGTTGAATCTAATTGTTGATGTAGTATTTCTCTTACTTGTTGTTAAGTACATTGATAATCTTGGAAGTTGTTAGATACCTTTGAATGATGTTTTAGAATACTAGTATTGTGTTTCTTTGCTGATTTACATCATTTGTGATCTAACATTGTGGTTTTATATGATACACTTTTCTTGAGATCCTCTTATAGTGATAAGAAGTTTTTTGTGAAATTAGAAGTATTTTATGAAAAAAGAGGGGTGATTGTGATGTATCAAAGCTTATATAAGAAGTTAAGATAGAGTACAAGACTTGTGAAAAGTCTTATAAGTGAAGTTAAGAGTGATTTAAGAGTGAAATCACTTGTTTATTCTTAAAGAGGGCATTTTGGATTTCTAAGGCAACAACATCTTCTTGTTGATTTTGAGAGCTTTATCTTTTCTTTCTTTTTTTTATTTTCTTTGATATACCATTTTCTTAGACATGACTTCAAGTAAAAGTAAAGATTTGAGAGTGATTACAAAATTTAGAGGTAACAACTTCTACCACTAGAAGTAGAAAATGGAGCTTTTATTTGCTTCATTGGATCTATGGGATATTGTAGATTAAAGTGAAGAGTCTCTAAGTAATGATGCTAATGTCAAAGTGAAGAAGTATTAATATCATGAAAAAAAGGCTTTTAGCATGATTGCATCAAATTTAGATGATGCCAACTTTTCACATGTAATTACTTATAATAGATTAGAAGAAGCATGGAAGACTCTTTACAACATCTATAAGAGTAGAAACCTTACCAAAATTTTTTAGACAAGGAGAAAGTTCTTAATGGTAAAGATGGAAGAAAGAGATAACTACATGGCTCATGTCAATAAGATAAAAGTACTTGTAAACCAACTAGTAATTTTTGACAAGCCAATTGATTATAAAGACATTATATTGATATTGCTCATGAATCTTCTTAAGTCCTACAACTACATCATTGTCGCATTGGAGTCTATCAAGATGAAGGAGCTTATTATGAATTATGTTACATCAAGGCTTGCTCATGAAGTAATTAAGAGGAAAGAAAAGGAGCTTCAAAGTAATGATTTGGCTCTATTTTCAAGATAAGGCAAAGATAGATATTCTTATCAATATGATTATTCCAAAAGTAATATAAAAAATTACTATATTTATAGAAAATCAAGTCATTTTGCTAGAAATTACTATAAAGCTAAAAAAAAAAGAGATAGGAAGAATGCAAACTATATTTGTGATAATTTTGATGGAAATGACTATACTTTTATGGCAAGTGAAAGAGCTTCCATGATTTCTATATCTAAGCAAATTATAGATTCGGATACTACTAAATATATGACACTATATAAGTGTTCATTTCATACTTATGAATAAATTTCAGCAACCAAAGTTTTGTTGAAAGACAATAGTATGGTATAAGCCATTGGAATTGGATTTATTATTTTAGATATAGTTGTAAAGGACCAAATCAAGAAAATAAGGTTGAAGGAGGTCTTATATGTGCCAAAGATGAAAAAGAATCTCTTTTTGGTGAATAAACTTATATCACATAGTTGTAAGATTCAATTTGATAAGAATGGATGTTTAATAAAGACATTGGATGGAGAACTTGTTGTCAAAGGCTTTAGAAATGGAAACCTCTACTTCATCAATTGTAAAAAGGTAAATGAAATAGAAGTGATAGTATTTATTAATTTTCTACAAGATTAAGATAAATTTGGAATTTGGCATTAACAACTTGGTCATTTGAATGCCAAAAGTATGAAGGAGCTCCAATCTGTAGTAAGTGGCTTGGATCTTCATTAATTCAACTACAATGCCTTCACACTTATTTATGAAGGATGTATACAAGGTAACCAAAAAATACTTTATTTTCAAGAGGAGTTGCAACACATGCTACTAAATTATTAGAGATTGTACATTGTGATGTTTGTAAATCAATGAAGATACCATCAATTGAAGGAATAAGATACTTTGTCATATTTTTTGATGATTTTTTAAGAAAATTTTGGATTTACATCATTAAAGCCAAGAATGAATATTTTTCAAGGTTTAAGGAATTTAAGGTTTTTGTAGAAAAACAATGTGAAAGTAAGTTCAAAATATTACACATGGATGATGGAAGTGAGTATATATCAAAATATTTTGATAAATTCTTAAAGATTCAAGGTATTATAAGATAATCTTCTTTTTTTTACATTCCACAATAAAATGGAGATTATAAAAGAACAAGTTGTATTATTATAATGATAACTATGTATGTGCCATATAATTAGTTTGTTTTACAAACTACTAATACACCATTACTTCCACTTAAAGATGTGTTCATGATAGAGGTTCAAACTCGACACATCTTCAATTTCAGCAAAAGAAGAAGAAGAAGATGATGACATTGATAATGGTAGAAATTCAAATCATGATGAAGAGCCAAAGAAGATAAGCTAGAGTATGCCTATAATTACTAAAATTAGTAATGAAGATAATGAAGATGTTGAAAATGATGATGATGAAGAATACCAACCTTCGAATGTAAAGAAATAAGTTTTATGAGAGAAGAAGCTTACAAGAAATATTGAAGTGAAAGAAGGTAAAGCTTCATTAAGTGAAAGGAAATATTCTTTACGAGATAGAAAACAACTTGGTGCATAGTAGAAGAATCACATCTTTCCTCAAATAAGTAAAGAACATACCAATGTTACACTCTTTGCTGATCCATTGAGTATTTGTGATGCAATGAAGTCGATAGATGCTATGAAGTAGGAAAATGCCATAGAAGAAGAGTACAAATCACTCATAGACAATGGAAGATGGGAATTGACTCAACTTCTACCAAATCAATCTTCAATTGATTGTAAGTAGATATTTAGAAGCAAAAAGGATGCAATGGATAATATTGTGAAATATAAGTATAGATTGGTTGCAAAATATTATTCAAAATTTTTCGGTGTAGATTTCAATGAGACATGTACTTCCATGGCCAAATTCACTACTGTTAGAACCATTATTATAATTAGGGCAGCAATGGACTTGGAGATGCATTTAATGGATGTAAAGATGGCTTTTTTGAATGAAAATCTAAAAGAAGACATCTACATAGAGTAACCTCAAGGATTTGTAGAAGAAAAAAAATAACATCTTGTTTGTAAGTTGAAGAAAGCCTTGTATGGGCTCAAGCAATCTCCAAAGGCATAGTACCAATGTATTGATATATTCTTTGTGAATGAAGGATTTGGAAGAAGTGAATTTGATCATTCCTTATATTTTATACAATCAAGTGAGTTCATATTGATTTTCATCCTCCATGTTGATGATTTGATCATGTTAACCAATATTATGAAGATGTATGAGTGTAAATTTCACTCTTCAATCCCAATTATAAGATGGCCTCAATTAAAAGTTTCTTGTAATTGGTGGTTTGAAGTAAAGTAAGTAATTGATAAAAACCAAGAGGAATAACTACAATACAAGTGAAAGAAATGAAATCAAGTAAACACAACACCCAAAACTAAGTCACAGTCTGTTCACTAGATTTTCATCCAAAAAAAATAAAAATAAAAAGTAAAAATTATATTTTTAAATAGATCATTTTTTTCTTTCTAATGACATAAAAATCATATAATTTCAAGTTATTATGATTAATTTATGATAGATTAAAGATAGAATGCAAATAATAAAAAAATTAAGTGAATAATTTTTACCTCAAGAATAACTTGCTTAAGAGATCATGAGTTCGAGCCTCACCAAGGCTCACAAGTAATGTACATTGGTTGTCTAAAGAGACCTTTAGGCCTTAGTCTTAATCTTCCTACCTATACCTAAGATACTACAACCCATATGGAAATTGTGCACTTCTCATCCTACAAGGACTATATTAACTACTGGTCCTCCTATTTTCTACTAGTAAAATTACTTTTTTTGTATTTTTGACTTCACCATGGTGTTTAAAAATACCCAATTAGCCTAAAAACCTAATATAATCTTCAAATCTTGCTTCATTTCTTCATAATGGCTCTCAAGGTGGTAAAATTCAATTTTACTAAGATCTTAAAAAAATTTCCAAAAATTCATAAATAAACCTAAATAAATTCTAACTAAATTCTAAAAAATCTTATAATATTTCTATAATTCTAATATCTATATAAGGCTGTATTTTTCTATCTTGGTTATTTTTTATAATAATAAAATCAATTTAAATCTACTAAAAATCCTATTTTTTATATAATTAACTAAAAAGACATGAAGTTCTTTTTCATGCTTCTTCTAACCACTAACTAATCATTGATAGGATTTTATAAGTAATATATGTAGTTAGAAAGCTAATAAAGATATTAGTTTCAATTATTAATTCTTAATACTTAACAATAAAAAAAAAATACTAAACTAACTAAGATAATTGCCTCTAAGACTTAATAAGACTCGATTTTTTTAACTTTCCTTCTAATAAGATATTTGTAACTTATAAATACTTCTAAATTATAATAAATACTTGAAAAGTCAAAAAGAATTTCTAATCTTAATATTTTTATAATTAAATGATTTAAAATTATATTTTTAATTAATCCACTAATTATAATCAATTTGTAGAACACACAAAGATGATAGATTGGTTGAAGGCCAAGTTAAAAAAGGAATATGAGATAAGTTATTTGGAAGAGCTTCACTGTTATTTAGGAGTAGAATTTTTGAGAGATCATGCTAAGAAGTCTATTACAATGAGCCAAAGCAAGTATATTAAAGAAATATTGAAATGATTTAAGATGAAAGAGTATAAGCCTATAAGTATACTTTTGGAGGCCAATTTGAATTTGATAAAGCTCACAAATGAAGTATTTGCTGAAGTTGAAGGTCAAATACAAAGTATTCCATACAAGGCAGTAGTGGATTCATTTATGTATGTAATGATTAACACAAGGGTGGATCTTCCATATGCAGTGAGTATTGTGAATCAACACATATTAAAGGCTACATCAATTCATTGAGAAACCATCAAAAGGATCATAGGCTACTTAAAAAATACTTTGTATTTCAAATTGTGCTTTGGATGTGATAACATTAATTTACATAGTTATTGTGATGTGGATTGGATTAGAGATGCAAATGATAAAAGGTCAATAATGGACTATGTATTTTTTTTTGGAATGGGAGCTATTTCATGGAATTACAAGAGACAACCAATAATTGTAAGATCAACAATAGAAGGAGAGTATATGGCAGCAAGTCAACGTGTAATAGGAATAATATGGCTAAGACAACTTTTAGAGAACATCGGATTTGTACAAATGAAAGCAACTCTAATAGATTGTGACAATCAAAGATGTCTTGTATTTGCAAAGAATCCAAAACATCATTTAAGGACCAAGTACATTGACATTCAATATCACTTCATAAGAGAGAAGATTGAAATAAGAGTAATTGATATAAAGTATTATGTAATGGAAGACATGCTTGGTGATTTGTTAACAAAGACATTAGTAAATAATAGACATTATATATTAACAAAGGCATTAGGATTAAATGCCTTTGACTAATAGCAAAGTGAGAGTGTTAAAGTTATTAAAATAAATAAGTAAAAGTTACATTATAGAAGATATTTATTTAAGTAAGTTGATATTAGTCAAAGCATTGGCTTTTGGTATATAAGAAGGCGAAGAGATAAGATAGATGAATAGACAAAGGATCTTAAGGATATACAAAATATGCTTAAGATATATTCTTGTAATAGATAAGATAGTAATAGATAGTCTTTGTAGAATGTTGGATAGATGTATTCATCAAAGGATAGAAGTTGTTTATTAGGATAGCAGCCACTACCTATAAATAATGAATGTTGGAAGTGAGAGATATCTTATTCCATATTCTCTTTGTGTGTAATCTTACAGATGCTAAGTGTTGTGACTTCATAGTGCTTATTTTTCAATACTATTTACATATGCAATACATGGCTAACTTATTTGCTAAATTTCTAACCTATCAATTAATTATAAATATATATAAAGTCAAATTTTTATTTATGCAGCTTCTAAGAAGCTTTTCTAGAAGATAATATCAAATCTACATATATTTATTTTCTTCTTAGTACTACTTATTCACATAAATATATAAGTCTATGATATTATCATCCCTTTTAAAGACAAATTCTACAAGGAGTGGTGATCATATGTTGAAGAAGTCTAACATATAGAAAATTATATTTGCCACATACTTTGATCTTTATTCCCTTTGAAGGTAGTTGATAAGTCTTGTCAATCATTAATAATATTTTATTTCAAGGCAAAAAGAACATCCTATTATTTGATTGTTATTGAGGCCTTCATAACTTTTTTCAAATAAAATATTTCTAAGAATATCAAGAATCATTCCTACTTCCACTAAAATCACCAAACATCAAGAATTTCTTTCAAAGTTATAATATCAAATGTATTATATCTTGTCATCTATTTAAGGAAGAACTTAATATTCTTAAAGATCTTCATCTTGATTATATTGTCTTGAAGGTTGTGACAATTACAATTTCTTGTTTGATAAATTAGCAAATAATTGAATCTGTTGATTGTTGATTCTTCACTTCTTTAGTGTCGCAAATACATATAAATTATAAACAAAGATAGAAGATAAAATGTAATCTTTCTTGAATTACATTTCTTCTATAGCAAAGATTTATTATTCTTTATCTTAGTTTTGATAGATGTCATCAATGATAAACATCAATCTTCTTTGTTGCATTTGTAAGATTCTTAGTTGACTCTCATGAGAATTCACTCATATCATATCTATGCCAATGAACAAGATATTTCAACCTATTTTGGCATTGTTTTAAATTTGAGACTTCAACTTTACATTCTTGATTATTATCCACTTTTACAAGAAAAAATAGTATTTGTCTTCTTCTTGAGATATTCACCATCTTATATGGCTCAAAAAGAAATACATAGAATATAGGATGGATCTTCATAGACTTTGGTAGATATATTCAATAAGCAATTGGATTAATTTTTTCACAAATAAAAAATAGTCTAAGCCAACAATAATCTAACTTATTACAAAGGCATATAGTCTTGATATTGCAATGAAATAACTATATATTATTGCCAATATAGAACTGAGGTTGTTCCTTATAATAGGTATCTACATTTATCTTTAACTGTTATTTATCTTTTTTTAGTTGTACCTTTATTATTGTATATAATTCAAATAAATGATTTTTTAAATATTTTGCCATAAGATTATTAATTTTTGAGAAGTCAAAAATATTAAGATATGAATGATAACCATAATTAATAAATATAGATATTTATTATATAAAAATATATATCATGTTATTATATATATATATATATATATATATATATATATATAATTTTTTTTCTTTTATCAAAGCATTAAATTTTTAAATTATAAACCTGGTTCTAACTTCAAGGCTGAAGGCATTCAACATAGGATTATTCCTCAATAAATATATATATATATATATATATATATGAAATTACTAACATAGCAAAGTATATGATGCAAATTATTTTTGATAGTGTACAAACACTCCTAGACAATGATAAGTTCAATTATAAGTATTGGACATTTATTGCCAAATTTGTGAATTAAACTCACAATCACCTTCCACTTTCAAGACATAGTAGTATGATACCAAATTAATTTTTTTATGATAAAAAATCTTTTTTTTAATATGTCCATTATTTTGATTATCTTACTTAAAATTACATATTTTTTTAAAGGAATAAACTTAATAAATAAAAATAAACAAATAAGATTTTTTTCAAAGAGAGATGATAAAATAGAAGTAAGTAATATATGTATTCAAAAGAAATTCAAATGGCCATGGCCAAAAGACAAGAAATTTAGAGACCTTTGAAATTAGATTTAGAAAAAAAAAAAAAAAAACAAAACAAAACAAAACAAAACAAAAGTAAAGAAGACTTCACTCTTGCTTCTATATATATTATTTAATTAGGATCTATATGGCAATTTTCTATAGGACCTTCGACACGTGTCCAATTTACAAGACACATGTTTCAACTTGCAAGGCAAGATTTTTATATGTACACTATATGGTTAGCTTGTACCACAAGCTATCAATATGTACAATACATAGCTAACTTCTTAGCTAAGTATTCAACCTATCAAACATTCATAGATGTATATATATATATATATATATATATATATATATTAAGATGAAACTACATCTATGAAGCTTTTAAAAAAAATTCTATAAGATATTATCTAATTAATCGACTTTATCTGTTTCTATCTATCTATATTATTTAGATAATTATTAGAATAAATATGTATATTTAAGACAATATCAAAAGAAATGTATCAAAATCTTGATGCAAAGACAAAGAAAGATATTTTTGTTAGATATTTAGAGGTAGCAAATAAATTTGATATTTTTCTACTTAAAGAAAAGAAGATGATTCTTTGTTAAGATATGATTCTTCTTGATAATAAGAATGAATTACTTGATAAGCCACTAATTCATCAAAAAAATTAGAAAAAATAGGAAACATAGAAACTATCTTGATTTTCTTAATCTTCAATATTGAAGTAAATCAAATAAACTTATGATATTTGTATCAAGGACATGAATCTTTAAGAAATAAATCCTCAATATACTCTTATGTCTCTCAATAGAATTAAAAAGTTACTCAAAGATGATATAGTATTAAATTAAAATGGCTATTATTAAAAACAAGAAGACTAAAAAGTCTTAAAACAAGACTAAGGACTAAAAAGGCATTGACAAGAATAAAGAAGGCTTCACTCTTGACTCCATATATATTCTTAAGTAAGAGCTTTATTGTCATATAATGTGAAGTCTTGCTTGAGAATGCACCAGATACTTGATTGTGGATGATAGAAAGGGAATTGCAACAACAAGTTCCTAACAACTCTAATAGAATCTTAAATACTTTCTAATTAAAACTTAATAATTCTAATTAAGTTATAATTAAATTCAAAAGAAATCTTAAAGAAATTACATAAGAAACATGAAAAAATTATAAAGAACTTCTAAAGAAATTGTAAAGAAATCATAAAGAAATAATAAATACATCTTAAAAATATGTTAAAAATATCTTCAAGAAATTCCAAAAAAATACTAAATAAATATTAAATAAATCTTAAATAAATTCTAATCAAATCCTACTTTAATTTTAATTAAAATCCTAATGGACTTTAATCAAATCTTAGGTCAAATCTTAACTGAATCCTAAACCTTAAATCAAATCCTATACAAATCTTAAATCCTAAATCTTAAATCAAATCCTAATTAAATCCTAAGCCCTAAACAAACTCTAAATTCTAAATCAAATCTTAGACAAATCCTAAATCCTGAATCAAATCTTAGACTAAATCTTAAGTCCTAAAAAAAATTCTAAATCTCAAACCAAACCCTAATCAAAACCTAATCAACTCAAACTAATCCTAGGATAGATTAGAATCTCAATATCTATTAATCAAATCACTCATCTTATTTAAAAATTTACTCACCTCTTAATCTCTTAATTAAAAACAAGTACAATAATTTTCAAGATAGTTGCACTAACCAAATAGAAGAAAAATTCTAAAATCCACTTAGGTGTTGGCCGGCCTCTTTCTCCAATTTCAATTCTAAACTTCTAGTGCCAATATCTCTTTCTTAAACTGTTGAATTACTCCCAAATTTCACCAAAAATGTTACAAATTGAATCTAATCTTTACAAAAAAAAATCATGTCAATCCAATTAATAAATCGCTGAAGATCTTAAAAATACTCATTGACCTTCAAATTCCAATTCTTGAGATCTCAACCCACAAAAACCTTCACATACTTTGATCTAACCATTCACTTGACCTCAAAACTTGCACACATTTACAACTAGTATGGCAACACTTTATCCAAAATTTATCCATATACATACTACAAAACTCAAGAAATCCTCAATTGTGTAAACATAGTTTTATTTTTCAAAATTTAAACCAACGAAGAATATTACTAACTTTGAAAATCCTCCAAAAACTGAATATTAACTTGATTGACATAAAATCAATGCCCAAAAATCTCTTCTTAAGTCTACTCTTAAATTTCACTTTTTAAACTACCAAATAATCCCAAAGTCATTGTAGGTGCATGGTTTTGTCCTTGAGGGTCTGATTTTGACCCAAGTTGACAATTGATCAAAATTAAACCCTCAAGGACAACCTAGGTATCAATTCTTAGCTTCTTAAAGTAAATTTTGCTAAAATCTACTCTTAATTTCTTTTTACATATTTCTATATTATTTTATTTTCCAATCTACTTTGATTTTTCTTATTTATGGCCCTACAAAATAAGTAGAAGTCTATTTTGTAAAAAAAACAACAATAATGTATTTTAGTTTTACTATCTTTTTTACTATTATTTATTTTCTATTATAATTTTTTATAATATTTTAAAATAATATCTTCTATAATATAATGTTTTCCTTTCTCTTTCATTCATTAGTTGTATTACATCACAACAATATGGCAATGTCAAATAGGACCTCCAAAATATGTTGACTTTGCAAGATATGTATCTTAACTTGCAAAGCAAGTTTTTTACATATATGCCACATAGTTAGCTTTTCCTATAAACTACCAACATGTGGTTAATATGTTGACCAAGTTTCTAATCTATCAATCAACTATAAACACATATAAAGTCAAAACAATGTCTATGAAGCCTCTAAGAAGCTTTTTTAGAAAATATACTAAAATAAATTTAATTATATTTACTCCTATTTAATCATATAAGTAAATATTAGGATTAACATATATGTCCATGATAATTTTCTAGGCTAATATTGACAATTCAACTTAGAATCAAAATTGACCTAACAAATATCATAAGTAATAATAAAATATATTACAGGTCTTCGAAAAATGACAATAATTTTGTTTGAAAAGATTATAATTTGTTAATTGAAATAATAAATGTTATTTATGTTGATGAACATGCAAAACCAAAAAATTTTGAATAATCCATGAGCTCACTTCTTTGCAAGAAATAGACTTATATCATGAAAGAAGAATTTAATTTTTTGAAAGTTCATAATACATGGGAGTTTTTAATTTTATAAAATAGCATAGAGACTATAGATTCAAAATAGATTTTTAAAAAGAAGCTTGCTAGTAATGATTCCATTAAAAATTTTAAAGCATAATTTATTAGAAATAATTTTACTTAAGTATTGGATCTTGATTACCAAGAGACTTTTGCACCAATCACTTATTTTGCAATGCTATTCTTAATTGGAACATGTTGTAACTTAATGTTGTTTTAGCTTATTTAAATAGTGAAATTAAAGAAGAAGATATCTATATGAAGATTTTAAAAGGATTGAAAGTTCTATTTGAATACAAAAGCAAGTTGTTGCAATTGCTATAGATTTTATATGATTTGAAGCAATTTGAATATAGATGGAATTAGAGTTGAATACTTAGATTCTCTCACCTTAAGAATCATAGGATATTTTTTTTATGCTAATACATAAGAATTATTCCTAAATAGCTTTTGAAGTATTATTTTTTGTTCTGCCTTAATTGTAAATCACTCTATTAAGTTTAAAACATCTAATTTTCTTACGCCAATTTTTCTTTCAATCTATATTTAATAATTTGATACATTAATCTCTTAATTTCTTTATTCACCTATATCTTATAATATCCTACCATCACTAAGTGAATCTTTGTTACTAATAAACTATAGATGCATTACTCTTGAAATAGAACTCTAAATTATACTTCATGAAGTTTGACTTACAACTATATGCTTACTTTTAACTCCATGATTTTAACTCCAAAGCTTCTTATATCTACAACAATATCAAAGTTCTATATAAAACTCTACTTGAGTTTATTCAGAACTCTACATAATATTATGTAGTCATGAAGTAAAAAAAACAAGATAGAATATTAAATATAAACTTTTACTATGACTTCTATTATTATCTTTTTAATATAATTGTATTAGTATTTATAGTTTTTTAATAATAACTTTTTTATTATTATATAGACTTCATAATTTTATTCTATTCATAACTACCAAAACTACCTAAGGTGGTTGTAACCACCTTATTTTTTTTTCACATGGATAGCTAACCACTTTGTCTTTTCATACTAAAATTTATTTTTAATCCTATTTATACTAGCTTTTATTTCGATTATTTTTATACTAAGTCTTTTCTTGTTGTCTTCTTTTTATTCTTTATTCTTTTTTAAATCAAATCTTTTTCTTTCTTTTTGTCATATTTCTTTTAAATTAAACTTTAAAAAGAAAATAAAATTATGTTTAATTTAAATTCTTTTGAAGGATAAATTTAAGGTTAACAAGAATTTAAATGGATCTTTATTGAGTATTGATTAAGAGTGCTCAAAATCAAATCTTTGTTTATACACAATATACATAAAGGAGTTAATTATTTATATCAATGATGTAGTAATTGGTGGCAAGAACTTTAAAATTCTTGTAAAATACAAGGATGAATTGCAAGAATGCTACAAGATGAAAGACTTCAATGAACCTAGTCATTTCTATTACATTGATTTCTTGTAAGATAAGAAGAATGATACTATTAATTTGAGGAAATTTAAATACATATTAATTAAATAATATATAGATTATTTATTTGAATTTATTTAAATGAATTTAAATAATATATTTAAATACATTCAAATAATTATTAATTAAATAATATATAGAAAAAAGACACATTAATTTGGAATATTATTCCACTAAGCACATGGTGGTAGATATCTTCATGAAACCTCTTCTTAGAGATAAGCTTTTAGCTTTTAGAGATATGTTGGGTCTTGTTTCAATAAAGAACTAAGTCCCACTTTCAAAAGAGGAGTATTAATTATACCATATTGGTTGTACTGCAAGTGGGAACTTGTTTAGTACATAACAAAGTTCTACAAAATGCTGCATTCCATTGTTTCAACACATTCACATTTGCAATTTGAATGTAGATCCATTTTTATAACAAGTACAGACCATGAAAAACTATAAATTTGCTGCCAAGTTACTTCTGCAAATGAGTTGTATTCTATGTTGCAAGAACCAGTATTAGGATTTTAGTATGTTATATGTAATGGGCTGAGTCATAATACAAGTATCTTAATTTTCAGGAACAACCAAACTGATCTAGGAGTAGGCATGTGGGTGAAGATGGCTCAGCATCACCTAACTTCTTTAAAGCAAATGTCCTTATCCTCACTTTTTTGGCTCAAAGTAGAGTTTATTTGTGGAAACTTCCTGACAGATTTTTTTGCCAAATATGATTTTTCAATTCCTACAACATGACATGCAAATGGCTTCTAAGAGTTGTCATCTTGTAGAATCTGCAATAGTGCTCGGAGAACTACTTGCGCACAACTATGTTCTGTAGAGCTTACTTCATGCTTCCATTCACTGTCCTTTCAAGTTTGCTCCGGACCCCTTTGTGGAATCATCAAACCATATATGTCACTATTTCATTATGACCTCAGGGGAAAAGAACTAATCACACGGAAAGTGCAGCTACGTTGCTGAACAGCCTCGTAACTTCTGGGAAGAAAGATGTAACATGAAGTCTCGTTGGGCACTCTACTAGGGTATCTATATCTAAGGTAGTCACTTTCTTTTAGCCTTTATCTCAGATACTGCAAAAATAAAAATCACAGTTAAGCCAATCATGGTGTAAGGCAAGTCTTTTAGAGGTAAGTCTACATGCACTTTCGAGTTTGCGCTGGTGATGTCTGGCTTTGAATGGCGGCTCAATTATTTAGTGCTGTAGGTGGCGTGGTAGTGCTGTAATAATTGAAGATGTCATCCAGTGTCTGCACTCTGATAAACCAAATATGGTAGTTATCAGGTGGCGTGTCTCCTATCTGGATACTGTATCAAAGTGTTGTCCGTGCTATGGCATGGGCCCTTGTTATAGAGTTAAGGGTTTGAATTGTCATATGATTCCGAATTCTTAAATACTGTAAAAATAAAATCCCCGTATTTCTATTATCACACTGAAACATGTTTCACTGAGTACTTCCTCACATTTGTGAAAACGAGAAGATTTATTGCAGCGGAGACGATACAGTGGTGATCATTGACCACATGGAACGCTGTTTTGTTCAAGACTTGTTGTCGTCGTCCTGTGAGGTTCGTTTATTGATGGGAATCCAGTGACCTAGGGTCGAAACAAGAGGGAAAATACACTCGAGAAGATATCAGCATTATTGGATGTAAAGAGGGGGAGTCTCTCACCTGTGAAGCTCTATGCCAACCATTTGCCAACAACCGACTACGTCATCCTTGGATTGGTAAAGACTTAGCTTTTCGTGTGGATCAATTCTTCACTCCGTTTGTGCTGACGTCACTGTGTTTGGAGACATGGGAGAGCTTATCGACTCAGCGCGACACTTGAAAAATGCACCCATAAAGCGAGAATTAGGCTCAATTATCTGAGCCTAATACTTGTTTTGATAGAACGGAATAGGAACTGTATCATTTCTTAACTTCAAGTCGAACTGGTTTAATCTCATTCAGGTAACCCAAATGAAGCAGCTTGCGACTGAAAACTGAATTAGAGATGAGTAAGTCTTCCAAGACAACTAGCCACTTTGTACAGTCATGTTGACGATGATGATTCTGCAATGAAAGTCATTAGGCGCAACAGGGACCTCTGATTCTGCGATTTTGATATTTGTGGACGTCGTTGGTCTTGGGCCAGCGTTTTCAACTCCTAAGCTTTGAAAATTGTGCCTGTTCAATTCTGTCACACTTTGAGATTTGTCCATCTCATCAAAATGGAAATACGAGAAGGTTCATCGAACCTGAATAGTTTGCTGAACGCAGGTCCTACTTCATTCAGCCTAGAAGCCAATAGTTATTTACAATCACTTTCACCATAGCAGTCAGTTCGAACCCAAGGGACTTTCGTGATGCTATGATGCAACAGCACAATAGTAATAAAGTTGGTGTCCCCAATCAAGGTACCGATCCCACAGATACCTCACAATGCCACTTCATTGCATCATCAGTATACCTTTAGCAAACCGTAAGTTAACACTTATTGATGCCTAACGAACTAGAAGAAATTTGTGTCCCTAAAGCCTGGTATTTCACTTCGAAATTTGGTCATGTCCCTTGGAAACGCCAAGTACAAGACATGATTTCTTTGATTGCTCAAGGTTGAGCGTCTTCGTCTAACCTCGGAGTCAGATGCACCTTCACAATTACCTGAACCAGCAATTGTTAATGCAAGACTAAGGTGTCAAGGTTTCTAACGGAGCCACTACTCCATCACATGCATCAAATATCAGAAAACCTATGTAGCATAACTGCGTTGCAATTAGTATGATAAACAGCATGTTTGTTTCGTGAAAGTTGTGTCTGTCTACCACTCTGCATCATAAAGTGCCACTAGATTGTAAACTATCAAGTTAGTTGATATATATCTTATTCACAAATTCGAAAACACTGCATCCTTCGAACACCAACTTTAGGACTGTCAAGGAGGTTTATAATGTTCTGAAGGCTACCCACCAGATAACCAGATGGTTCCCACTTCGAAAATCTGGCGATTGGGCGAACTGCAGGATAGCAGCTTCCCATTAGACAATTTTGGGAATTGCCTTGATACTCGCAATGTTATGAGACCATCATCTCACAATCTGCTAATAATCTCGTGCGAAATCATAGTAATAGCGTCGCTATGGCAGACACAATAGGTGACGATAATTGAGGATCTTTTCTGCTGTCACTGTCCAAGACTGTGCAGCACTCGCAAATTCTGAAGTACTGTCGGACTTGCGAATGAGGATCACGTACTGGATTGAAAGGTGCTTCTTTTTGTACGCATTTTGGTTGCTGAATCTTCCATCATATAATATGTACATTCTTGGGTGATGCAGGCACCTGCTCAATATTAGATGAGCTCCATAAAATTAAATGAATCGCCGCGACAGTGGTGACTGCTTCTGACATATCCGCGCAATCGAAAGCAAGCGTGTGCACAGTTCTATGATGAGCTCATCCACACAAAAGGGAGCCTGACAAACATGAACAAAGGCGTGATCAGCCAATCATCATGCTTGCGTTGCGTTATCAAGTCTTTCGTCACAACTGAGTCTTGATTTTTTTAAATCGGCGAGAGGTTCTGTTTGTTCCTACGTTACCTGCCACGAGCTCAGGTGGGTTGTTTATGGACAGATAGACTGGATTGTTGGAGAATTCTTCCCGTTTGATGAGTTCCGAAAAGCACAACTGAAAACAAACTGGTACTAGGCGAGTGGCTTTAACGATTCTACCGATCAAAAAATCTGCACAAGAAACTTCGTACTACATACCCACGTCGACATATTACTCCACATGTCTGCCGAAGAAGTGCTCTGAAGATGTACTGAAGGTGTAATTTATCTGAGCGGTAGTAAGTTCCTCACAGAACGGAAAAGTCTAAGACTTAGGCTGGTTCCGACTTATCTCTTTGATCAGTTCTAAGTATCGATTGCTAAGAACGGTGAGTGGTATGCCAGCACTCTTCAGGTAGAAAAGAAGTTTATAATGCCTTTACAGCTCCTGGAAGCATGGCGACGTGTTTTTGCAACAGGATATGTGAGGCTGGAAATTGTAGAACACTGAAGGTTCATGTTGTGAGATCTTCTGTCGAACATCAACCTTGCAATTGCGACTCACAATGAAGGGACACGAACATGTGACAGAAGATGATTTGGATTTCACACTTAATATGCTCTGTTACAATTGGACTCAAGGATATGAAAATTTACAATTCCGTTCTGGAAGATGGCAACAGCGGACTAGCCTTATTCCTCCTCAACTACTGATCACATCACAACCTTACTCCGATCAAACCTCTTTGCAACCAAAAGCCTGTTCAAAGGTTGGCTTGAAGATGTAACGATTGTTTTACTCAAAGGTCGCGACACATGATTTACTACAGTACAACCCTTTTTTCCCAGTTCAAAAATTCCGATCCATCCAGGGGCGATGGATTCTTTCACATCGGCTGCGTCATTGGAAAATTCGAAACCATGTCAAGCCTAATTCACACTTTCCAAGTCTTCGCGTTTCACTCCGCAAGGGGATCGTCCGCACTCTTCAGTGCGTCTAGCATCCTGCCTCGCCGCTTCATGTGGACATAATTCACGCCACTAATCGCTGCAATATTATCTTGAAATCCTCTGAGTTGCAGAATATTAACATTCGCCGCATTGATGAACTCACAGCTCTTGAGCAATGATAATCACATGTCGGGTAGGCTAATTCTGAACTCTGTGGCGATGTTTTCTTGGGGGGTAGGGGAAAATAGAAGGGGTGGAAGGTCATTTTGTACAAACCAAAAACTAAAAACAAAACCAACGTTGAATTGGATCCCCGGCCGTAAAGCTCTGTCGAGAATAACGCACGAACTTAACCACCCCGCGTCTCTCTGCTCTGCCTCCAGGAGCCCGAGAATCAGGTTCATAAACTGGCTAAATCGGCAATTCCAATAGCTGCCATCATCGACTGCTACGAGAAGAACAAATCTTGGCCAGCATTCAAGCCCACACTCCCCCACGACGAAGTATCGTCATAGCCATGGGAGAAACTCGAAGCATTGGCAGTGTTGCCCGCCTCCTCGTCGAGAGTGCGGGTGCTTCCCTGCTGCGCTGGCTTCGGCGATGGTGATGCCTCGTCCCATGCCGGTCTCTTGTTCGGCCTGCTGTACCACAGTGCAGTCTCCCAAAACCCGGGCCTGCGATGCATCCCGGCAACTTGCTGCCGATGACGTAACTCCTCCCTCGCGACAATCTCCCGATGCATCTGCGCGCTCACGCTGGGCTTGCATTCCCGCTCTTCGGCCCAGGCGGAAGCTGCTTGCGCAGCGTGTTGAGTGGTTTGCCTCCTTGACATCGCTTGCGCACGCTGAGCTTCGGCCCAGAGCGTAGCCTTGTGCAACAAGGACATCGTCGAAGGATCAAGATCTGGCATGAGCATCATCGCCGCGGCAACAGCCAAAAGATTTCCGGAGTTTGGAGCAGCTTGTGCTTCGTACATGGCTTGTAGTGTCTCAGCCTCGTCTCGTTCAGGGTTACCGACCGGGAATGGCATACCGTACATGCTCGGGTTTTGAAGGAGCGCAAGCTGGAGCAGGTTGGAGATTTGGGAAGGGTGGAAAGGGAATTCTGCAGGATCGGGGTAATCTGGAAAGCCTGCGTCGGGTAGCAAGCCAGCCATGTCGGGCGGTACCATGCCCGCCATGGCATGTGCGAGGTAGGGATGCAGAGAGATACCGCTCTGGTCCGTCTCAGCGTCGGATTCGTTAGATGGGTTGGCGCCGGGCCGGTAGTAAGGGTCAGTGCGGTTGCGCGGGCGGCTGTGCTTTACGCGGGATCCTCCACCGACGGGGACGTTGCGGAGAGTACCACCCACGGTCCAGTAGCGTTGGCAATTGCGGCAGAAGTGGCGGGGCTGGTTGACACTATAGTTGTTGTAGTAGCAGAATTTGGTGTTCATGGACTGGCAGCGCGGGCAAGGAAGGTCCTTGGGCTTGGTAGTGCCATTCGGAGTAGTGTCACCCCCGCTCCCCTTGCTGCCTTGCGACTGGGAAACGTCGTCCTCCTGCGAGTGGTGAGAATGCGAATGAGAGACCGAATTCGCCTGTAGCTGCGCATGAAGCTCCTCATTCTCGTCGTCGAAGCTGCCGGCCAGACGAGCCTGGTGCTGAAGGGGTAAATGCATAGCTGGTTGCTTTGATACTAAACTTCTGTCTCTTCACCTATAAATTTACAAGCGATTACTCCTAACAGACCCTAACGATGCAATCTTTAATCAATCGACACAATTTGCCACTCTTATTTTCTATTTTTCCACTTTCACGAGAAGATTCGAGACACGCTCTTCAATGATGCTTGCGCACTCAGTATAACCACATGCGCAACACTAATCTACAATTTACTTCACTTTGCTCGAGGAACGATACTAGATCGGTCTAGCTCTGAGATCACTTGATCAGGAAGAGCACTAGGTTGGATACAGATCACCTGACTGAAAAGAAGGATTCACCCACAAGGATTATGAAGAAATCTTCACTCACAAGCAATCGATCTAGCATATCGCTGCTACAAATCAATTTGGATGGCTTCGTTCACTTGAGGTGGCGAATATCCACACACGTAACTACAGTATCACACATGCGATTGATGCCCACAAAACTTTTCCCTCGCCCTTTCTGTCTCTCTCTCTCTCTCTCTCTCTCTCGCTCTCTCTCTCTCTCTCTTTCTCTGCACAACACAGAAACACCGAAACTTGGATACAGCGCTCGCTCATACACGATGGATAGTTCTTACATTCAAAATCATGCGCAGCTGCAGGTAATCTGGGAAACCATCTTGTCGAACACTTCAGTCACAGAAGCTCCTTCAAATAATTACCTTCGATTTATTTCTAACAATCAGGCAAACCACCGATCACCTTCTTCTTCCTTCGTCCTCTTCTTCCTACTGTGCAAACTTGCGTTCTGTCTGAATTATCTCGCTATGATGTCTGGACAGCACTAACACCGTAATCGCCCTGCAAGGAACTGAGGGGGCAACATTCCGGATTATTTTATATTGTGGTCCCAGAAAGTCCTGAACTGCATGGAGGGTATAGGATGAATGACGTTTGATGGATGATCGCAGCAAAATTCATGCTTTATGCTTCCGGTGGTGCAGAAAAATCGATCGTAGAACACATCGGACGGTGGGCTCATCTCTGGACTGATCGGCAAATGAGCGAAGCAGCGTCCTTAATAGTTGACCACAGTTGTCTAGATATTAAGACCGGTAATTGTGCCAACTTCGCGGCTGTGACCATACTCGCATTCGACAGTTCTTCGCCAACAATTCGTCGCCATGTACGGATGATTAGCAGGACGAAGAAGAAGAATCAGACCGGCCTTCTTGTCACCGAGAGCACGTGCTCCATTAGCTGAAGCCAGCGTAAGGGTTACAAGTCTTCTCCCGTGGAAGGTGTCCTACAGCAGGTGCGCCTCGCAAGTCTCTACTGCTCAGTATCTTTCGTCTCATCAACACGCACCGCAGTAGATGCACGCCGCAAGCATGACCAGGTAAAAAACCAGGATCCAAAATATCACGCTGCCATATTCCTCACCCATGATATATTCTACTACCCTCACTATACTTGAACTAATTGCACGACGCAAGCAAGGTTGTTTTTTCCAACGTCAACAATAGAACCCCGAGTAACTTACTGAGAAACACAATTCCCAAGCTCATTCCGAAGCTTATTTTGCTTTTTCCACTCGGTTTGGTTGATAATTAATTTGTAATGGACTCTTGTCTGTTGAACACATCAGCATATCAACAAGTCCACCGTCAATATCTTTACAGAGAATATGAATATGAGAGTGGAAACTGGAGTCAGCTTTATAGAGTCTTGTCAAATGAGATACTCCAATCCCAAATTCCAGGCTGTTCTGAAGACCAGCTGCCACGGGCACAGGCTTCCACGGCAGTCGCCTGGGAGTGATTAAGAGCCATACTCCGGCGCTGCCCGGACTGTAGACCTGAGTTTTCAAGCACCATGGCAAAGATTTCCATTCCCAAAGTCAGAGCACGGCTTCATTGTCAATATTACTACGCTGGGTCCAGGATTCCAGACATAGATTTCAATACCTTGGGATATGGTGGAGTGGAATCAAAGACTATCACTGTGCTCATACCCTTGCTAGCAGACCTGGGTACGTTCATACCCATGGATAGGACCCGCCAGCATTTCTAACCCCGAGCTTTAATCCAGCTCCCCAGTGGGTCTGTTTTTACAAAGCTGGCCTTGCTAACTCCTCACAGAAGACAGACCTGTCGTCACACCAGCCTAGAACTCCAGCAACAGTCAAAATTCTGATTATGTTGTCTGTGAGGATCAAAGCAGAGGCTGCTTCCCCAAAGAACAAGAGCAGGCTTCTAGAACTCTCTTGTGGATGGATGAGGGATCCAAAGCCTCATCTAATATGGTGTGCCTCGTTTCCCCGACTTTCACAGCTGCTTTATTCCGCCTCCGATTTTTCAACCCTCTGCAGTTTCTGGGTTGGATTGGCCCTCCTATTAAATGCTACTGAGCCTTAATGCTTTCTAATACTAAACTTTGGGCCAACGGGTAATATATAATCATATGTTTGGTGATGAATAGACATAGGATATGAGAAGAAGGGTTCCATCCACACCCATCGGAATTGGAGCTAAGGTTGCAGTTTCTTGTGTCTCAGTCATTTCTGTGTATTATTGGATATCCGTAATCGAACATTGGTGAAAGCCAACCTCTCTTCGGCAAACGGACATGCATTCCTTCCAACAAAAGTTTAAAGGGGGAAAAGTAAATATTGTTGATAGGTTTAAAGGTATGGTCCTTGAAGTGGAAATAACCCCACGTGCACTTCTTGCACGCTTGACACATAGTGACAATCGATGCAGTTCCCTTTTATTGTGGAAAATATTAGTAATAAAACATGTTAAAAGCCTCAGATTACCCTTCTTGGCTGCAATCTGGCAGCATGTTCCACGATGCTTGACTACAGTGTCGAGGTCTCGAACCTTCTCATTGAGCCTCCAAGTTTAGATCATACTTCGTCTTCAAATTTAGCCACAGTTACTCCAAGGACGTTGCTTAAGACAAAGCCAACTCAATGCCGTCTTTCCCAATTTAGCCCCAGGCGTGGAACATCCTCCCGATGATGAAAACAGCTTTTTCTCTCATGCTTTCCTATTTTTTCCCCAATTCAACCATTCATGAAACTTGCGGAACACATTCACTGAGAAAAATTCTATTTCATATCCATTTGTTTTGTCTATTTATAAATTGTCCATTTTGGTTGTTTTTCTATGTTGTATCATGGAGTTTTGTCCATGTTGACCACTAAGTGTTGGTTGAAGTGTAATGCAATCTAATGAAGCATTCTCACATACAACTAAATGCAGGCTTTGTCTGGGGTTTTGTAGCAAAACAAAATTAGGCAAACAATCATATTGGCAGAGGTTGAGCCTCTTCCAATCCGCCAGGCAAGCTGACAAGCAGGGCATAAACTTATCTAATGAAGCATTCTCACATATAACTAAATGCAGGCTTTGTATGGGGCCTTGTAGCAAAACAAAATTAGGCAAACAATCATATTGGCAGAGATAGGGCCTCTTTCAAACTGCCAGGCAAGCTTGCTGGCAGGGCATAAACTTATTTAGGCTGCTTTTCGAGCTCTATTCTGTTTCATAACTAACCCTGCAGCTCCTCAAGAACCACAGAAGGGATCCAAGCCTTGTATTCAACACTTAATGGATTTTAAGAATCACAAGCTGATCAGTAGTATGTTGGCTACAGTTTGAACTGATTTTCTTCTCTGATTTATTAGTGATGTAATTCAAAGAACAGTTAGATTTTATTCCCACAAAATATGATGGAATTTTGAGTCTGTTTTATATATATATATATATATGATAATTCATCCACAGCCACTTGTCCCTTCTAAACTAGGTAAAATGATGGGTAAAATTTAAGGTGTTGCTAAAGTCATCACTATCTTTGTCATTACCACCACAACTTGCCATCTAGCACATGACATTACAATTTTTGTTAATGTCACCACAAGGTGCCTTGAACCTTGTATTATATACCACATTAATTTTTTTTGGGACATTGGTGATGCACACCACAATGAGTAAAATGCACTTTTTATATACATGTGTATTGTAATGTTCCATAAAGTGCATTGTGGTGTGCAACACTAGTTTAGGATAGTTTGTTGTGACATTAACAATTGCAGTGACATTAATAACACCCAAAAGTTATAGCAACTAATTGATGTAAAATATGTTGCAAATGAAGTACATAAATGTTCCCTGTAAGAAAAGTGGGAGTGTTCATTTGACGAGAGGTTGATAGCTTGTGTGCAAATCTTGTCAACTCTCAGGAGGCCAACCCTGTCAACCTCAGTCTCTTAGTAAAATATTTTTTCGAGGAAAAAAAAAAAAAAAAAAACCAAAACCAAAACCAAAACCAAAAAAAAACCAAACAAACAATCAAACAATAACAAAAGTAAAATTGTCAACCCAGCTGTGTCATACTCAAGAGACCAGCTCATCTGGTGGCATGCAACTTGCCTCATTGCTTGTAAACTTATTGTTTTTATGCTTCAAAAGCATCAAATCTATGGCAGGTTAAAATTAAAATAAATTTACACTTGCTGCTGTTGTTGTTATTACAATAATTATTATCATTGTGTTACTGTGAAAAGTGGGTGTTAGAAAATCATACCTTTATTGCAATGTGAACAACCTGTGTAAGTTGTTGGATTCTACACTGCAGCATGAACAGATGCTTTCAATTTTAAAACCATGTTCACCAAATTTCAAAAAATAAGTGAGAGATCACAATTAACTAATTAATGAAATACTATTGTTTTTTCTCCCTATCCCTATCCCAAAATCGAACTCTTAACTTTCCAGTCCTCAGAAGTTTTTTTCTTTTTTTTGTTTCTCATCCAGGCCTCAAAAAGTAGCCTGAATTTTATCGTGGTTTTCTCATCCATCATGATAAACCTTACCTTCCTCACTGATGCATTTGTTTAAAAAATCCCAAAGAAACCAAAATCCTTCACGACTTGCCTTTATGACCATTGACTTCCTTTTTGACCCAAGTGTTTTGGGTCCTATGGACACTGACCCCCATGGCAAGTAGAATCATAAAAGCAAAAAACAGTGGAAATAGAAGTGTACTCAACTCTTGTGTTTTCCACACCCACATCAATCCTTCCAGTTTCATTTCATCATGCATCATGCATTATAATTAAAAATTAATTAATGAAGAAGGAGGAAGATGTAATCTACTATTGAAGTAACTCAGTTGAGATCTTCTGCCTGTGGTTTCATTCACATGAAATATTACTTAACATCACATTCATGTCGCATGCAGTACCTTCAAAAACCCATGAGTTGGAAATGAGCAAGACTTCCTTACTCCATCTGCCAGTGACATTTCCCTGTTCTATTAAAAGGAATGTTATTCACCACATATGAATCTCTCTATATCCCAATTTAACCAGAATATTTGACCACGTAGCAAAGCCTTCAAGTTTCTTTGGGAAGACAGCTCACTGGGCCTCCCCTTTTCGGCTGTGGCAGGTTTCTATCCATAAACAGAGTCCACATAGAATATTCTCATGCTATGGTACATCCCCATATTTTGTGGGCTCGTCAACCAATTCTACGTGGGAACTTGGCACCCAAGCATGCCATGCCTTCCACAAGCAACCTTGTTGGATAGACAGATTGATAGACAGGCAAGCTATTCTACTGTGGAAATTGATTTCCTCTCATGCTAGGTTGGGTAAAAGTAATTAGTGCCAGTGCTTAGATGTGATGGCTCAATGCCATGGGTGCACCCACTACCTCGCCTATTCAAACTTTGCATTTATCCATATATAATGATTTATTATTATTATTACTACTATTTTTGACAAAGGACTATGGCAGGGTCCTAATGCTAATGCAGCAATATGGTGATAGCTCTTGAAAGGCCAAGCTGATAGAATGGGTCCCTTTTTTTCTTTGCTTTCGAAGCACTTGGGAGCTCTCCCAATAATTCATTTAAGGTGGGACTGGTTTGTGAGATGGCCCTCGTATGTGATGGGGCAAACTATGAGCAGCTCTCTTTCCTTTAGGGGACCATGATACCAACCTCACACCTAAATGGTGTAGCCTGTGCATTTGGTGATGTAGTCTTTTTTTTTAAAAAATATTCTGTAGTGTCGCTTACTGAAAATAAACAAAGATACTTTCTCATACCAATTTGACTTTTCCAACCCTAATTTTTTTACGCGAGTGTATTGACCCAATGACAGGGGGATAGCAACAAAGTGGTTCAGTTACTTCACAAAATAGGGTGGCTGATTGTGTAACATGGCCATCTCCTATTGCAGGGACAGACAAGACTTGTCCATGGTTTGAGGTCTTTGTGCTTTTGAAAGAGATGATAATAATGCTACTGTAGATTGCACACTGCCCACATCCTATCTGTTTTGGAGCTCAGGGTCAATAATAGAGTGAGGAAGATGAAGAAGGGATGCATAACACAGGTTGCGGTGTTTTCACGCAACATGGCTAAAGCTTTGTTCCTGAGTATGTTCTCTTGCTTTGTTGCAAGATAGAAGGGGGCTTTGAGGGATTGAGAAACAAAATTGGTAGCACATGCTCTTTAATCTATTGATTTTAAAGGGGTGGAATTGCTCCAAATGTTTCAAAAAAATATATTGTACATAAAAAACTTGCATTGAGGTTGATGGAATCACAATGCTTCAATCTATCATGCTATTTTGGCATACTTTTATACATATGTACATGTACATAAAGGAAAAGTTTAGCTGGAATTTAGAATGGAGGTTTGGAGATTAGGGTTTCTTCTTTCCATTTTTCTTTTACAGCATCATTTGCTCCAACAGTCTAGGTGGCAGAAGCTGCTAGAAACCCTAGAAAACCCTAATGCATGCAGATCACATGAAAGGTTGCTAAGAGCCATCTGAAACCAGGTCCTCTGATTCTCTTTTTTTCAAGCAGGCCATGGAACCATTTTAAAGGCACTGTAATGGCAATGCTCGTCACCCTGAGTATGTGTGAGGCTTCCATTGTATTATGCCTCTCCTCCCCATGCAGATTGGCTCCACAGAATCTTATAATAAAACTACACTGTGCATATTCTTCTTCTTCTTCTTCTTCTTCCAGAATTGCCTTGCACCCCCATGTTGAACATCACAGTGGAATTATAGCAATAAGGATATGAACTTGTAGCAACAAAGTGGAGCGAAAATTGGGAGATGTTTTTTGGGGCTTTACAGTAGTGATAAAGATTTGTGGGGCATGGAACTATGCTTACATGGTAATCCCAATCACAAAATAGTGTTGGCACATTGAAATAATGGAAAAATAAAAATAAAAATACAAAAAATTCTTATAGTTCTGTAGAGAACATTTCCTCACACAGAGATTTGTTTGACCTCAATAAATCTTAAAAATCGGTTCTTCCTTATCATGTTGTACCACTTGTCACTTTACAGAGACAACCCACATTTATATTTTGTGGAATAAAATATAACTAGGACCTTATTATACCCCCTAAACCCTGAAAACCCAACACAATACCAATTCTAAAGTTCTAAATTAGCCACTGATAAAAATACATTTTTTTAAAAAAAAAGAGGATTAAAAAAAAAAAAAAAAAACAGTCTACATGAAGCAAGATGTTCAAGGGCAGAGGATGTGTAGGCACAAAAACCACCACAAAAACCAGAAAGACCTTTTAATAGATGTCCTCCCCATTGACACACACAGGCCAGATGGGAGGTCAAAGAGTTGAACAGCAAGGGTGCGACATGTGGGCCATGGGGGGTGGTGCTGACCTGGTGGGCCACGAGGGCAGAATTGGTAAAATATAAATCTAATGTCCTCCTTCCTCCTCAAATGCCTGGAAGAGGCCAATCTCATGACCTGCGCATATAGTCTGAACTGACCCCCCCGACCCCCATGGCCCTCCTCCCATTATTGCTCACAATGCATGGGTCAGCCACACGCCGAGTCATCACCTTCCATTTGCAATGGGGGAGCCAGGAAACATCCAATTTGTCACACGCAAAACAGTGTACTGGTCCATGCTGGTGCCACGTGTTTCCTTCCCTACTGCCCATAATATCTGCTCCTGATGCCAATTTTTACAAAAGACAATAATAAATATGTAATTGAATAGCAAAAGCGTAGAAGTTTATAATTCTTCTTCCTCCGTCCTCCTTCTTCTTTGCTGCCCATTGACAGATGGTTGCATAGAGCATGGACTTGTTGAGTGGACATGTTTCTCGGGGGAGGGGACAATCGTTGAATATTTCTTTACTAGGTCAGTTGATTCCAAATGGCTTGATTGATAAGGGATGCTTACTATCTTCCATGTGACTAGGGTTGTTTATTTATCTGAACATAATGTCTTGCTATTAATTTTAAAAATAATTAAACTTTATTTATTTTTATTTATTTTTTAAAACATTTAAAATGCTAGCAAGTTTGCCAGACTTGATTAGTCAATGCTATTCTGCTAGTTTCTTGAGTTGAGTTGCCATCGAATTGTTTAAAAGCAAACACATACAATTTCAAGTTTGGTTCTGAAAACTTCATGTTGAGCCACACTACAACTTATATTGGTGTTCTATCATTGCATGGGATGAATATTAATATTTGGCTCAATGAATAAGCATTCACAAAAAGAAAGTATGAAGCACATTGGAGTGAATTCATGTTGTCTGTACACTTTCAATACCTTATATAATAAAAATAAAAAATAATATGGATTAAGTATTTACAATTTTAATAGAAAAGAGGATACTTATTGAGATAAGTAGGATTTTTTTTGCCTACTTCATAAATACTTTATTTCATTTTTAATAACAATACAAGTATAAAACATTTAAGCAAATTATCCACTAAAAATGTTTATGGGAAATTTCTTACTTGGTCAAGTTAAAAAATTCTTCGTTTTAATTGTGGAAGTCCACGTAGTTATTACTTTTAATTATCATTAAAAATATTCAAAGGGTGCAGTTAAAACAATGTCTGTTTCCTGTATGTGTGTGCTCTTAATAAATAAAGTTTTAGTTTAAAATCACCATATTATGAAAGCAACAGCTGTAAGTTCCTGAACTGAACACATGTGCAAATGAAGACTTAATTACCAAGCGAAAAAAAAATCCTGCTGCCGAAAACCACATCGGAGAAAAAAAGAAACCCAAAAGTGAGGAGTCAATGTGCCTCTTCAAGGCAAGGGCTTGGTCAATTCTACAGACAATAGAAAATAAACAAACAAATAAATGAAATCATTCCTTGCCAAGTCCAATTCATGTGCATTCGCTGAGTTCCCTGTGGAAGCTCTTTTAAATTGGAGTCTGTGTTGCTCTACGCCCCAAAAATATCATGTCCATTGAGGACAAATCCCATTGGTGGCAAGCATTTCATGCTTGATTTTATCTCTATGTGTATATTCCACACTTGTACAATGTCAAAGCTTGTTTGGTTTATATATATATATATATATATATATTTGTGTGTGTGTTTCACATCTTTTCATTTTTGATTTTTTGAAAAATATGATTATTTCTATGATTCGCATGCACGCGTGTTTAAAATAGAGCCCATTCATCTTTCCATATTTTCTTGATTTTTTGTTATTGATTTTTTTTATTCCTGCGTGGGAAATAATATCTGTGTGTCCCTCATGTACAACATAATACAAGGCTGTGTGTTTGAAGTGGGCAAGGTCTTCTAAGATTCCAGGCACAAAAAGTTTGGTTTAATTTATTTTTTTTATTTCTTGTGGTTTTGAAGTGTAGAGAATCACATCACTAGTCTTCTCAAATAAATTGATTTATTAAAGTAATGCTAGCTGAGCATAATAATATATATATATATATATATATATATATATATTTGGGTCGGTATTAATCCATCAAAATATTATCAACCTTAACATAATTTTCTTTTAACATATTTGTTGCATTTTGAAATGTTCACATGATTATTTTGATTTTTTTTGTAAAGAACTACAGGCTTTAAATAATGTTGGAACATATTTTCAAAACATTTACTTTTTTTGAATTATCATTACATATAATATAATAATTAAGTTTCATATTACTTATCTACTGTTTAAATTAAATCATTAGATAATTTTCAGGATTATTCACATCATAAATTCTATTTTACATAAGCCTGCAGTTTATAATTAATTATTTTACAATTGAACAATGAATGGTGAAGTTGAGCTTTACATTCATATGATTATTATTATTATTATTTCTATTTTATTTTTATTATAATAACAATAATGATTTTATGATTCCAGTGTACGGGCTTGAATACAGTCTATTTTTTCTTTTTCTTTTTCTTTTTCTTTTGTTAAAATTTTTTAGATGAAAAGGAAACTACCAAACTTAAAAGAAAACGAATCTCAAACTTCAATTATGCTACAATGCTGTGTTATATCTTCCATTTTAATCCAAATCTATCTTTATTAGATTAATTTGCATGATTCCCTTTAAATAATCAGACGGAATCAACACATTTATTAAAAACAAAATAAAAATATACCATACTATGAATACCTTTTCCCTTTCTATAGTCATTTGGTCGCAAGTCTCTCTCTCTCTCTCTCTCTCTCTCGAAGTGATAAGTTTTCATCTACAATTTTGAAATAATAAAAGAAAACTTCTTTTAAGTTGGTTTAGTACTTCAAAAACTATATCTTTATGTAACACTTGTGAGAAGTTTTGCATCTCGTGCTTAATTTATGTAAAATTTAAAATTTTATTTCTGTTCTTGATTCTATTTTATGGCAAGTGCTGAAGCCTCCACAGAAGAATCTTATTCTTTTCCACGGGCTATTCCTTAAGCACCTTGAAAACAATATTTCACAGAAAAACTATTTTTGAAATAATTGTAAATGTTGCTTTAAATTTAATTAGATATTTTTCTATGATGAAGATTTTGGAATTTGTGAAATAGTATTTTTAAACTCATTTTGGAAAAAAATAAAATAAATTAAAATTTGAATTATACATATATATAATGAAAATTTATTTTTTTCCTTATTGTCCTTTTTCATTTTATTTATTTATGAATGAATGTTCTCAAATGAAACATAATTAATCAGGGTAATCACCGAATAAAAAATCGTTTTAAGATGTGAAAATTTTATTATTACAATTATGGTGCTTATTTTTTGAGCTAAATATTCAGTAAAAAAAACATATTGAAGCATGAAGGAGTATCAAATTTTATCAGAACAAATGTCTAAATTAATGTGTGTATATGAGCTAATTTAGACATATACTTGTATATTACATATATACTAGATTAGCTATATGAAAAATAAAACGTAAATATATTTTAGAAAAATATAAGAATTATTTATATGTTTGTAATGTACCTATTTCTATATTTTCTATACATTTTTTTTATGTTTCATCATTAACTTTAGAGAAAGAATTCAATTACTATGTGGATTAATCTAAGACTTGTTGTAAAATAAATCAGCCTTCATTAAGAATCTATATTTATAAAAAAATAAAAATAATTTATTTTACATTAAACAATTCATCTATGTATATATATTTCTTTCTTATATAAAAAATAGGTTATTGCAAATGCCTGTAAATTATTGTGAATTTACATGTTCAACAATAAAATAACAGATGTCTTCTACTTTTAACATCCAATTTTTTTCCAAATAAGACAAAATAAGATATACCTTTACATAGATGTACAAAGAGCATGTTTTTTATATTTTTATATTTTGTTTAAAAAGAATTCATATTTTAATGAATATTTTTGGTTCTAGGTGTAGACATTTATAATTAAAAATCATGTGTTTTTGACTTACAAAACTACAACCACTTTAAGCTTGATTAACTTATAAAGTAAGCTAAAACATGTCTTTGTCACATCATTTTTTCAATATTAAATATTTTGGTAACTCAATATTTTATGTAGAATTTGAATGCTTTTTTGATAAATTTTACTCTTTAATTTGAGTTTTTGAAAAAAATATAAGATTAATAATCACTTTATCAGCTTAATTTTAAAATTAATTATCAGATCATAAATTAATTACATGAAATATGAATTAATTTTATCAGATTATAAATTATAATCATTAATTAAAATTAATTAATATAAGATTAATAATCATTTTATCAGCTTAATTTTAATATATTTTATAATTAATCAAATTAATATGAAATATAAATTAAGTATATATATGTAATCCAAAATACTATACATGTTAATATTTATTTCAACATTATATGTCTTTCTGCAATACAAATGTCTAAGCTTATAAAAAATCATAATTTATTTTAGGATAATTTCAGTAGCGTTTTCTGTAAACTTTGGCTAAATATTGGCAAAGGCTATTAAATGTTTTTTTAGTAGATTGCAAAAATTGAAAATGATAATTTTTATTCATGAAAACCATATAATCTGGAATGTAATAATAATGATAATACTAATAAGATAGTATAAGAAAGAGACATATCTCCATACACATATTTATATTTATTCTTTTATTCTTTCTTACATTTCCATGTGATTGATTTGCAAAATATTTTTCACAAGAAAAAAAGTTCACAATCAAAAGAATTAGTTTAAGAACCATTACTTTTAAACCTGTCAAATAAACCACTTCAGTTTTCACAACCACTACAATGTTTAAACTGGGATGAAGATCTTTAAAAACTAATGTCCTTTTGTACATATACGGTGAGATACAATAGATTCTACCCCTCAAAATTGGTAGAAAATCTTAGTGTTCTGTAATATGTATATATTTTTTTGTCCCTAGATAAAACACCCTAACTTATTTTTCAACAAACATAAACAATATCAACAACAAAGTTTAGATAGTTACAATATCTTCTAGGCCATTGAATATATTCATACCTTGACAAAGGTCTATGAGAATTATGAATGTGCAAGAATACCCAACATTTAATTCATTAAACTTCTCTTTGACAACCATTTCAGTTACCCAATGCATCAAGCACCAGAACACGTTTCTTAAGTGAGCATAATCACAAATTTCGTCATACATTCCCATGAAAAAGTTCCTCACCAAATTTGTATATATAACCACCACATTTAGCTATTATTCTTTTTTGAAAACGGCATCAAACCTACTATCTTCAGGGATGGCAATATTCTTGTGCTAAGGCACTCTGCCCAACCAAAGTACTGGCAAAGAATGAGTTGTAAGTATGTCATTAAATTGCAAACACTAAAAATCCTCTCTCCACACCACAAAACAATCCTTTACTTAGTCATGAAGATAAGAAGGTGGAAATATTTGACTGAATGTCTGACCATGAAGGTTACAGCCTTGACTTCAAAATCCGCCAAGCATTCAACCCCACCCATGTCAACCTTGTTGACTCATAGAAAAATGAGAATAAAATTAAAATAACAAAAAATCTATAAAGTCAATATCACAAACTTTAAATTTTTAGGCTTTTGCTTTTGTACCACGACACTGTACATGGGACAAATTTAGATTCTCGACGGCGGCATTGAAGATATTTGGTGGTATATGAAGATTCTGTGGAGTTTTTTTCTTGTCCAACCTTTAAATAAAGTATTATTTATGTCATATTAAAATACAAAGAATAGCGAATGCGCATATTCGGGGGCATTTTTCAACACCTGTTTCTGCCCCGAAGGCATCTTCAAATTTGTAATTCCGTGTTGAAGTTGTGGTCTCGGTTCTTTTTCATCCTATTGGATGAGAGATAGTGAATTGGCGCCACTCTGTTCGTTTGTAGCTCAACAACTGGGTTGCATTCTCACTGCAGTTTGTCAATCATTCCATGGTCCACGTTGTCATTTAAGTTGTAGGGCCTCCCTCCCACAATAAAAATTCCTTGGCCAAATACAAGACAAATACACATGATTTAAAAAAAATGAAAGTGACTCAAAGAGCTCAAATGTTTGTTCCTCAAATGTGTGTGAAATGCAGTCCTTAGATCTTAAACTTTGCAAACACAAACTCCAATTGAAGGCTTCATTCTTGCCTCCATATACATTCTTAACTAGGAGCTATGTGGCGATGTCCTGTAAGACCTCCAAAACATGTTGACTTTGCAAGACACATATCTTAACTTGTAAGGCAAGTTTTTTATATGTGTGCCACATAATTAGCTTGTTTTGTAAGCTATCAATATATGGTTAAGTTGTTGACTAAGTTTTTAGTCTATTAATCAACTACAAACACATGTTAAGTCAAAACAACATCTATAAAGCTTCTAGAAAGCTTCTTTAAAAGGTATTATGAAATTAACCTACTTTTATCTATTTTTATCTATTTTAATCTACTTCTACCTAATCATACAAGTATTTATTATAATATATATGTATATCTGTGATATTATTCTCTCTTTTAGGAATGACTTTTGTAAGAAGCGGTCTTCATATGTTGAAATCTAAGATGCAACAAATTGTATTTGCCACATATTCTAATCTTTGTTTCTTTTGAAGGTAGTTGATTGGTCTTCTTAGCCATCAATAATGTCCCATTTTAAAGCAAGAAGACCACTTTGGGATTTGATCATTGTTGAAATCTTTATAACTTCTTTCAAATAAATCATTTGTAATACCATCAAGAATCATGCCCACCTCCAATAAAATCACCAAGCATTGCGAGTCTTTTTCCAAGTTGTGATATTGAACACATTATATCTTGCCATCTATTTGAAGAAGAACATGTCATTCTTAAAGGTCTTCATCCCTATTACATTGTCTCAAAGGTTGTGTTATTTGCAATGTCTCATCCGATAAATCAACAAATGATGGTTCTTAAATTGAATCCGTCAGTTCTTGGTTCTTTAGTCCTTTAAGACCACAAGTATATACAAACTATAAATAAAGATAGAAAGTAAAATTCAATCTTACTTAAATTGTACTTCTTTTATAGAATAGACATGTTATATTGAAAAAAAAATAGGATTGAATTTTTTGACTAATAGCAAAGTAAAAGTGTTAAAGTATATAAATAAATGTAAAAGTAGAATAAGTAATATTATAGAGGATATTACTTTAAGTAAATTATTATTGATTAAAAGATTGGTTGTTGATATGTAAGAAGACCAAGAGATAAAGTAGATGAATGGACAAAGGATCTTAAGAATATACAAAATATACTTGACGCATATTTTTATAATAGATAAGATTACAATGGATAGTCTTGGTAGAATGATAGATAAATGTATTCATCAAAAGATGGAAGTTGTCTATTTAAGCAATAGTGACCACCTATAAATAACGGATATAGGAAGTGAGAGGTATCTTACTTTATACTCTCTTTGTGATTAACTGTCACAAACATAGACATGTAAGCCAGTAATTATATGGATAAATAGGTAAAAGTAAGTAGAATTAGGTAAAAATAAGTTAATTCTATAATATCTTCTATAGAAGCTTCATAGATGTTGCTTTGACTTTACATATATCTATAATTGACTTTTTGGGTTGAAAAAGTAGTCAACAAGTTGGCCATCAATCACACATATTGTCAACTTGAAGATCAAGCTAATTATGTGGTCCACATATAGAAAAACTTGCCTTGTAAGTCAAAGCATTTGTCTTACAAAGTCAACACATATTAGAGGTCCTATAGAACATTGCCATGTAGTTCCTAGTTAGATACTATATATAGAGATAAGAGTGAAGCCTTCTTCACTCTTATCAATTCTTTTTTTGTTTCTAGTCTAGTTTCAAAAGTCTCAAGTTTCTTTGTCTTTTGGTAATAAGCCATTCTAGTTTCTTTTTAATATACATACTTCTTTATTTCTATTTTATTACTCTTTCTTTGACATGGATTTCATTGATTTATACATCATCTTTTAGTTCAAGTCCTTGATAGATTCATAAGAGTTCATTTACAATATCAGAGCTTTGTCTTGTTTTGATTAAGAGTGGATTACTCTTTTTTCATGATAAGACATAAGCATATTAGAAGTTCTAGATTATCCTCTTCTAAACTAATTTTATTTTTAGTATTTTTTTTTTTGTATCCAAGTCCTCTCTCTACTTCTCTAAAGTGATATGAGATATTTTTTTGAGTATTATTATGGTAGAGCTTGTTGAAATGAACAGTGCAATAGTACAAATGCAAGTTTAGCACTATCGTGGTTTTCATCTTTTTTTGAACAACAAGATCCAATATTATATAATATAGAGGTATTTTTTGTAAAATTCTGGTCTATGTATAGAGAACATGATGCAACTAGTGTTACAACTAATAAGATCCATATTTTGTGAGAAGGCAATCAATTTGTAACGTTATATGCTTCACAGTTTTGACAACTTGTAACTGATATCAAATAGAATGATGGTGCACTTATTAGCCAATTTCTCTTTGGATTACAATATGAAGTAAAAAAATTGATGCTCAACTTACATGATCCTCAAACATTGAATCAAGCATTTGACTTTACTATAAAATGCAATAATCGACTATTTAAATTTTGATCTAAGAGTCATACAAATGGGCTTTAATATTACTACAATTTGATGGCAAGACCAACATCTCCTCAACACATACATTTAGAAGTAGAGGATATGCAAATTGATGCAATACGTTTTAAACCTCTTATCGAGTATGAAAAGACTCATCACCATCAAGAAGGATTGTGCTTATACTATAGAGAACCTGAATAAACTGCTCAAAATTATCCAAAGAAGTGACAAAATTATAAAATGAGGAACACATCTGTCAAAGAAGACAATGTATTGGAAAACAAATTTGTCTAGCTACAATAGTGACTGTGCGACTCAAATCTTGTACAATTTTTAATGAAGATCCTATCTTCTCTTCAAAACCCTCTCTTTGTTTTATAATAGATATATGTTTAGGACCTAATAATTATAAAGCCTCTGCATTGATAGATTTAGGAGCCTCAGCTTGTTTCTTAGATGTAGAATTTGTTAAAAGTTATAAAATATTATTAGTAGAAAAAACCAAACCTATTTATGTAGAAGTCATAGATGGTCATCCATTGTCTTTGAGAGATATTACTCATAAAATACTTCTTATAGATGTAGCAATAAATGGTCATAGTAGTTGCGTAATCTTTAATATAATTAAATCTCTATCTAATCTAGTCATTTTAGGTTTATCATGGTTAGAAAAATATAATTCTTTCATAGATTAAATTTCTCATATCCTTGATTTCTCTAAAAGCATAATTAAGAGTGAAATTAATCTACTAGAAAGTCATAAGACTAGTGTAATTAAACCTATGTTTGTAGATGTAAGAGCTTTCTTGCATGCTACAAAAAAAAGGATCACCTTGTGTTATTTATACCGCACCTATTTCTAATGATGCAAAGACTTCAAGTGACATTTCCAATCAATATCACGAATTTCAAGATGCATTTGAAAAAAAAAAAATGTGGATACTCTTTTAGAACATCGTCCCTATAATTGCCGAATTGAACTTTAAGGAGGAGCACAATCGCCATTTGGACCAATCTATAATTTATCACAAAATGAATTGGTTGAACTCAAGGAATATATTGAAGAAAATCTGGCCAAGAATTTTATTTACGATTCCAAATCACCAGTAGGAGCTCCAATCTTATTTGTAAAGAAGAAAGATGGATCATTGCAGATGTGTGTTGATTATCGAGGACTCAACAAGGTCACCATCAAAAATAGGTACCCTATATCTTTGATATCTGGACTTCTTGATCATTTGAATGAAGCTAAGATCTACACAAAAATAGATCTACGGAGAGTATACAATCTAATACGCATTAAAAAAAGAGATGAATAGAAGACTGCATTTTAAACTAGGTATGGGCATTTTGAATACAACATCATGCCTTTTTGACTTACAAATGCACCGACAGCTTTTCAACATCTAATGAATGATATTTTTTGAGAGTTTTTAGATGATTTTGTTACATGTTATCTAGACAACATCTTGATCTATTCTAAAAACATAGATGAACATAAACTTCATGTTTGTCATGTGTTATAAAAATTAAGAAATTTGGAACTCTATACCAAAATAGAAAAGTGTGTAGTCCACACTACTCAAGTTAACTTCTTAGGATATATCATTTCAAATGATGGACTTATGATGGATTCTAAGAAAATTTAAACGATTATAGATTGGAAGATTTCAAAAATGATAAAAGATGTCCAATATTTTTTAGACTTTGTCAACTATTATCGGATCTTCATCAAAGACTTCTCTCGAGTTGTAACTCCACTTATACGTTTGACTTGCAAAGACAAACTTGAGTGGAACAAAGAAGTTGAAGCATTTTTTGAAACTTTGAAATCAGCCTTTATTTCTACACCAATTTTGTATTGTGTCAACTTTTTTAAGGCATATTTTTATGGAAACAGATACATCAGACTTTGCTTTGGATGCCGTATTATCACAAATGGGAGCAGATGATAAACTTTACTCAGTAGCTTTTCATTCCAAAAAATTTTTAGCATCCCAAATTAAGTATGAAATTCACAACAAAGAACTTTTTGCAATCGTGGATTCATTTCAAAAATGACATCATCATCTAGAAGGCACTTCTAATCCAGTCATTATATACATGGATCACAAGAATCTTGAGTGCTTCATGTGAGTACATGTTTTAAATCATCACCAAGTTCATTAGAGCATGTCTTTATCAAGATTTGATTTCAAGTTCACATATCAAGCCAAAAAACAACAAGATTTGTCAAACACCCTTTCTAGACATTCTTATCTTACACCAAAAGAAGGACATGCATCTTTTGATTAGGTGTCAAGGACAAAGACTTGATGAGGGAAAATATACACCAAAAGGCTACCTCGATATAATAAGTCAAAATATAAACAAGTAGGTATATTAAAAGGAAACTGGAATGGCTATTGCCACAAGACAAGAAACTAAAGACTCTTGAACCTGGACTAGAAGCAAGAAAGGAGTTGACAAGAGTGAAGAAGCCTTCACTCTTGTCTCTATATATACTATCTAACTAGGGGCTACGTGGCGACGTTCTATAGGACCTCCAATATGTGTTGACTTTGTAGGACACATGCCTTGACTTACAAGGCAAGTTTTTCTACGTGTGGGCCACATAGTTAGCTTGATCTTCAAGCTAACAACATGTGTGGCACATGGCCAACTTGTTGACCACGTTTCTAATCCAAAAAGTCAATTAAAGACACCTATGAAGTCAAAGCAGCGTCTAGGAAGTTTCTAGGAAGCTTCTATATTAAATATTATAGAATTAACTTACTTTTATCTACTTTTACTTACTTCTACCTATTTCTATATGTAATTATTAGCTTACATGATTATGGCCGTGACATTAAGAAAGAACAATTCTCTTAAAGCCAAAGCATTTTCATCTTCAAGTACTAAAATCAACATTGATTGTTGATTCGACCTTTGTGAAACAAATCCAATCAAGTATGTCTTCTAATCCTCTTATTCACAATATCAAGAATCCTTCTTTTAAGTCCCAAGATACTTCTAAGTTTGAGTTCAAAAACAACCTAATCTATTTTGAAGGTCAATTATATGTTTCAAAAGAAGAAGCACAATTACGTTTTTTTTAAGCATGTTACGACTTTCCAGCACCAATACATTTTAGATACAATAAGATTTTGGAGCTTATATATAGAGATTTTTGGTGGCGACAAATATAGAAGGGTGTGAAAGACTTTGTTCACTCATGTGACATTTGTTTAAGATAAAAAAATCCTCATCATCGATCTTACGGACTTCTTCAACCATTACCTATTTCAGAACAACCATGGTTTTTTATTTCTATGGATTTCATCATAGATCTTCCAATCTCAGGTTCTTATGACTCTATATTCGTGATAGTAGATTGTTTTACCAAGATGGTACATTTTGACTTTTTAAAAGCTAATAATATTGTGGCAGAAGATTTGGCAAATCATTTATCAGAGCTATATGCAACAATGAAGGCACAATTAAAAGAAGATCAAGAACAACAAAAGATCAATACACATGTCTATCAAAAAGAATGACCACCATTCTACATAGGTGGCATGGTATGGTTATTTTTTTGCAATATTAAGACCACTTATCCATGTGACAAATTGGACTATTGTAGGCTTAGACTATTTCGTATTTCTGTACAAATCAATCCAGTTGTATATCATTTATACCTACTTGAATCAATGAAAATCCATCCAGTATTTCATGTGTCTCTTTTTGAACCAAACAAGAGTGGACATACCAAAAAGAAGACAAGCTCCACCTCTTCTTATAGAAGTCGATAATAATAAAGAGTTCGAAGTGGAAGAAGTCGTAGATTTAACGCAGCGCCAAAATAAATTAGAATATCTTTTCTATTAGCACAGATACGATATTAATAAATGCACTTGGAAGCTAGTAAAGAATCTTGTAAATGCAGCAAAGGCGGTGAAGGCTTTTTATCGACCACATCTATCAAAATCAAGATGAAAACCTTTCCTATAAAAGAAAAAAGATCTAGGCAAGATAACATTCTACTTTCAATTCTTATTTTTAGCTTCTTTGTAGTTGTGATGCTAAGGAGATAGAAAACCAACAACTAGTGGATTTGACTCAAGAGCCTTTATTTGTTGATATGTCGGACAAAACATTGTAATTTTCTTAACCTTTAAGATGATACAATCGAGGTGAAATTCCTCAAGAATGACATATTTTTCCTTGAATAGATGGCAAGATACAATGCATTTAATATCACGACCGTGGAAGAGACTTCCAATGTTTGGTAATTTTATTAGAGATAAAAACAGCTTTTGACAATGTTCCAAATATTTTATTTGAAGGAAGTTATAAAGGCCTTAACAATGATTAAATAATAGGATGGTCTTCTCGCCTTGGTATGAGACACTATCAATGGTTGAGAGGCCCTATCAACCATCTTTGAAGAGAACAAAGATCTAAATATGTGGTGAATATAATTTTTTGCATCATAGATTTTCTCAACATATGATGACTGCTCCTTATAGAACTCATTCCTAAAAAGGGGGGAATGTCACAGACCTACACATGTAAGCCAATAATTACATGTATAAATAGACAGAAGTAAGTCAAAATAAATAAAAGTAAGATAATTCTATAATATCTTCTATAAAAACTTTTTAGAAGCTTCATAGACATTGCTTTGACTTTAAGGATATCTATTATTGACTTTTTGGATTAAAAAAGTGGTCAACAAGTTGGCCATGTGCCACACATGTTGTTAGCTTGAAGATCAAGCTAACTATGTGGTCCACATGTAGAAAAACTTGCCTTGTAAGTCAAGGCATGTGTCCTACAAAGTCAACACATATTGGAGGTCTTATAGAACATCGCCACATAGCCTCTAGTTAGATAGTATATATAGAGACAAGAGTGAAGCCCTCTTCACTCTTCTCAATTTCTTTCTTGCTTTTAGACTTGTTTCAAGAGTCTCAAGTTTCTTTATCTTTTGGTAATAAGCCATTCCAATTTTTTTTTAATATACATACTTCCTTATTTCTATTTTGTTACTCTTTCTTTGACTTAGATTTCATTGGTTTATGCATCACCTTTTAGTTCATGTCCTTGACATTAACCTTGACGATGCTATATATCGGTGACTTGAAAGTTCTTTTTCTATAATAAAAATAAGTCCTAACAATGTTCCAAATATTTTATTTGAAAGAAGTTACGAAGGCCTTAACAACAATTAAATAACATGGTGGTCTTTCTACCTTATTATGGGACATTATCAATAGTTGAGAGGACCTATTAACTATATTTAAAGAGTACAAAGATCAGAGTATGTGACAAATATAATTTGCTGTATCTTTGATTTTTTCAATATACGAAGACCACTGTTGATAGAATTTTCTTCTTAAAGAGAAGATAATGTCACGGACATACATATTTATTCTAATATTTATTTATATGATTAAATTGAAATAAATAAATATAGATTTATTTTTTTAATATTTTCTAAAGAAACTTTCTAGAAGCTTTATAGACATTGCTTTGATTTTACATACATTTGTAGTTGATTGGTAGGTTAGAAACTTGGTCAATAAGTTAACCACATATTTGAAGCTTATGGAATAAACTAACTATGTGGCATATATATAAAAAACTTACTTTGTAAGTTAAAATAGGTGTTTTGTAAAGTCAACATGTTTTGGAGGTCCTATACGACAATGCCATATAGCTCCTAGTTAAGAGTATATATGGAGGCAAGAATGAAGCCTTCTTATTTCTTGTCAATATCTTTCTAGTCTTTAGTCTTGTTTCAGGACTTTCTAATCTTTTTATCTTTAACAGTAGTTATTCTAGTTTAATACTATATCATCTTTGAGTGACTTTCTAGTTCTTTTGAATGATACAAGAGTGCATTAAGGATTTCTTTCTTTGAGATTCATATCCTTGATAGTGAGTGTATTAAAGTTTTTTTTCTTTAAGATTTATGTCCTTGATACAAACTTATCTACATGCATGTTCAAAAGAACTCCACAAATATTATTATTTTGAATTTAGATAGATTATAAAGTAATAAAGTTCTATTCTTTTATAATTTCCAAGGCCTCTATAAAAAAATAAAAAATAAAAATATTTTTATAATTTAATATATACAAAGGCCAAAATAATATAAGAACAATTGAACACCTTATTTCTAACTACCATGACTATTAAAGGTAGTTTCAACTACCTTATCTTTTAAGACATTGGTGGCTAATTCTTTTTCTTTTTTATTCTCTCTTATTTTATTTAAATCCTTTTTATACTAACTTCTTATAATTATTTTTTAGACCAAGTTATTTTTTATTTTTTAAAATTTATTTTTTTATAATAATTTATTTTATTTTTTCTTCTTTTTATATCTAAAATTCTTCTATAATATATCTTTTAAAAATAAAATAAGATATTTATTTTATTAAATAATTAATATTATTTATTTCTTTTTCTTTCTTTGAATTTCTTCTATATATTGAGTCTTAATCCTTCAATTTTCATCAAGGCCTTTCAATTATTCTTATCTATTCTTTAAAGATTCTTAGATGACTAACCAATCCTCTATTGCTATACTTAGAGATTTGATCTCAAATTCTATGGATAATATAGCTTCTATTTCATACATTAAAGAAAATGGAGTGGCCTTGGTTGTCACCTTGTAGATTGTATAATATGTCTATAAGACTGTTAGTAATTTTGTGACTTAATCCTTCTTTGACTCTTGTACTATTTTTCTTAAGATATTTTCTAATGTTTGATTCATCCTTTTCATACGATTGTTAGTATGTAGATGGTAAGGAATAATCATATGATGGTTTATATTTAATCTATTGATCATCTCTTCTATCACATTGTTCAAGAAGTTTGTTCCTCGATCACTAATCAAAATTTTGAAACAATAAAATCAAGTAATGATTTGCTCATATATAAAATTAGCTGCATAGATAACATCATTGGTTTTTATAGCTCTTGCTTCAATCCATTTGATTAAATATTTTGTGGCTACTACAATGTGTTTCATGATTCTTAAAGAATTAGAATGAACTTCTCTTATATAATTAATTCTCTATTTTTCAAAAGAAATCAAAGGCAAGGATATGTAGAGAGGAAGTATCATATGCAAGTTATTTATTACATAATATTGATAAGCATTACATCTTTTAGCATAATTATATGCATCTTAAAACATGATAGGCCAATAATATCCAACTTTCTTTGCCTTTTGAGCCATCAATCTACCTAAAAAGTAACTTTTATATGCACTATTATGGCATGGCATTAATATCGCTGGTACTTCATTAACCACTATACATTATTTATGAAGATCATCTATTCCTCAATAATATAATTATTTTTTTATAATAGCAAAATGACTGCTACTAATTCTAAGCTTATATCATTTATGGTTGAAAAACTCTTCCAAAAATTGATTAAAATTTAAATTTTTTGCAATGTGGTTGTACCAAGTAAGATGAGTAGAAATGTTAAAAAGAGATTCACCTACCAAGTTGTTCTCAATAGAAGTAGGGCTTGATTTTCCTTCTAATCTTGTAAAGTAATTAACTTGATTATGTGTCACGGATATACATAAAATTACCTACAAGAGTCGATAAAAGTATGTTAAAGTAGATAAAAGTAGGTTAATTGTGTAATATCTTCTAGAAAAGCTTCCTAGAAGCTTCATAGACGCTGCTTTGACCTTATAGGAGTCCATAGTTGACTTTTAGGTTAGAAACTTGGTCAACAAGTTAGCCATGTGCCACACATGTTGGTAGCTTAAAGGACAAGCTAACTACGTAGTCCACTCATAGAAAACTTGCCTTGCAAGCAAAGACATGTGGCTTAGAAAGTCAACACATATTAGAGGTCTTATAGAATATCGCCTCGTGGCTTCTAGTTAGATAGTATATATAGAGGCAAGAGTGAAGCTCTCTTCACTCTTGTGAACTCCTTTCTTGCTTCTAGTCTAGTTTCAAGGGTCTCTAGTTTTCTTGTCTTTTGGCAATAGCCATTCCAATTTCTCTTTCAATATATATATTTGTTTATTTACCTCTCTTTGAGTGAAGGCTCACTTGTCTGAATTATTTTTCATCGAGTTCTTGTCCTTGACAGATTGACAAGAGTACACTTACAATATCAGAGCTTTGTTTTTCTTGAGTAAGAGTGGATTACCCCTTTCTCTTGACAAGACATAAGCGTATTAGAAGTTTGCGGATTACCCACTTCTAAACTGATATTGTTCTTAATATCTTCTTTGTTATCAAGTCTTTCTTTTCTTTTGTCTTGAGCAATATCAAACAAATTTTTCTTCTTAGTGTCATTATGGCAGAGCTTGTTGAAATGAAGAGTTCAATGGCACAAATGCAAGAGCAAATGAGGGAGTTAATGCTTGCGATGTATCAACTCAATTCACCAACACAAGAAAGAACAAGAATAGCAAAAAGTGGAGATATAGAGATGATCGGAGCTGCTTCAACATCTACAACAAATCACGTTTCTTCTCCAATTGTACAACACCCTGTAAGCACTAGAGAACCAAGAATTACCTTACCTGAGAAATTTGATGGTACGAGATCAAAGTTTCAAGGGTTCATCAATCAAGTACAATTGGCAATTGAACTTCAACCGCAAAGCTATCCAACTTCAGGATCACAAGTCAGGTTTATTGGCACTCTACTTTCTGGTTCTGCATTATCGTGGTTTTCGTCTTTTCTTGAACAACGAAATCCAATATTGGATAATTTGGAAGCTTTTTTGGTAGAGTTTCGATCTTTGTATGGTAAACACGATACAACTCATGTTGCAACAAATAAGATCCGAATTCTGCGACAAAGAAATCGCTCAGTAACAGTATATGCTTCATAATTTCGACAACTTGCAATTGACATCAAGTGGGATGATGCTGCACTCATCAGTCAATTTTTTTATGGATTGCAATACAAAGTAAAGAAATTGATGCTCAACTTACCTGATCATCACACTTTGAGTCAAGCAATCGATTATGCAGTAAAATGTGATAATCGACTTTTCGAATTTTGTTCTGAGAATCATTCACGGGAACCTCAACGTTATTACTCAATGGCAACATCAACATCTTTGCCAAACGTACATTCGAAAGTAGAAGACATGCAAATTGACGCGGTACGTTTTAAACCCCTAACTGATCAAGAAAAGATTCGTCGTCATCAAGAAAGATTATGTTTATATTACGGAGAACCTAAGCACACTGCTCAACATTGTCCAAAGAAACGACGCAACTATAAAATGAGGGGTACGACGGTCAAAGAAGACAACATGTCAGAAAACGGATTCGTCTAGCTAAAATAGGGACCATGCAGTTGGAACCTTGTACAATTCCTAATGAAGGTCCTATCCTCTCCTCAAAACCCTCTCCTTGTTTTATAATAGACTTATATTTAGGACCTAAGAATTACAAAGCCTCTACTTTATTAGATTCGGGAGCCTCAGCATGTTTTTTAGATGAATAATTTGTTAAAAGTCGTAAAATACCTTTTGTATAGAAACCTAAATCAGTACATGTAGAAGTCATAGATGGTCGTCCCTTGTCTTCTGGAGATGTCACTCATGAAACTCATCCTATAAAAGTAACAATAGACGGTCATGATAGCTACATAGCTTTTAACATAATTAAATCCCCGTCCAATCCAGTTATTTTAGGTTTATCCTGGCTAAAAAAATATAACCCTCGAATAGATTGGAATTCGCGTAAACTTGACTTTTCTCAAAGCGTTATTAATAGTTCTACCAACTAAGTAAAAAATTATAAGTCTAGTATAGTATAACTCGTACTTATAGGTGCAAAAGCATTTATACACGCAGCAAAAGAAGGATCAACTTTTGCTATTTATGCTGCATCTATTTCTGAAAACGTAAAGACTTCAATTGGCATTCCAAGTCAATATCAAGAGTATCAAGACGTTTTTGAGAAAAAAAAATGTAGATATTCTTCCTGAGCATCGCCCATATGATTGTTCAATCGACCTCAAGGAAGGAACTCAGCCACCATTTGGACCAATTTACAGTTTATCGCAAGATGAGATGGCTGAACTCAAGACATATATTGACGAGAATTTAGCAAAGAATTTCATACGCCATTCAAAATCTCCAGCAGGAGCTCCAATTCTATTCGTAAAAAAAAAAGATGGATCTTTACGAATGTGTGTTGATTATCGAGGACTCAACAAGATCACAATCAAGAACAGGTATCCATTACCTTTGATATCAGGGCTCCTTGACCAGTTGAATCAAGCTAAGATCTATACAAAAATAGATCTAAGAGGAGCATATAATCTAGTACGGATCAAAGAAGGAGATGAATGGAAGACTGCGTTTCGAACCAGGTATGGACATTTCGAATATAATGTCATGCCCTTTGGACTCACGAATGGACCAGCTCCTTTTCAACATCTCATGAATGATGTATTTCGTGAATTCTTAGACAATTTTGTCGTCTGCTATCTAGACGATATCCTGATCTATTCTAAGAACGTTGAAGAACATGAAATACATGTTCGTCAAGTATTACAAAAACTTAGAGATGCAGGATTGTACGCCAAGATGGAAAAGTGTGTATTTCACACTACTCAAATTGACTTTTTAGGATACATCATTTCAAATGATGGTCTCATGATGGATTCTAAGAAAGTCCAAACAATCATGGATTGGAAGATTCCAAGGACAGTAAGAGATGTCCAATGTTTCTTGGGATTCACCAATTACTATCGGATCTTCATCAAAGATTTCTCACGAGTTGCAGCTTCACTTACACGCTTGACTAGTAGAGATAAATTCCAATGGAATCAAGAAGCGGAATTAGCATTTGAAGCCTTGAAGACATCGTTTGTCTCTACACCAGTCTTATATCGTGTTGACTTTTCCAAGGCATTTTTTATGGAAACAGATGCATCAGATTTTGCCTTGGGTGCAGTTTTATCACAAATGGGATAAGATGACAAACTTCATCCAATAACTTTTCATTCAAGAAAATTCTCAGCAGCCGAGATCAATTATGAGATCCACGATAAAGAACTTCTTGCGATCGTGGATTCCTTTCAAGAATGGCATCATTATCTAGAAGGCGCTTCTAGTCCAGTCACTGTGTATACAGATCACAAGAACCTCGAGTATTTCATGTCAGCACGCGTGTTGAAACGTCGTCAAGCTCGTTGGAGTATGTCTTTGTCAAGATTCGAGTTCATTATCACTTATCGGCGAGGAAAACAACAAGGTTTGTCTGATGCCCTATCTAGACGTTCTTATTTTGCACCAAAAGAAGGAGATGCAACTTTTGAGCAACAAAGAACGGTCCTCTTGAAACCGGAGCAATTTCATCTCCGAGCAATGAAATCAACATTGACTGTTGATTCAACTTTTCTCAAGCAAATCCAGTCCAGTATGTCCTCAGACCCTCTTGTTCATGATATCGAGAATAATTCTTCCAAGTCTCATGATCCTTCTAAGTTCGAGTTCAAGAATAATCTATTATATTTTGAAGGACGCCTATATGTTCCAGAAGGAGAAGCACGTTTACGTGTTTTTCAAGCATGTCATGACTTTCCAGCAGTAGGGCACTTTGGATATAATAAGACTTTGGAACTCATATCAAGAGATTTTTGGTGGCCACAAATGTGGAAGTCAGTCAAAGACTTTGTACAATCATGTGATATTTGTTCAAGATCAAAAATTCCTCGTCATCGACCTTATGGACTTCTTCAGCCATTACCTATACCAGAACAACCATGGTCTTCTGTTTCTATGGATTTCATCACAGATCTTTCAAGCTCAAGATCTTATGATTCTATATTTGTGATAGTAGATCGTTTCACCAAGATGGCACATTTTGTGCCATGTATAAAATCTATCACAGGTGAAGAAACAGCTAAGCTTTTCATTGATAATATCTATCGCTATCATGGATTACCTAAAGATATCATATCGGATAGGGGAACTCAATTTGTGTCAAGATTTTGGAGGATCCTTTTCAAGATTTTAAAAGTGGACATAAAGCTATCTTCGGCTTTCCATCCTCAAACTGATGGACAAACAGAGCGCGTAAACCAAGTCTTGGAGCAATATTTAAGGTGTACTATCAACTACCAACAAGATGATTGGACAACCCTTCTGCCATTGGCAAAGTTTGCTTATAATAATACGGTACATTCTTCCACGCAACAAACACCTTTCTTTGCCAATTATGGCTATCATCCACGACTTGATACTTTTGATTTTTCAAAAGTTGATAATCCTGCAGCAGAAGATATGGCAAATTGGTTGTCAGAGTTACATGCAATAATGAAGACGCAATTGAAGGAAGCTCAAGAACGATAAAAGATAAACGCAGATCTATATCGTAAGGAGCAACCACAAATCAACGTGGGTGATAAGGTATGGCTACTTCGTCGCAATATCAAGACTACTCGACCTTGTGACAAGTTGGACTATCGTAGGCTTGGTCCCTTTTCTGTTTCTGAACAGATCAACCCAGTTGCATATCGGTTACATCTACCGGAGTCAATGAAGATCCATCCTGTATTCCACGTGTCTCTTCTTGAACCATATAAGACAGTGGATATACAAGGAAGAAGACAAATGCCACCGCCTCCTATAGAAGTAGATAATAATGAAGAATTTGAGGTGGAAGAGATATTAGACTCAAGGCGGCGCCGAAATAAGCTGGAATATCTTGTTCATTGGCGTGGATATGATATTAGTGAACGCACATGGGAGCCATCTAGGAATCTAGTAAATGCATCAGCTAAAGTCAAAGTTTTTCATCAACGACATGCATCGAAACCAAGATGAAAACCTCTCTTATAAAAGAGACAAGATTGAGGCAAGATAACATTCAATTTCCTATCCTTGTTTGTGACTTCTTTGCATTTGTGACGCTAATTAGATGGAGAGCCAACAACCAGCAGATTCAACTCAAGAACCTTCATTTGCTGACCTGCCAGACGAGACATTACGATTGTCACAACCTTCAAGACGACGCAATCGAGATGAAGATCTTCAAGAACGACATGTTCTTCCTGGAATAGATGGTGAGATACAACGCATTTGGTATCACGACCTTGGAAGAGATTCTCGATGTTTGGTGATATTACTGTAGATAAGAACGACTGCTGATGGTGTTTCAAATGTATTATTTGAAAGAAGTTATGAAGGCCTCAATAATGATCTAATAATAGGGTGGTCTTCTCGCCCCAAAATGGGACACTATCGATGGCTAAGAGGACCCATCAACTACCTTCGAAGAGAACAGAGATCAGAATATGTAGCAAATACAATTCGTCGCATATTAGACTTTCTCAACATATAATCACCGCTCCTCGTGGAACTCATCTCTAGAAGGAGGGGTAATGTCACGGATATACATATAATTACCTACAAGAGTCGATATAAGTATGTTAAAGTAGATAAAAGTAGGTTAATTGTGCAATATCTTCTAGAAAAGCTTCCTAGAAGCTTCATAGACGCTGCTTTGACCTTATAGGAGTCCATAGTTGACTTTTAGGTTAGAAACTTGGTCAACAAGTTAGCCATGTGCCACACATGTTGGTAGCTTAAAGGACAAGCTAACTACGTAGTCCACTCATAGAAAACTTGCCTTGCAAGCAAAGACATGTGGCCTAGAAAGTCAACATATATTAGAGGTCTTATAGAATATCGCCTCGTGGCCTCTAGTTAGATAGTATATATAGAGGCAAGAGTGAAGCTCTCTTCACTCTTGTGAACTCCTTTCTTGCTTCTAGTCTAGTTTCAAGGGTCTCTAGTTTTCTTGTCTTTTGGCAATAGCCATTCCAGTTTCTCTTTCAATATATATATTTATTTATTTACCTCTCTTTGAGTGAAGGCTCACTTGTCTAAATTATTTTTCATCGAGTTCTTGTCCTTGAAATTATGAAATTTTAAAAATTTATATTCTACCTTATAGTTAAATTCTTCTAGTAATAATATCCATCAAACTATACAACCACTCAAATTTTCTTTATTGACTAGGTATTTGATAGCCATAAGGTCAACAAAAAAAGTATGAAGAAATTTAATAAAAATTAATGTTGAAATTTCTTCATAAAAAAAACTATGGCCAAGCACTCTCTTTTGGTGGTACTATAATTTTGTTCTGTCGCATTTAACTTCTTGTTAGCAAATGCAATAGGATAATCTTTATGCCCACCTTTTGTTGATTGATATAATTTATTATGTACTACTATAGATAAAGCATCAAAATAGATGTGAAAAAAAGATTCTAATTAGGTGGTTTTAAAATAAGATAGAATCTTAATACTATTTTTATTCAATCAAAGGCATCTCAATATTTTTTTTATCCATTCAAACTAAATCAATTGTCTTTTGAGTTTGATAATAGGTAAAGATTTTGTGGCACAATCGAGAATTAATTCTTGATACCATCCAAGATGTTTTAAGATTCTTAACATTTATAAGAGGTTGTATTATAAGTATGACTTCTATTTTTTCTAGGTCGGATTTTCTTTCCTATTTAAAAACCAAATAATTTAACAAAACCTCCTTTTGGACTACTAAGTACATTTTGTCATGATTTAAAGCAATTCTTATTTTTTTACACCTTTCTAAGATTTCTTCTATATGTTCTAGATGATCTTAGATATTGAATTGGGTGCTGAAATCATCTATGAATATCGACATAGATTTATGGAATAAATTCAAAAAGGCAAACATCATGGCTCATTGGAAGGCAAAAGAAGCATTATAAAGCCTAAAAGGCATGACCAAAAAATAAAAATATCCTAAAAGGTGGTAAAATCTATTTTATGGTGATCTTTTGGGGCTATGGTAATTTGATTATAATTAAATATCCATCTATAAATATGTAGGTTTTGTAACTTGCGACTTCTTCTAAAATATTATTAATAAAAAAAAGAAAAAAATGGTCTTTTTAACTATACTCATTGAATTTTTCATAATATATGCATGTTTTTAGTTTGTCATTTTTTTTTTATTATAAAGACCATAGGAAAAATCTAATTTTTTTATTTCTACTAGCTTAATAAAATCAACTTATAATAATTTTTCCAACTCTCCTTTAACAATCAACTAGAGTTGACAGTTCATACATCTTTCTTTTTTTCTAATTGCCTTAGCTCCAAGAATGAAAGAATATGGTGTTGAGCTACTTTAGTTGATATATCCTTCAAATCCTTGTAAGATCATGCTAAAATGTTTGAATATTTCATGATCAAACCATATTATCTCAATACCTCTTCTTGGTTTAAATAAACTCTAATTTTAATATTTTTAGGTTTTTCTTCTTTATGAGAAATATCTGTGAATTTTCATTCAATTTCTTGTACTAAAGATTATTTTGAAGAATTTTTATACCAATCTCTAGGTATAAGAAGATAGTAGACAATTCCATTGTCAATTAAAATTCTTGATAAAGTGTTTTGAAATCTAAGAAGTAGAATTAAGTCGTCATCTCTTTTAAGAACCTCAATCTCTTCTTTTAATGTCCCATCTACATTAATGCTAAAAGCATGGATATCTTTGACTTCTATAATCTCTAACATACCTTCTAAAAAATTAACTAATTTATAAAAATCCAAATTGGAGTTTTGATGATTGTTTAACTATTGTTTAAATTTTTTATCATCCTTTCAATAATAAAAGTTGAAACCTAGGCATTCTATTTTCTGTGGAACTTGATCAATTGAATTAACTACCATTCTTAAATTACTTTATTTTTTGAATCATTGAATATCTTCTAATAAATCAATGGAATTAATTTTTTTATAATTGAAGATATGTCATATAAAAATATTAGTTCTATTTTTCCATGGACGAAAGATAATGTGGCACTTGTCTCCTTCTTAGTTGACCATGGCTTCTGAATCCCTCAACCATGGCCTACCAAGCAATTAGAGAAAAGGATCTTTTAATGTCTGTATCCAAATAACATGATATATTAAAGAATATTCTTTTTTCTCAATCTAAGTTTTATAATTTTTAATTTGGCCTACTAGAATGGATGGACTTTGATTTTCTATCTTAATAACAAAGGGAGATGAGCTAGTGATATTCAGTTCTAGTTCTTCCATGGTTTGAAAGGGCATGATATTCAAATGACTACCACTATCTACAATGGTATAGGAAATTATTTTTTCTACAAAAGAAACCTCAATTTTTATTACTTTTACTTCACTTTATTTAGTATAGACATCTATTTTTGCTATCATCCTAACCTTAGACCTTTATTGATTTTTCATGAAAATACAGATTTTTAGTACTTTTCTAACTGTTGGAAAACTTTTCAATACTTGACCAAAAGTGATATTAGCCTTTAAATTACTAAGATTATTTCATAAGCTATACTATTGAGTATTGGATTCTTCCACATTTTTATATACACGAAATTCAACCATGGAGATTTTTGGACCTTCTCAACTATGATTATTTAAGTGAGCACTTGGCTTGTATTTAAGCTTAAGATCTTGGACCCTTTCAACTATGATTATTTGGATAAGTACTTAGCTTGTATTCAACCTTAAGATTTTGGATGAATAATTTTTCTATTAAGGGATCAAATCTCATACATTGAGTCATGTTATCTTGAGTTGCTTGAATTGTATTCCTCGTGACTTGTTCTAAATTCGAGACGCAAGATGGATTCTTTGAAGAACTAATATCCTCTATTTGATAGATAGGTAAAGATGCCGCCATAGATCTAGTCATTATTCTTAAGGGTAGTAGTATAAGTAAGTTCCTTTCCTCTGATTGATTTTTTTCATAGATTATTAAATTTAATTTTAAAAAAAAGAATTAATTGACAGTAGGTTAGATAGAATTTTGAATAGGTTCCAACTCTCCTATGGATTGAGATATAAATTTCACATCTTGAGACCCTTGACTATGTTTAAGTTACTTAAATGGATTTTGACCTTGATTAGGATTTAGTAGAATATATTGACACTTGATTTAAGATCTACTAGATGCATTTTGATTCTGTCAATTTTTTTCATAGTCATAACATAAGTTTTAGGGCCTCAAATTGTTATCTATTGGACGTTGACTTGCTCTCTTTTGATTGTCAAATGATTGTTGAGGATAATTATTAGGTGGAGGTTGTAAGAAAATCACTTTATCTAATTTTATAAAAAATTCTTTAGAATGATTACCACCACAATTTCTACATTCTACTTAGTTTTTAATTTAGCATTAATTAAGTAGATGTCTTTTCTTACAAAATACATAAAATTCTACTTATTATCTTGTGTGATTTATAGGACCTTGGTTCCTATTATTAAATCCTTGTTTCACTAAATTATACTCTTCAAAGATTTAAATTTTATGCCAAGGGACATATAATAAGAAGTATTAGTTTTGTAAAAGAATAGAATTACAAAATTGGACTAAATGCCTTGATTTTCTACTTTAAATACACCATAATTCCATTGTATGTCTTCTTGATTCAATCGAAGGTAGGAGAAGATTAGAGTTGAAATTTTTAGCTAATATAGCTAATTGTTCCATTATCAACTTTACTTAATGAGAGATTTGGATTTCAAATTTTAACTAAGATGTCTTCATCTTTTTGTTTTTTTTTAAATCTTTTTTTTACCTATTATTCTGAATAGATTAGGTCAAAGCTAATGAAAGAGGTGGAGGTCTAATATTTAAAAGTATTAGATAGGCTCATAGGTTTATAGGAACTAATTTTGATTGTTTGTGCAATTGGAAGCTTAATGCATAAGAATCCTAGCATGTATGGATATGAAGCCAAGGATATTACGGTCTTCTTTATACTATAGCCTTTCATACTCTTTGTTGATTTGTTCTACTTCTTTTGTTATATATTTAACTGCTATAAAGTCATTAGGATATGCATGAAAGATTTCTATAATAGTTTCATCTTTGATAAATCCTTAAATAAAGAAATACTTCAAGATATTGTCAGTGAGTAAAGTTCCTACAAACCTTGTTTCTACTAATTCAAAACATCAAATATACAACGTAATATCTTCATCTTTTTCTTATTTAAAAGAAGATAAAACAATTAAGGCTATGCTTTGTCTTAATTTAAGCCAAAATTATTTTAAAACAATACATTGGATCATATCTCAACTTCAGAAGGTATTAAGAGAGTGGTTGTAATATCTCTCATATGCTCTCTCTTTTAATGTGGTTATACTAAATAATAATAGCAATCTTTTTATCAAACACATAATATTTGATAATTATATCCTTGAAAATAAGAAGGTTAAGAGGATAAGGTAGAATACTAAGTCCCTCTAGAACTTGAATAGATAAACTCCTTAGTTGAATTAAGAGATTAATTAGTATGAAGGGTGGTTCTTCTTGTTTTGCTCTATCTGGATCCATTAGTTCTTGCAATTAAGGCAACTAAACATTCTCTTGATCCAAATTACTCATATTATTTATTGAAAGATTTGAAAATATTTCTTTTTAATTTTCTTTAAGGTCTTCAAAAGAAAGGTCTTTAAACTCTTCAAAGAAGTTTCTAGGCATATTTAAATCGGATCCAGGAATCAAAGTCCTAATGTTTGGTAAGGAAGATCTAACAAATCTTAAAGACTCTTGATTTTCCAAAGGTTGTATTAATACGTATTTGTAAGACCTAGAGGAGTGATACATTAAACTACTACAATCACGATGTGATCTCTAAAAATTAAACATTAAAATAATTAAATAAGCTAATAAAGTAATTTGTGAAATTTAAATTTTTATTATCTTGTATTCATCACCCTACATTCCACTTAAATACCTCTTTCAATAAAGAAGGAGAATATAATAAAAATAATCTAAAAAAAGAATTCTTATTTTAGTATTATTTCAAATAAGATTTTTTTTTCTTAGATTATTATACAAAAAATCTTATGTGGGGGTGATTTAAGCAATGTTCAATACAAAGGTATTTTGTTGCTTGTAGAAAGTCCAAGCTTCTATTTTTTTTTTTTTTTTTTTTTTTTTTTTAATCCTTTACACAAATTCAATTAAAGAATTACCCAATTATATCTCTAGTGGTTGAAGGAATTTAACCACTAGAGAGGATAATTAAATTCCTTCAACCACTAGAATTGGGCCCTCAACAAGGAATTGATAAGGAAGGGAAGTAATAATCAATTTTGAAAAAGAGCTTGATCTTTGATGAAGATCCTCATATAATCATAATTTAATTCTAATTCTTAAAATAATTCTAACTAAAAATCCTTCTACTTCACTCTAAAATTCTTCAAGCTTCCTCTTCAATACGAGTTCTTACACAACAACAATCCACCACAATACCAAGAGATTGCACTAGCCGAAGATAAAAACGATTTACAAGCACACAACAAATAAATAATTGCCTTTCAAGCAATCCTAAGACTTATAAGATCTTCTTCTTGACAAACATATTAGAATATAAGCTAAATAAACCTCCACAAGTTGGAAGTTTATTCTAATTCACAATTAGTAAATAAACTTGTGAACTTTAATAGTTATAGCTATTAATCAAATTCTAATCAAATCTCTAATTATTCTTTTTAACTAATTCAAGCAATTAAGACAAAAATTCTATAACTAATTTACCTTCAAAATAATAAATTCTTCATCCATTTAATATCATAAAAAAAATCTTTATTTAAATATATATATATATATATATTATTTTTATCTTTTATTATTACTATCATTATTATTTTATTAATTTTAACTAATATTCATCTATTAATAAAAAATCATCCTTAAATAATTATTCATTTATATAATTCATCCATGGTTAAAAATTCATCTTTGATTGAAATTCCATCTATGCAATTTATCCAAATCCTTATTTATCTAAACCCTGAATCCATTCTTCCTAAATTCTCACCAAATAGAGAAATTCGCTGCAGCGTGTTGCACTTGGTTCCAGCTCAACCGCCGAGGTAGCTCAAGGTTGCTGTTCCGTTGCCGATTCCCAACATCAAACAAAAGAACCCTTCACCATGCCGCTTGGAACTTCACCATGCTCGATTAACTCGCTCACAATCTTCTCCTCACATCTAGGTGTAGCGAGTCACGATGCGAATTTAGGCTCAATGATGACCAAGTGCCTACAATTCACCATGCACCTTCTCCTATCCTCAGAAGCCCTTAGCCCAAGCTCTTTCCAAAACGTGGTACCCACACGTTCTGCTTGTAGGAATCACGACTCTGAATGTTCCACAATAATCTTCCCACTGAGTATTTCAAATGCATGTCCTCGAGCCTCCCTATGAACCTTCATCTTAAAAGCAGAAAGTATTTGAAAATGCTCTCAAATTTTGTGTCTTCGAAGCGGATTTGAGAATAATTGGTAAGAGCCTACAATTCACCGAGCATTGATGCCACCACAATCTGAACTGTAGTCAACCCAAATTCAGAATAGGATGAAAACGCTACTTGAAGGCACCCAAGAACCACCGCCGTTGTATGCCATGTTGAGTTAACTTTCCTAGACAACGACTCTCAGAACCAGCACTTTTTAGCATGCCAAACAACGACTCATGTTGCCATTTAAAAATCAATCCAATGCAACTTCCTTGTGCCCAAATAGGCTCTTCCAATTAGAGCCAAGGAAGGAGAAAAACATACAAAAAGTTGTCAACAGTGGCAGTGGTCACCACACATCAGATCTGACCGTCAACGTCCCCACTGATACCAGCTGCATACATTGGAACCTCCACTTGATTCTTTATCGATACAATTGTCGATTCACAAATAGAAGTGATGGCTCTAGCCTTGTTGCTCCAACTCGAGGAAAAAATAAAAACTTCTCCACCTCCAGATCCCAAAGCGTTCAGCATCCAGGAAAATGAAAATGGAACAACCATTCAATCCGCCGTTGGACCTCTTTACTGCCACTAAATTGTCAGCTCCTTCCTCGCATAGAAGAAAGAACAAAACAACCACATCTGATTGCAGCAGTACCGTCGCATTGAGCTTTGATCTCTCACCACATCAACCACATATGTAAGGGAGTATTCAGGTACAGGAACCCGCCGCATTATACAATGCCGCAAAACTACATTTTCTCCTTTAGAATAATGCTACAGTGTCACGGTCATCTCTACCGGTGATGCAATTGCATGGATCAGGAACAGATAACAAAAAACCAAAAAAAATAATTAAGACCAACTTCTAAATTCCAACTTCCCGTTGATCATTGAACAATAGAAGAAGATGTTACACCACAGCACCTCCACGGAACACAGGGCACAAGAAAAATTTGAATAACACCAACGTCCACGCATCCGACAACAGATGGAAGGTCTTCAACACCGTCGCCAACCCTCGCATGCCAAGCACTGTCGCCTACTTGGATCGTCTGCAACATTAAAAAAAAAAAAAAAAAAAAAAAAAAACAAAGCACAGCACAGCAACGGAGAACAGCCTGCACCGCTAGACCACAATCACCAAGGGAGAGAGAGTTTTCCGCCTCAAACTACAGCTAAACCCACATCGCCGCAAATCAGAACCAGCGAAGGTGTCCTCCAAGGAGCGCCGCTGCAACTCCTTCGTTACGGAAGGCGTGAGTATTTTGTGTTTCAACGCCTCGAGCCCAACTGCAATCGCACAACCGTACAGGAGGGGGAAAAACGCCTTTAAAAGAAAGAAAACAAGAAAAATAAAAATAGAAAAATAGAAGACCGGGATCAGAGGCGGCCCAAACTCCTATCGGCAATGAGGCTGCCGCCGTTCATGGGCAGCCTCTCGCCTTCTTGATTATATATATATATATATATATATTTCTTTTCTTTTTTCTTTTCTTTTTCTTTTCTGTCCTTTTCTTCTTCCATCCTGATTTCTTTCCCTTCTCCTTTTTTATTTTTCTTTCTTTCTCTTCTCTATTCTTCTTTCTACTCTCTATTCTTCTTTCTACTCTCTAATGATCTTTTTATTTATTTTATTTTATTTTATTCTATGTTTATTTTTTATATAATCTATATATATATATATATATATATATTTTTTAAGAAATATTAATAAAATAAAGTTTCTTTTTCTTTTTGATATTAAGACTACCTTTGGTCCTTCTTTTAATATTAGCTGACTAAAAACATATATTTTTTATAGAATTTTTCTTACTAAACTCTATCTTAGGTTGTATGTTTGCTATTGGTAATTTATTTTTTATTTTTTCCTAAAATTCCACTATTAATTCACAAAATCTATAAATTTAAGTACAATAAGTACTTTTTTTATCCTAAATATCCAAATGAGTCAATTCAATGATTCACACAACTATAAGATGTAATAAAGGTATAGCTTGATAAACAATTTGTTCTTCTTTATTAGTCAAACCTCCTTCTCAATCATAATATTTCAAGTGTGTAAGGCATTTTGATGATAAAAGACTTGGAATTTTTAAAGTATTTTTTTTCTTATCTCTATTTTTTTTTTTAAAAAAAATGATTAGATTATTTTTAGTCCAATTTTATTTAGACTTTGCTTGTATAATCCATGGTCGACCTAATAATATGGAATAGCTTTGAGTTTTCTTTTCCATTTTCAAAACTATTACTATAATGTAAATTTTCCTACTTACATTTGTAAATCTCTAATAATTCCTATTAGATTCACTTTTTATTGATCAACCATTTTTATTGTAAAAGGTATTGGTTCAATCTTATTATAATTCAATTTTTTTCATAATTCACTTGTGATAATATTCACTCTTAAATCTCCATCTAACAATACATATATAATTTGTTGCTTAATTTTAATAATTATTATGGAAATTTTTGTATCATAATCTTGACTTACAATATAAGCTTTTGATATACTTGATTCAAATTTATTTTTAGGAAGAAATGCTTGTATCACCTTTTTTTTGTAATATGAAGCTAGCTCCAATAATTGTCCAATAGATATATTTGCTTTTGTCTGTTGAAATACATCTCTAATTATTTTTTCAATCTTTTCTTTTTTATTGCTCTTCTTCTTTTAATATTTTGACTTACTAATATTTCTTCAATATTTTTAAGTAAATTTTCTTCTAAAATTAAAATTTTTCTAAATTCTTTTTGTAATTATTATACTTCTTCAATTACATCTTTATATATTCTTCTTTTATTAGCCCATTCTTGTGATATTTTTATTGTAATTTATTTGAGTTTAAAAACTCAAGTTGGTTTCTACTTTCATCTTCAATGTCTTCATCACTACTACTATTGCTTATTATTACATTCTCAATTTTTGTTTTATCTCTTTGAACTTAAGTTATTACACAAACTTTTGAAATTATTACATTTGTGGCTACAACTAGTTGTCATTGTATTTGTGCTTCTCTAGCTTCTTTTTGATGTTTAAGCCATAGAAGACAATCTATTTTTATATGTCTATTTTGATGGCAATAATAACACTCAAGATTACCCCCTCGTGCTTGATTTACATAACTTTTTTTTGGTGAATTTATATTTTTGTCTCTTTCATATCTTAGTTGTAATCTATCCTCATAATAGTTGAATCTATATCCTTCTCTATAAGGATATCTTTCTTCTCCTCTATAAGTGTTATTTCTCATTGTATCTTCTTTCATGTAATATTTTTGATTCAAGGATCCATGACTTCTATCTTGATTTATAGGTAAATTTTTTCTCATAGGTTTTCTTTTTCTCATATTATTTAATTGTAGTTGTACTTGATGAACTTCTAAACTTCTATCTCTATATTGTCAATTTTTAATACAATCATTAGTTTGGTATGTATGTATATTATAATTTGTACAAAATTTCATATGACACTCAAAAAGAAAATGTCCTTCATTATTGTACTTCCTACAAATAACATCTACTCTAAATTTCTTTGATCCAATACTTAATTGAATCATTTCTTCTTTTATTTTCCTTAAATTTTCTTTAGTAGTCTTTTTTCTTTTTTTCTATTTTTCTTCCTTTCTTCTTGATCTAAATCTTCATTTGAATCTTTAGATTTTGTATTATAAGATCTTTCTTTCCTATGTATACTTAGTTCAACTTTTTTTACTCATTTTAGAGCTTCTTCCAAAGTATCTATTGATAATAAAGCTATATGTTTTCTTATTTTTTTCTTTAATCCATTTAAGAACCATGTTTTTTTAAATAGGTCATGGAGTTCAGGAATATGTTTATTAGCTACCAATATTACTCTTTCAAAGAATTCTTCTACATCCTCTCCTTTCTTATGTTTGAGATGTGAAAGATTATCAATGACTTTTCTATCACTCTTTTTTTCTTTGAAACAAATAATAAATGTATTTCTAAGATTTTTCTAAGAAGTAAAAGGTCCTATAAAATAATAAGTATATAATTCAAGTACCCTTTTTTTAAGTATTACTGAAAAAAATGCTAATTTGTCTTTATCTCTTGTTTCTTTGTTAGCTTGACAAATATTATTAAATTCTCTAATGTAAATATCTATATTTCCTTTGCCTTTAAACTTAGGCAATCTTGTTTTAATATGTCTGATAGTTAATGCCATATTAGTTTTTTTTTTTTTTTTATTGTAATGATGTAGGTAAATTAAAAAATTGTATTAAAAGTTGTCTTGGTTCTATATTTGAATATAATTTCCTTGTAAATTCTTATATAATTGAAGAACATCTTCCTTCTTCTTTTATATCATCTCTACTATTAGAACTTAAAACTTCTATTAAGTTCTTCAACTTAAGTTCTCCAAAAGAATTTTTTCTTCTATTATAACATTCTTTTTTTTTGATATTTTACATATTAATTCTTTCTCTTCTTTCTTCTTCTTCTTTTTTGCTTAAATATTTTATAAATATGTTGTCATTGAGCAGCTTATTTCCTTGGAATTTTTGGACTTTTAAAAAGTCTAGTTTCTTGGCTCATTACTTAATGTAGTATTTAACTTTTATTTTGTGATTTCTTGATTACTAATATTTCTCTTCATACAATATTCCTTCATGTAGATCTCTCTTCAATATATAGCTTATTTTTATCTTTTTTGACTAATATTAGATATTATTTCTTTCTTCTTTTGTCCTATTTGCATAATGCTTTTGATTTAAACGGAAATATAGAATTTTTCTATACCATCTTTATTTATGGTTCTTAATACTTCTCATAAAGTTGGTAAGTTCTATTTAGAAACATCACTCATTCTTACTAAATCATCTCTGATAATTTTATAAATTTTATAAACTTAATTATCAAAGCTAGGAGCATATTCCCAGCATGGTCGCCAAATGAACACCTAGAGTCTTGCACCTTAAGAATCTCAAGTATCCCTTTTATATTTCTATAAAGGAATTATCCCTGTACTTATTTTAATTCTCCATAGTTCTTGGTTTTATTATAATCAAACAATTCAACCTTAAAACCATCTTCAATTTATATGCTAATATTATCTCATCTTCTTTAACCTATTCTTCACACATCTATACCTTCATTATCTTCATCTTTGTCTTTGTCTTCTTCAACCTCATCTTTATAAATCTATATCTTCATCAATTTCATTTTGTCTATATCTTTCTTTTCTTTTTTTATATTAGTCTATTTCCTTCATATTTTTCTACAATACATCTCTTTAATAAAATAATATCTTTATTAATTGTAATTTGTAACATTAACATTATGCTACTCTTATAATAAGATACTCTCATAAGAAATTCTAATAACTTTTCTTTCTTGATTTACCAACCTCTTATAAGTACATTTTTTCATTTTCTTCACACCATGTTTTATACTCACTCTAAGCATAAAATAAAAAACACTAACACACATGGCCTCTGCCTCCTATATTGATTCTTTGAACTAAGTTCAACATAAGGAAAACTAGTCTTTAGATCAAAACTGCTATGATTTCATATTAATACTTCATTGTAGTTTGTCAAGGTAAGAGATAAATTTAGCTAGCAAAGCCATGAGTATATACACAGACAATGAATGCACTCAGCTACCATCCTTCATTAAGTGTAGTAACCCTAATTAGATAAGCATACACCTAGTATGTTTAGACTTAATGGATACATGTATTTTATACTAACATACAAGAAGTCAAAGAAGAAAACGGAGGAGAACAGGACTTGGGGAAAACTCAGTTCCTACTTATCAGCCTGCAACTCATCTGCCTTCTATCACCACAGAAGTTCCTCAATCCGTCTTGAGTCAGTCTTGTGGAGATGTCATTTGAGCGGCCAACCTTGGGAAGGCCTCTAAAGGAGCTTCCCGAGTTATTTTTCAGAAAGTAAAAGAGCAATGTAGGTTGTGCATGAGCATTTGCTCTACACCTTTGAAAGCTATTGGAAAAGGAAGATAATGGAAAGAAGAATGACAATGAACAATGGTTCAAGTCTCAATGTGAACCTGGCAAGACAGCTGAAGCTAGGGAGAAAAAGTTAGAGATTATGAGAAGGGCTTTTAGGGTAGAGGTTGTCGATCTGACTGGTATCTCCACATTGTTCGGATCAACATCAGGTGTAGTTGCCCGATTTGTTGTGGACTACGGAAAAACCCGGCTAGGTTGTTCTGTTCATTCACTCGAGCAGCTTTGGCCACACACACCGGTATGACCTTACCTCGGTAACAATGCTACTGCAAACAAAAGGTTTCTCCAAGCTGGAAGAAAGTAATGGAGTGCAAGTAGGAAGATGAGAATGGTTACTCTCATACCAGTTTTTATGACTAGTACTCATTGCTTTGTAAATTCACTTGCTGCTTTACAAAAATCTCATGTTTCGTTGAGACATTTCCTCTTTAGTTTGCGACAAGGTTTTTCCCATTTGCACATTAGAAACCTTGTGCACATCCAAGTAATAACATTGTGTGCTTGTTCAGGTTTTTGGAGAATTTCATCAATTATGAAGAAGTGGAGCTCCTGTTGGATGCTATTCTGGTTATTCCTGGTCCTTTTCATGCGCTTGCTGTAGGTATTCACGTACCAAGGATGGCTGTTCCAGGTTCTGGCCCGAGTCATCCTCCATTATCACCAAGCCCAGCCTCAGCCGCAGCTGCGAGGCATGGAGTAAGTTTTTCAGGGCCAATGATAAACCCTCACGGTCCCTCTGGTGCTGCATTGAGTCCTGCAGCAAGGCAAGTGGCAAGTACTCTCATCTAATGCTATTGTGAACTTTACGAGCAGTAACAGAGTTCCAGTCGTTCCTCAAGGAGCCATACTTTCAATTCACTAGAGATCAATGAATCTGGTAAGTCTCCATCATCAACTCTCAGTTGTAATACTAGCTCGACTTCGTCAGATGTCTCCTGGTTTCTAGACTCAGGAGCCACAGCATGTCACTGGAAACTCAGACATTATAATCAATCTACGTCCCAACAACTCCGCCCTCATGATTGCTGCGGGAGGAGAGTCACTCAGCATATCTGGCAAGGTAGCGCTTTTGTTTGATTTCCAAAGGATGTTCTGTACGTACCTAGCATAAGACGTAATCTTCTTTCAGTTGGATGCATAGCAGATAATGGCTTTCACGTTGAATTTATGAAAACAGTCTGCATCACAAGGAAAGCCAACTCCCAAATTATACTTGGTAAAGAATATAGAATGGCCACACAAGGATTATATAGACTAGATGCTCACAGCATTATTCAGCCTGAAGTCTACACATCGGAACAGATGCATCAGATAGATCAATCTATTCTATGGCATAGACGTCTCGGTCACTTAAACTTCCACTCATTGCACGAACTCTCAATATCAGGAGCAGTATCAGGACTACCGAAACTGGCTGAGGTCAGCACCGTGTATGACATCTGTCAACTAGGAAAACAAGCGAGAAAAAAATTTCATCACAGCACTTCGATCTCTACTACACCCCTTCAATTTGTTCACAGCGATGTATGTGGACCATTTTGACACCCAGCATACAATGGGACACGATATTTTCTGACATTTATCGATGACTATAGTTGGTGACCAAGTATGGCTGCAGCTAGTTCCGCCTCCAAGGAAAGGAGGCAATATTTGTGGAGGCATTTTACCCTGCCCCCAATTTCGCACCTTTGTTGTGGAACATGTGGTCGTGGTTATGAACAGTGCAGATATCGTTGGTGTAGGAACCGCTGGGTCTAACTCCCCTAATGCAGGGGGCAAAATTGACACTCGTCAAGTGGGATCTGTAGTTAACCGTCAAGGCTACAACGCCAGAACCCCTATTCAAGGAAGCTCAGCAATTCTGCAAGCATGGGAAGTGCCATTTTCAATCGAGTGGAGTGAACCCAACTGATGTTGGGATGGGTAACGATGGGGGTTGTGGAGGTGTATGGGTACCACTGGCAGCACCAGAGAAGGTTTTTCGAAGCATGTTTCGCTACCTAAGCGGATATGGTTGTTCGCACAGTTACCAACCATTCTGAAAGAGGTGCTAGCTTCCTCCCTGAATCAGAATGAGGGTGCGCTGCTTAATTTATGATTCAGAGCAAACAGCCTTACGGTTTTATATCAGGAAATGTTTACTCAGTTTCGAGCAAATTTCCGAGATGAGAGTTATGCATGAAAAATGCAGCAGGATTCGAAGACTCATAGCACCAGCAAATCAACATTCCCTCTCACGAATACTATGGGAATTTACAGTCTTCCTTGTAGTGCAGTGTCTATGTATTTTCCTCACTTTCAAAGTATTATTATTGACTAGTTATTAGTACCATGAAGCATGTCAGCGTTCTCTATTAAAAAAATATATCTATATTTTAATGAGAGAGTTTACTAGCAGCTCTAACACATATTTTATCTGCTGCAGAAATGCAAGATATTGGTGATATTATTGCACAGAGGGTAGCCTCAGAACCCTACGATGCATCTCGCTTAGCTTTTTTTGTGACCATGCTGACCCTCCCTGTAGCAGTCCTTCGGAAATTCCTACCTCTCATCCGAATTTTTGACAAAGGATATTAATACCAGATTATGTTCCTCCAGCTCTATGATCGTAAGTGTACTGACGTTGGCCAACTGTTGAGACTACTCTTCAAAAATTAATGAAGAAATTATCGTCGGGTAACAATTATCTTAAGCACAACCCTTCCATGATTTCCGCATTTTTTGAGACTTCTAATATCGTCCTTGTCCAGGTTCTGTGATGGTAACTGGAGGCACTGTTGATGATCAAGGTGCCTCCCCTCGTCTACATGTGGAGCTCAGCCATGAATTCCAAGCTAGAAATGTTTGAGTCGAACTAGTGACGGGCACAGAGATGAATTGAGTGCTGCTGGGACCTCTCATTGTAAAAGCAACAATGTACATAACCATCATCGAGACACCGTTGTATTCACCCTCACGTTCTCCATCGACGCCTCCTCGCTACCGTACTTAAATGTGGCTGGCGGAGCGGGGTGGTTGCCTCCAGCAGTTGCGATTTACATACCTCTACGGAGATCAGACCTGACGAATCATATTGTCAAGTATGCATGGAAGCCTCGCGGGGCGCTGTAGAAATTTCATTATTATATTATATAAATGATTAACATGTGTCCTTATACAAGGAAGGTGACGCTCTTTCAGAAGAGTCTCAACCCTAGAATGTATAACTACACAATTCTATCAAAGGACACAGTCAGTGTAATACTAGTGTGCTATACTGATACTTATAAATGTATCCAACAGGCGCTCTTGAGGTCCCGACCTGAGAATTGGGAGAGATGCAAAGAAAGTGTGACCCGGGCCGTCCAGGTTCCGCTGGGGCAGGGCTAAGGACGTTTTATAATCTTAGCTGAGCAAGTTCTTATGGCACTGACGCAGTGTGGTAAAGGAGCTCTCCAACAGCACCATGTTCTTCTCTAAGTCCCTCATCTTTACGGTGCTCCTAACTCAGATTGAGCACTTTGTTGTTCAAGATCATGGTTTCATCCTGGGAAAGCATGGACATTTCAGGGTTTCTCGCAGCTCTAATTAAAGACAAGTGTTGATTGATCACCAAACAATTAGTAGAGGGCTAGCTAGCGACACAGGAAGGCTGTGACATAATGGCCTTAGTGCATTACTTCCTCCCCTCATGCTCTTGATTTCACAGTAATATTCCATTTGCTCCGATATTAAGTTACCACGGTTTAGGGTAAAAGCTACCATCAGCTCCATGTGCTTCATAGACATTCATTTCGTGCTTACTAGCAAGCCTGCCTCTTATAATGGAGTAAATACACTCACTGACATGCTTGTGCTCCCCAATTTTTAAAGAAGATATTTACTTAGTCTAGTCGTATCAAGAGTCATTAGGGTACTCTTCTAATGCAAAGCTACAGTAGACTTCACTGCTCATCCAGAATATTTCTCTAGGCGCCACATGAAGTTGATCGATCAGCTCTGAAGAGCAATATGATGATTGAACACCACAAGTAATTAAGACCATTTCTACACAAGGTACAAGATGAAAGCGGTCTGCAACCTACATGTCTTCAATTTGGCGCCGCTTGTCATGCTTATGTACAGGATTACCATTTCTTCATTAAATCAGAGAGCCCGAACACTGAATTTCCATCACGACAGCATTCTATGCTTCAATTTGGCTGCAAAAAATGAAGCATCACATCAGTGACTCAACCCCGATGCAACTGCAAATGTGAGCATAATCTTAATCCACGAAGGGTCATTGTGCAAATAAACCATCTAAGGGATGATAAGAAAGTAGGATGAAAGTTTTACATTTGAGAATTGAAAAGTTGTGGGAACCCGTTTCTCGTGGTACATCAGCTTTGTGCCAATCACTGATCTGCGAGCTGGTTGTCGGAAGAGGACGCGCTTCAGAGTCTTGCAAATGGATAACTGTTGATTCATCCAACAATGCGCAAGCAATAAGATTAGCATTGAAAATGGAGCTGATTCAGCGATGTTAACGGAAGAATTTAGGATGAGCTCAGACAACAGAGTTGTGAGCTCATCGAAAACGAATGAAATCCGAAAGAGCAATAGTTTGTGAACTCACGATGAATTGAACACGTCGGTGTGGTTTTGGACTCGACCATGAAGACAATGGCAGGGCGCGAGACGACTTGTGCCGCCTGGACACAAGATTCACAGTCGGAGACAGCATCTCTAGAGTTGCTGCATACGCTGGAGGAGGACAATACTCCTCTCGGTGGCTGGAGGTCCAGCACTTATCCAACTGAGTGGGAGATACAATATTCATGTACATTCTGGAGTTGCTATAATCCCTTCCGCGAGAATTTGCTTCCAGCTTTCCGACTAAGTTGCGAGTGTGTCGTGTTGCTAACTCCTGCTCTTCAACACTTGGCATTCTATATGGCAGCCTGGTGGGCCGTTTCGGAGAGGCTTCAGGACTTGTGTCGTAAGTGTCAAATGTACAATCTTGCAAGGGTATAGGTTCCCCGTTTGAGTTGAGGTATCCGCTTGAAGTGGGCGCACCCTGCTTGTCGAGAAGGCCGTTCGATATCGCCGCCTCGGTCACGTCCAGGCGCTGGAAGTACGTTGCTAGTGTGGGGGCCCAAACCTCGGGACTGTAGAGAGAACCTAGCCTCTTCCGGTTGGATTTCGATTTTCTGAGGCATTTTCCATGGGATTTGCAGAGCTTGAGCAGGCTCTTGACGCACTCCGATCTGTGGGCATTGGATCTTTTTCCTTGGAAGGTCACCTTTGCAGAAGGACCAAAGTTCGGAACTATAGGCGATTCTGAATAGCCCATAGAGGTTTGAGAGTCAAACGAGTGGGACTTAGTTATATATGAAGGGCTTACAGTATTATCGTGATCGTGGTCGGGGGCGAAGTCCTCTTCAATTGATTCATACGATGCGCTGGAGCTCGATTTGGAGCCAGCCATGCTAGGCGTAGACGCGCCAAAATCACAGCTTAAATATGTGCGAGACGATGAGGACTGGCGACCGCTGTGGAGAATGCTGGTAGGATCCGAACAGGAATGGCTAGAACCAGATCGATGCATCCATGGATGAGAGGCCTTGAGCTCGGAGCTCAAGAGCTTGCGAGGCTTAAGGTTAAGAGGCGAGTCAGTGGATGTCAATGGCTGCGATAATGGCTTGTTGATCTTTCGCGGATTGACGCTTCGATCGCTGGATTTAGAAGAAACGGACTCCTGGTTGCCGGCGTACGCATAGCCATGGTGAGCCTGCGATTGCTTCGGCAGCGAGCTCTTGGTGGCGCGGTACTGATGCATCCATGTGGGATCCTGCTGCTGCAATCGAGATGGTGAGGAAGTGGCCGTCATGCAAGGAAACAATCCTCCGAGAGAGTGAGAAGCGACTGAAACGCGAAGCTCCCTGGCGAAATTGGACTTGGTGGTGCGATGCATGTGGACAGCCAGACGCGGAGGAAGTTGTAAGGTTTCTGGCTTACTTTTGCCTGCTGTCTCATCCACCTTGGCCTTGCCCGGAGTGTCTTCCCACTTGAATGGGACTGCAACAGAAGGCGGCGAAGCATTGTGATGATTGGCGCTAGTATACAATGACGACTCCGATGTCTCTATTAAAAACTTTGCCGCAGAAGGAGCAACGAGATCGATGTGCGCCTCTTTCTCATAGATGCTGCATCGCGTGCTGGAGATTCGCCAAATTCTAGAATCGCCTGAATTTCTTTGGACATGGCCAGCTCTACCGTGAAATCTCTCGCTGGCAGTTACTCTGTGTGATGATGAATGCGCAACTTTGTGGGGGTGGTCATTGGTTGATACCTCCCCTTCTCTTGCAGATGTTCGTTGAGAACTTGATATCGGCGACTTGTCTTCCACAAAGCAGTTGAGCTCGATTCCATCTCTTGATAACTTCCGGGCCAACGCTCGCTGCGCTGCTGCTGCAATGCTTTTCGGTTTGTCAAGCTGCTCATCCCACTTACAGGGGACGGAAGCAGCTAGATCGTGATGTTTACGTCCATCTACGTGATCATGTGGTGGAGTCTGGAGTGGTCCTTGCTCGACATTCTTTGGGTTAGATGGTGTCGACAGAAGCTCACGAATAGTGCTTTTAGGTTTCACATCGCTGTCTAGGAACCTACATTGCGCAGTCTGTATTTTTTCAACCTCCCTTTCAGACTCTTGAAGCACCGAAGCACGGCAAGCCTTCCTTGAGCTGGACTCCTGATGATATTCTTTTCCCTGCGAACTTGAATCTTTGAGATTCTCGTGCATTTTCTTGTGCTTGAACGCAGCCTCGGTCGCTGGGATTGTTCTGTCTCCATGACGAAAGCTACAGCTTCCTGAATTTCTCTTGTTTGCGTAGTGTTTCTCAAGTTGCCTACAAGGTTTCAGAAATGCAAATTGAGATTGTCTAGCAATAAGTTCGTCAACTCGCTGTGCAAGCACGTCGAAATTGCTATCCTCGTCTTGTGCTGACAAGTGCTCCTCGCTGCGATGTTCCTCAAGAGAATTTAGCGCTTTGTTCTCCACATCGCAATGTCCTTCTACTGAAACTCCGCACCGGAAGCCGCTCAACCAGCTCGATTGCTGACCATGGTGAACGACCGGCCAACCTGCATCGATTTGTCCTGTGCCATGGCTTACATAAACGTCTCCCTTTTCTTGAGGTCGCAGAGGGGCCTCATTGCTAATAATATGCGATCTCATGGCTTCCAATTCTCAGTTACTATCATCAGTCCGCAAATTACCTGGCGACGAACTACCTTCATCAACTGCCGCAACTACTGATCCCAGCTCACTTCCTTATCAACGCCATCCCGCTGTGCTCTCTTACGTTCAACTAACCCCCCAGCAGAATGCTCCGGAATAGAGAGCTATCGAACTCACGCGCAACAGTAGCAAAACGCAACGCCATAGCCGGTATTGCCAGGAGCTAGCGCAATATCGCATCCATGACATAGATTTTCAGGAGTTGGTGCTGGTTCAGAGTGCGGATTATGAAGGTGTGCTGCCAGTGTAACTAAATCAGGATCGTTCACGGTGCACAAAACAATCACAAACGGCCGCTGTAAAGCTACGTCGCAACTTGATTCCAACGCTCTCATCCTCGAACTCAATTGAGACAGAATCATTCAACCAGGCTAGCGCAGCATGAACTCCAAATCATTCAACTCCCGCAAGCGTTGAGATTTCTTCAGCTGTAGGCTCACAACACAATCATCAAGACGCTCCTCGTCAAGTGAATGATGCCACTGAATAATAGGTACTCTCACACGTGAGAGCATTTCCGTCGTGCACCACAGCAAGAAGCCAAGTACGGAACTTACCCGCTACAATCAAAACTCTCATAACCTTAAGCTTCATTCTACTCTTCTAACTCCGCAAAAAGAATGCGTTGGCAATCAGATGAGCTATTTCTGCTCGCTAACATGACGATACCCTACGCTAACGAGAGGCATCCCAGCTATCAAGCTGACTAGGCTACTTGATGTGTGCTTAATGAAACAATCCGGCATCGCAAGCTATGAAACTGTAATGATATCTCATGTGCTTGGACTGTTCGGCAGCTAAAAACTCGAGCAGCGTCTGATAATCTAAGTGGCGAAAAACAGAATGAAGAGGTAGATCTCCTATCGGTTTCTATGTGTAGTTCTCCTCAATCATCCAAGCCAAGGGCACACTAATCAAGAGACATAGACAGAGGAATCTCCTGGTCTTCTACAGGTTATAAGCCTAACACGATCTAGTTAACTATCGGAGTGACAAATTAACGCACTGCGCATCACCTGGTCAAAAGTAGGATTATGGAGGATACGTTTGTTTTGTAGCTGTAGGGGGGGTACTGGTTGTCGTCATGCAGTCGCAGTTGGAGCTAGTATCAACCAACCCGCCAACGGAACGCTCGAGCCACAAGACCGATGGACGAGTCTCGAGAGAGAGATGGCTGCAACCTCGAACCGGCTGAAAGGATTGATGTGACGATGCGCTGCTGCAACTGTCTGCATCCCCCTTGAATGTAGGCCCCGCCAGGTGCTCTGTGAGGGGACTCTCGAAGAATCCAACGCTCGCTGTGTCCCGTATCCTGCTGTCAGGCGGCGAGTGGATCCGATCGCCCTCGCCCTTCCGCGATTTCCCAATTATCCCATCGCGATTGATATGAGCTGCGTCCATCCTGGCAACAGAACCTTTTTCACACCGCAACTTGGGACTTCCTGCTCCATTGCAATGATTCATTCCTCAAGTTCAGGGTTTATCAGCTCCCGTTTGCTTTACCCTAACCCCAAGCAAACACACAAATAAGAATGTAAGTCACATCAAATGACACAATGTTACATATGTATTCAAATAGATATTGATTCATGGTCTCTTCAATCTCACACACCACAAGCACAAATCCCTTGTTGAAAATTTTGGACATCCAAATGGATCAAAAGTGGTGCACCAATTATTCAGAAAACCTTAATTATTATTATTTCTTCTTCTTCTTCTTCTTCTTCTTCTATTTTCAATTAATGTACATTCAGTTTTGTAATACATTTTCATAAGCAATGTTATTATTGAACTTTCAATGCATTTCTATTGTTTGAGACCATTTGCTTAATTGATATGTTTTTGGCTTGTTTTATACATACAGAAAGAGAGTACCAGCATGTAAGGATCATTGTGTGAGTTCTGCAGTACAGCAGTGGATACCATGAACACATACTTAATATTCTGTAGCCCTTGAGACTCCCTAAACCCAGAGGCACAACTTCCTGCATTAGAGACATTGCAGGACCAAGCATTCAGCCATGCCTTGGTACCACTGTGTGCAGCCCATCAATGGCTCTCTCTTGGCTCTGCCCTTTTTTTTAGTTAGCACACTCCATACAAACTCTAAACCTAAAACCCAGCTAGAATGGTTGGAAGAATAAAATGTTATTCTATTCTTTTTCTTAATAAATTATACTAAACAGACTGTCTGCATCTTCTACCTTTATTTACTTCTAAATTTTTTCCAGACAAACAAAATAAATGAAAATTGAAGACAAAAGTGTTTTTCAGTAAACTCATGCGGAGGCTTTGATCTTTTTGTGGATTGACAAGACATGATTTGCCTTGTGTTGTCAGGAGTACCTTTATACATATACAATATAGTACATGATGCCGTTAAAGAAACCATTTATATCATGTTGAAAATAATACAGCGTCCTTACCATGGCAGTGGCATTATGGACTTAAGATTTTTACCATTAAAATAATCACTTACAGTACTTTAGGTTCAAATAAAAAGGCAGGTTGATTAAGTGAGTTTTTATGATTTGAGTCAACACATCCACCTAGAATTTTTTTTAAATGAAGTAAAAAAGAAATACTTTTTAGAAAAAAAAAGTATATATATATATATATCTATATGTGTGTGTGTGTGTTATAAAGACAAGGAAGGAACAATGACACTCCAGAGGGTGTGGCCGCACAATGAGTAGAAACCCTGCAAGCAGTTGCAGCAAATACATTGTATCCTTAATTGAATATTTAATTGGAGTGGTGAGAGTAGGATAATTAACTTGCTCCGGCCCTTATTGTCAAACAAATTTGGTGTGACAGAAAAGACCTTTGTGGTAGGATGCTAAGTAATTTTAGGATTTTTTACCAGTGTGAATTTTGTTGTTCCCACAAGGATAGTAGTTTGGTTGTGCAGATCATATGACCAAGGATGGCATTATATGCACAGAGACTTTCTAGTTGCCATTGGCCTATGCTTTGGTAGTACTTATAATATCAGAGGAAGGAAGGTGTGTGGAACGAGCCTGCCTTCAAGAGGGTGGAACTGAAATTGGTAGCAATTGCTACTAATTTGGGTAAGTATGCACTGATCAACCCCACATGTGCTCTATCAAGTGATCAACTGCCTAATAGCTTATCTAGAAGTAGCACCAAGTTTTTGTTAAACACAAATGTAATCGAGATTAGATTAGATTTAAAAAAAGTGAAAGTCAAAATGGAATACTTGGAAAAATGTGTTGTCATTGCATATTTCATTGGAGGATGTCCTCTGACTAGGGTGATACAAGATTGGTTAGAACAATTACAAACCAAGATAAGGCTGTATATGCACCACACACTTGGTATGCAAGTGCAATGCAACCTAAAATTCAAAACAATTGGCAACTAGAGGAGCACATGCACAAATTAAATCACCATCTATCAATCAGAATGTAATTGAGAAAGGCAGGACCTCCAACAATAAGCATCAAAATGATCTAGTGACATCAACAACCTACCTACTGCTTAATGTAAATGTTGTATCAACACCCCTGGCAGAGACACCAATGTTGGGCTTTATTACCACCCAAGGCAATTCAACAAGGAGCAGCATACAAAACCAAGGTAAAAAAGAAAAAAAACACACACACAATAATAATAGTATTCAAAAGCAAAGCGACAAAGTAAATCTTCTTAACTTAAATTAAAGAAGCCTTGAATAGGCAATATGGCAGAATCATGAGCAACACCGAGGGTTGGAGTCACTACCAAATACAAGAGAATTCTTGCATATTCATGATTTTAATGAAGCACTTAACAAGCAGACTGCAAGGCAAGATGAAAATGCAAAAGTTACTTAACATAAACAAGTGCTCACCATCAAGATAATGAAGAATCTTGAATTAAATTGATTATTGAGCAAGTCAATTTTAAAAAAGAATCAATGCTTATCTATATGAAGACACCACCAATCCCTCTAACTTACTCAATAGCGAGAAGATAGACAACCACTCCTATGAGCATTGAAAGAAACCGATAAATGTCAAAAGGTCCTTCTTGGACATACTGAATTATTAGTATGAGAGTGCTAATCCAAAAGATGCATGGGCTTTATGATTCTAATAAATTTAAGGTTGTACAAAACTATCTATGACATTATTTGTCAAAAGCAAATACCATATGTGTGTAAGAGTATAAGTTCAGAGGAGCAAAATTTGTAGAGTTAGAAAACTTTATATAGTAGGTGCAGAGTTTTTAGGCCAACAACCATGCAATTCATAATATAGAGGTGGGCAGCAAAGACATAGGAATGTGGATCTCTTCTCGCTTTACACACTAGGTCGGCCACTCTCAATTGAGTAAGGCATAATGAACTTAACTGAAGGAGGTAGACAACTCTGTTATATTGATATTAAATATTTATGCCTTACATTTTGTATGAGAGAAGATGGAGTTGTGGTACAAACTACTTAACATCTTAGCAAAGAATCATAAATAGATTGTTTCATAGTATTATAATTTTGTCAAAAGGAGTTGCAATAAAACAAACTTTCAAAGCCATAAAATGTTAATAAGATATTAAAATTTTATCATAGCTCTATATATCCATCTTTAGCATAAATATAAAGTCTTGGCTCCCAAAAACTCCTTTATTTTGCATAAAATGCTCAAATTATATCAAAATCCCTTCAATTTATTTTTTTTCTACAAATGATTTTTTGTTTTTCAAACTTTACAATTTCATATCTCTTGATTCAACTAGTCGATTTTTTCTCAAATTTCTAGATAATTGAGAATTTATTCTTAATATTTACTAAAAAAAGAATGAACTATAAATTTACTATAAATTATCTCGTATCTTAGAAACCCTAGCAAGTACTCTAAATTCCAATTTATAAGTACCTAAGTACTACTTTCTTCATATTTCAAAAATTAAAAATTCAAACAGTATAAAAATTTGTATATAACTTAATAATACAATAATATACATTTTTGAAACTTTTGAGCCAAAATCTTATCAAATTGCTTGAGATATAGCTCAAAATATAACCACTAATAAATTAGATCATTTACAGCCCTTAGATTCCATGTATTGACTTCAACTTCTAATATCTCCTTCATTTTAATCTAGAATTTATCAAAACAATATATGTAAAATATAGCTAAGTGTTTTATTTAATCTCAATTGTCAATCCTTCATTGCTTTGTGTATATGTGCGTTATATTCCAAAGAGTGACAATAGGTACAAAATCAATACCTTGACTTTGAGCACCTATATCTCCTTTACAAAAACTCCAAATCACAGAAAATTTGCACCAAAAATAATTATATAGCTTATCATACTAAGCTTAGCTCAACTCAAGTACAACCAAGGATGCAATACAATAAGTCATATGAAGATTAAATAATTGGCTTATCCTAGAAGAGAAGGATAATTTGAGCCGACCTCTATCATTCAAAGAAATTACAGTAGCCTTGAATGAAATGAAAGAGGAGGGGGAAATAAATCCTTTGGACTCAATGGAATGATTTTTTGAATTTTATATAATATTTTGAAATATTATAGGTCCATAATTTCTAATTATATTATGAGAAAGTATTTACAAAAAAAGGCTTCTTCTTGGAGTAACATAAGATCTTATTGCTTTATTGTATAAAAGAAGAATAAAGCAAGACCTCACAAATTAATGGCCAATCATCTTCTTTAATATTAGTTACAAAATTTATACAAAATTTATGTAATTAAGGCTTCAATTAATTTTAATGAATATTATTAGTATGAAACAATTGACTTTTTCATCTAATTATTTTATCATAGATAATCTATTATTAATACATGAAACTATGGCATGAGTAGAGAAGTCAAAGTAATCACTTTTCTTTTTAAAACTTGACTTTTTTAAAGCATATGACATGGTTGATTGGAATTTTTTTTTTTTTTTTTTTTATGCAATGGAATCAGATGGATTATCAAGGAAGTTTAATCAAATGATTAAGCTACTATTCATCAATACAAAGGCATGCATGAAGATAAATGGTATACTTTTTGAGCCTTTCAAGGTTGAAAAAAGAATAAGATAAGGTTATTTACTTGTTCCATAATTATTCTTTATATTAGCAAAATTTTTAAATACAATAGTCATGAATGATAGAGGAGTAGGATTAATAAAAGGTATACAACTACCTATAGCCTAGAAACAACAAATTATAACTTAATATATTAATGTCACATCTTTGATATTGAGAAAAAAAAGATTGTAATGTAAAAAGAGCTATTTATATACTTAAGACATTTTATTTGGAATGAAGACTTATTTTGAATTAGACTAAATCAAAAAATTATTGAAAAAGTACACATTCACTTGTTAGACCACCTTAAATTAATAAAATAGATATTGCATGGGCTAATGAAATTGATCTAAATAAATTATTGGAAGTACCATTTGACCTATTTCTTAATTCCAATGACTTTGATTCCTTCTTACAAAGAAAATTTGATAAAAAAAACTAAGTCATTGATACTTTATAATGATCAATGCCATTGGAAGAGGAATAATTGTCAATAATGTACTTTTATCAACTATGTTTTATTTTAAGTCATTATAAAAAGAAATAAAAATAAAAATAAAATGCCTTTGAAAGATTAAAGTCTTTCTTAATAATTACCTTACAAGAAGAACCATGCATTAAACTCATACTAAAATGGCATGATTACAATGTTACTAATCATTCCATAAATGTGGTATTAACCTTATTAACCCATGAAATGCAATAGTGGCATTGTTAGATAAATGGATTGTGAAAGCCATAGAACTATCAGAGTCTGATTTACACTTCATGCTACGATATCATCTTAATAAATTCCAACCATATGCTAAAGGGAAGTGGCAACCAAGTAGAGGTTTTTGGTTATTGTTCAAAAAGAAACATGTGCTATGGAATGTAATTGTTAGAAAGTGGAAAGGCATCTTATTGTAAGGCTTCAAACTTAAATGGGTCAACATCTCAGATATTAGGTGTGAGCCATTGAATTGACTTACTTTGATATTTAGTATAAAAAATGTACTTATTGTGCTTAAAATACAAATTTTATGAGTTAATATTAGAATTTTAGGAAAAAATGGAAAATAAATTGCTAGTAGCAGACATGCAATCTAAGATAGAATTTAGTAAGAAGAAACTATAAAAACTATATTTTTCTAGTTAGCTAATAGTAGAGGAATTACAAGGAAGTAATCTTGGTGTCAAAAAAGAAAAGAAAAGAAAAAAATCTAGTGAGGTTTAATTATGATGGGTTTGAAGTTTTTTTTTCCAAATTCAATAAATTCAAGGGGCAAAGTGATTCTTCAAATTTATGGAAGCCTTCAAATGCAATAGATGCATCAAATGCACCTTGAGGAGTGAAGAAAACAAGATCAACACCCTTTCCTTCAAAGTACAAGTAGAGAAATGAAATTCTCATTTTTTGAAGAATTTTATAAATATTGCCTAAATCCTTGTAAGTTAAAAAAAAACCTTCATAAAAGTTGCAAAGGAGCATAGATTGATGCATGTGAGTAGTCAATATTAGCATAAAAAATTGTTTTAAACACATTGTTTAAGTTAGATTTATCGAAAAGCATTTTTTTTTTCCACTTATGAGAGCCATCAGCCTTAGTTACGAAATTGGCTTTTTGATGAAGGAAGGCCATAGATCTACATTAAGGATCTTAGAGGTCAAGGGTGGAGATGTGGCTGCCCTTCCACAAGCCACCACTCAATTGTATAAGAGTAGTTTGGTTTCCCAAGCCTCTTTCCATCTCTTTCCTTTTTGATGAAGGCAAAGCCATGCCAAAGTGTGGTCTCAACCCTAATCCTAATCTTAATTTTCTGCTTCTTTCTTGAGCTTAGATCTCATTTTGAACTTTAGGAACATATGAGCATTGATTTTGCATCGTGGGTGGTTTAAAACTTTGCAATTAGTGGTCACTAACCATTTTTATAGTCAAAAGGGTTTGAGGGACCTCAGATTTTCCTCAATCAATTTGTGGTTTTTTATGATTTGTAAGCAAATATTTTTTTCATCACATAGCCCTTGTTATTAGCTTTTCAACGAGCTAAGGCCTTCTCAATTTGGAGTTGAACCAAAATTTTGGTGAATTTTTGAGTATAAGGGGGCGGCTGCCTTGGCAATTTCAATAACCCAACTTTGAAAAGACATTCCTCAGTGCCAATTAATGGGATTATTTTGAAATTTTGGGAGTACAAGAATCTTCAAGCTGAGCTTCCATTGGCATAAATTGTATTAAATTTGAAGCAATTGTGAATTTTTAACAAAGTTTTGAGTGAAGGGGGGACGGCTGCAGCAGTAGGCCCAATGACCCAACTTTGAAGAAGCATTGCTCATAGCTCACGTACTATTTTACCACGAAAATTTTGGAGCAGGAGCCCCTTGAAGTTAAATTTCCAATACAACAAAAATCATTAGACCTAATTTGGATTTTTTGCGAATTTTGGAATAAATGAGGTGCTTCCCTCAGTCCTTGGGCGTTGTCAAGGTACTTGCACTTGTACCTCTCTTTATTTATTTTTTTCTTTTATTTTATTTTATGTTATTTTTTTCAGTAACTTGTAACTTCTACATTCACTTTTGGCTTTAATTTTTAACTTTTAATGTTCTCTCTTTTACTTTTTTAAACTTTTAATTTTACTTTTACTTTTTAAAATTTACTTTTAACTTTTAACTTTTAATCCAACGTTAAAAAATTTACAATTACTATGGATTAAGGATAATTACTTAATTAATTACTTTTACCATCGATTAATTATGAAGTAAAAATTTACACAATTTTTTAAAAATAATAAAATAATAAAATAATAAAAAGTAATAAAAATGACCTAATAAAATAATAATAATAATAATAATAATAATAAAATAAAAAATTAAATCAAATTATCTAATTAGAAGTAGAAGAAGGAACTGTTTTGTATGAAGTTAAGGAGTGAATTATCATTGTGAATGTGAGTAATGTTAGAGGATTTGATTAATAACTTGGTGTTTTAAGAAGGACAAGTAATAAATGGATTAGAATTTAAATAATAGCATTATGTTAAATTCATATAGTTAATTCACTTATTATGAGTTAGAATAAACTTCCAATTAGTGGAAGTTTATTGTAGCTCACACTACGATAGCTCAAAAAGAAGCAGGCCTTACATGATTAACCTGGCACAAGGCAGTTGCAATTAACTTGTGACGTAGGGGAGTCAAAGATGTTGATGAGTGTTGCCATGTTTGTTTGAATGAATCACATGAAACAGTGTTGCACAGATTTTGGGAATGTATATATGTATTATTTTTTAATATATATATATATATATATATATATATATATTAGCATCTATTGTTTCATATAATGGTTTAAGTTTAAGTTTTATTTTTTTCTCTCTCTTCAAATCTGCTCTTGGCAATTGGAATTTGTTTCAATATCCCCAATTGCATATCCTACCCATTGAATTCACACTTAGTCAATTGGCACAAGTTCCAAAATAGACTCTAATAATATTTCATTAGCTCCATGAACCATTTATACTTTCTCTACTTATAATCAGTTATGTTTGAATGTGTTATTTACTTATTTATTTACTTTGATAACACCAATCAAATATTGGCTGCTAAAACATTTCTAAAAAAATTCAACCAATTTTTCTTTGAAGATACTCATACACACATGTGTATATTTGAATAATTTCACAGACATTTAAAAAAAAGAAAAAAAAAGAAACATGAGATCTTTCTAGCCAGAGCCCTGCACTGCTCATTACAATGTTGCTCTCCCTATCACACTTCAGTATCCTATTCTTCCTTTTCACTCCAGACTTGTTATTATGTGATTATTGGATTCTATCACCAGTAATAACAATGTTAGCTGTTTAGAGTGCATGTGGCTCACATTTACTCCATCAATTCCTATCAATCTGAACCCTAAAACCCTAAAGCGTTTTTTTCTTTATTGGTAGGGAAATGAGTAAATCTACATACATTCATTCACATGTTCTTAATGCACTTAAGAACATGTGAATGAATTAAGTATCAGTTTTCATGCTGATTCACCTCTATTAATAGGGCTCATGGTTTTCAGTGCACATAGAATATGCCATGTCAGCATGATTTATATATTATTTTTCTTGACTGAAAGGATGATCCTGCAACCAATGGACAGTTTCTTGAATGGACCCACCAACTATCTGTGGCATCGTAAACCCTAAACCTTAGACTGCAATGACCCAGCACAGACACAGTCTGCCATGTTGACAAGAGAAAAAGGATCTTTGAAGTTTTTTTTCTTGTTTTTGATCAACCAGACAAGTCAATGACACAGGCTAGAAATCATTGAAACAGTGCATAGTTCACAGCACCAGAATTACAGAAGTGGGTACTCCAAGTGTGATTATCATAGAGTCTGCAAAAGAGAACACACAAAAAAAAGTACTGACAAAAAGTAAGACATGGTCTGTGCCTCTGGACCCTGACAGTGCTCACACTTGCTTTGGTTGTTGGGCACACAGCATTGAGGTTCTTCAAGTTCCCCATGATGTTCTCTTAGGGTTTGCGTGGGAAGGAACAAATTTCCCCATAAAATAAAAAGGTACAATGACTACGGCACAGGAGTTCAGTACAATTGTCAAATGGGCAAGGGAAAAAATAAAATGAAAAAAAAAGGAAAGAGCCAAAAAGAAAAACTGTTTGCAGCCAAACTCCATGCCCTTGGACTAACACTATCTTCCATACACGTGATTTTGTTTCAACATATTATTATTATTGGAATTATGTCCTTTACATATCAAGTATTGCTTCCAATATTCTATTTTTGAAAATGTTTCAATTGTTTGTATGTTTACACAAATTTTCCAATGAGTGGAGAAAATGAAAGAGAATGTGTTCTTTTTTCCCATAAAGTATGAACATGGTTATTTCCTAAAATATACATTAGGAACTTCTCAAGAAGTAGTGTTCATAGAAATTTAAAATCACATTTCAGAAATCCCAAAAGATACTCATAGTTGTTTTAAATAATTATGTTATGATATTTGCCAAACATTTTAAAATCAAAGTATGAGTTGCCTTATTTTGAAAGTTATATATTTTTAAAAAAAAAAATTATGACTTCTTGTTACTCTATAATATCTCTTAAAGCAAAGGCCTCAAATGAACAAGTTCAGTAAGCAATATATGAGATTTTTATAAAATTTCTGGACCACAACCTTTTAAAGTAGCTTCTAGGTATAAATACCCCATAGATTGAGTTTTGCATGTGACTATGAGTTGCAAGAATGTTAGAGATTTAAAAAAAAAAAAAAAAAAAAAAAAAACTAAGTGAACATTAAGTATTTATTTTAGATAACGTTAAACTTATAAAATAATACTTTAAAACAAAAAAAAAACATATACATACTCGCACGCACACACACACACACACACACATATATATATATATATATATATATATACTACACGTATCATATATAAAAGCTTTAAACAAAATTTAATCAAGTAGAGCAATATATATATATTGAGTAGGTATTACTTGAATTATAATATTTATTTATTTATTTATCCATTTTACTTTATAATTGATATAAATATGGCATTATTAGATGTAAATTTAAACACAATCTGTGAGGAAAAGATAAAAATTAATAAAAATATAATATTGAAATTAAAAAATTATCTATTAGAAATACAATTTGAAATATATGTATGTGTGTATGTGCGTGTATATATATATATATATATATACATGTGTAAAAGTTTCAAAAACATAGTAGAAAATACTTCTTGTGTCAAAACATAGTTTAACAATTAATTGACTTTTACAACATTTAAGAAGGCTTGTAAACCACAATTTATACAAGTTTAAAAGTTATTTTCAGTAGATGAAAGATGGTATTAATTTTAAATCCAATAATTTTAATTGTATTGCTAAAATTTTATTTTTGGTACTTATATTGACTTACTATACAATGTATTTTAGAGAATCTTAAGACATTCAAAGACAAATAATCAACAATCCTAAATCAGTATAAGAATTCTTTAGAAACAAATTACAAACAGTTGAATACCAAAGCTTCTATTTTTTTCAATAAAATATATATGGTAATTAAATAAATTTAGTGAATTATTTGTATATTATCAATAACTTCAAAAAAAACAAATATCAAAAATATTAAAATCTGTAATAAAATATTATACAAAAAATATCTTGTAACCCTACATTCTGTATTCATGACAAGTGCTTTGCACAATTCTATATCTTAAAAGGACTAATTTGACTTATTAAATTATAGTGACTTGCAAAAAAGAACCAATATTTTGACATTTATACATAAAAAGAAAAGAAAAGAAAATAAAAAGTTTCATACTTTAAATGTTTTATACAATTTTCTAGAATGGCTATACTTCTGGATTTTAAAATTTGTAAGTAGATTTTTATTTTAAAAAATTATAGTAATTTTATAATAAATATCAAATCGGTATTTATTTGTTAATATTTTATTTATTATCAATATTTATGCTTCTGCAGAAGAAAGCAAAGGTGTGAGCATCAAATAGTATGCAATAAAATGCGAAGAGTGACCAATATTATATAAAAGTAATAAGTAGTTATAAGTAAGCTTTTAAAAAAATATAACTTATATGATTGAATTAAATAATTATAAGCAGAAAGATTTTAAATATGTATTTCATTTTGTCACTAAAAAGATTTTTTTTATAAAAGTAGGTTATATGTTTACAAAGGTTCTACCTTATATTGTAGTTATAGAAAAATGTGTTATGTTTTTAGTCTACAAAAAACCAAATTAAAAAAAAAAAAAAAAAAAAAACCCCTTTGGAGTCCAAAACGTGCATGATATTGTAATTATTTAAGGTAGTAATTAGAACAAGTATTAATAATCAACACAATCAACCTTCTATAAATAATAAAAAATAAATTATTTTTATTATGTATATAGTTTATTTTTAATTAATTAAATAAGTATTCTTTTTATAAGATCAAAAAACATATATTAGAATAAATTGTTGATAATTAATAAATGAGTCTTATTAATAGATAACAGAAAATTGAAGATAATTATGTATATTGGATGTAAAAGTTTAGTAAATCCAATGATGTAGTAGACATTTATAAGCACTATCAATATATATATATATATATATGTATTACTTTGCAGCTTTTGTTTCAAGATTGTAGCAAACAACAATAGAATAGCTGATGGATGCATGGTTATTTTAATAGTAAAAAAATCTTTTTCAGTATATTACATACTTTACTCATTTATGTCAATCATTTTGAATACACACAATTTTGTTTTTCTATAAAGATTAATAAGACAATTTAAAAAGATATAGGATATTTGAATCTACAAAACTATATAACAAGCATAAAATATTTATAATAGTGCACACTTATAAAATTAGAATATCTCATATGATTAGAATTTTTTTAATAAAATAATTAAGTGATAATATACATATATATATATATATATATATTAAAGACAATGGTGTTTGTGTGTGTGCACCTATTCAAAGGCATTACATCTCTTGATGAATCCATCTACAAAGTCATCTAGAATAATTAGTTGATTCATACTTCAATTGTCTTAATAAACAAGAAAGGTTTAGACTGACTCAACATCTAAGATTGATACCAAGAGCTATACATCATGAGTTTTAACTATATATTGTGTGTCTACTTTGTAAGAGACACATGGCATTTGGTTTAATTCATTTTTGTTGTTGTGATGCTATTTAAAAAAAATGTATATCTATTCCAATTAATTTCCACCTTCTCTACAAGCATTTGGGATAGTATTGCTTTATACTATTCATGAGGCAAATGAATGAACTCTAATAATAGTACATGTATAAATGTGGATGTTGTAAATGCCACCATAGTTTTTGCTACTACTATTGCAATCTATCATCCACCATATGTCACCACAATTTTTTCTATTACTACCACAATTTTATTTTTATTTATTTATTAAATAAAGATCAAATTTACTATGTAAAAAAATTTAAGTATACATACATACATACATATTAGAAATTTTAAAAAATATATAAAGTGGGTGATGACAGTAGCAGAAATTGTGATGACGAGATTGATGATAAATTGTAGATAATAACAACAATTATGGTGGCATTACCAACGCCCATAAATATACACACATGGATTACCTTGTGTCATCTAGTGGATGAATAATGACATAAAAGTATCATCCTTTCCCTCATTCCCTGTTTGTTTTCACAGCATATGTCAAGCTCCGGCTTATCCACATACTCATCAGTTCCCACAATCTCACTGGTTCCTACAAACTCACCAATTCTTTGAAATCAATATCGAGTATTAGGGTTACGTGGTTCGGGAGCATGCGAAGCTAGGGTTCGGGGGCTCTAAAAGCAGATCTTTTCTATCTGTGCGCATTGAATTTCTTTCTCTGACTTACGCGTGAAGTTTTGTGGGCGAGCAGAACATCGGGGTGAGACGGACATTGGGAAGGCAGGGCATGGTGGGGATGAAAACTCACTAAAACGAGCGAGCGATCGAGATGGATGCGCAGGTGGGATCCGTAGGCGATCAGCGCAGCTCTGTTGCGGAATCTTCGAACGAATTGGGCGAAGATTCTAGGGTTGCCAAGGATGGCTCAGAAGATGTCATCGCGCAAGGACTTGCTGCTGTGTTGGGTCCCGTGGTGCGGGAATTTGATGCAAGGGTAGAAGGAGCTCTCAAGAGCCAGAGCTTGCTAACCGGGAGCATTGATCGTCTCACCAAAGGTATGGTATCTGAGAATGGTTGGCCGAAGGAGGAGTTCTGTCTGGATGAAGCGGTTTTGCTAAGTGTGTGTCAGGTGGGGTTACTGGGTGAAAGAAATGGAATTCGGTACATTTTCCGATTTTCGTTGACATGTATCTTGTTGGTATTGTATTTTATTTTTATTTTTTTTCAGAGCTAGATAAGCTGTTAGAAGATACCCCTATTCCAACGGTAGCACAACACGCTGCCAAGCTATCTGATGTTCGAAAGCGTGTGGCATCGCTCATGTCTACCCTGCGTGTTATTCAAGGACGTATCACAAACATGGACCGGATGTTGAATGCCCGAGGTGTGTGTATTTTCTTGCACCTCTTGTAGGTTTGTATCCTCCTCAAATTGCGCTTTCAAGTTCGTGGGTGTACATCTGCAAGTACCTTGATTACTTTTGTTAGATGTGCGTTATACTGTACGAACCCACAACACCTGTTGTCAGATTGTATAGGATACTGATAGACCTGGGTATTGGATATAACGATGTTCCAACGTCCTCCTGAAGGTTCACCCATGATTTTGACTTGCCTGCTCCAGATGCGAGCACGTCACCTTTGCATCCCAGACCATCGCCATCGCCATCTCCACCACCAGGAAATGCAGCCCCAGGGCGTTGTTAATCCAAGTATCTGGTGCCGTGGAAAGCAGCTTCTTCAACTGGAACCGGTGGAAAGGGCACTTGATCATGCCTGGAACTTAGGAGGCTGTGTATTACCTCGTGCATGATATTAGCTGCAGAAAGTTTTCTGGTTCGGAGCTCACATTGCTCAAGAATAGGTGAGTACATTACAGTCTTCATTGTTAAGATTGGTCTAGTTGATGTGTTCTTAAATGTTATAATTTCATTTTGAGTGCTCACCCAATACGTCTTTGCTTGCTGTTGAGATCGTGGATGGGTTCAACATTTTTCTCTTTCAAAGTGCACTTCAAGCAAATAGTTTGATAGAATACTTGTCTTACAGCGCTTGAGCTGGTTGTGCGTGTTGTCGGCTTTTATGGCTGCTTCTGCATTCGCGAAGAGCAATCAGTTGTGTCCCTTCAAATTGCATTCTTTTTCTTCTTTTCGAATTGGCTTTTCTCTAATTCTAGTCAATATATGTTGCAGGTACGGCTCATCGAAAACCATTGTAAGTGTCGACAGTGCGTTGAATCTTCTGTCTGTGTGGGAGCCGAAAGTAAATGCTCATGTTCGAGTGGGAAAAAGAAGCATCCAATCTGAGAATTCCAATCGCAACATCCATACAGACGGATAATCCAGCCCAGGCCTAAACCCGTCTTCTTTTTACTTTTTAATTGGTCTTTGCCAATCGATTGTTTCGTAGTTTGATCAATATGTACTGTATGAAACAGACCTGTGAATATGAACTAGCATTTCAAGTCGTTTTGGTTCTTCTTCGGACCTGCAAGTTATCTTTGAAAAGAAAATTTTATGTACTCCTGATCCTATTTCATTTTTTAAGTTGACATTCTGCTCTTTCACTTAACATTAAACTAGCGTTCTTCCTTCAAAGCTGTACTTTGGTGCCGATGGTATAGGTGAGTACAATGTTTCGTTTTTATGCCATTTTTGTTCTGGAGTTTTTATATTCCTGATGGTGAGATGGAAATGAACTTTATTTTTTTATTTCAACCAACAAAGTTTGCAAACTTTTTAAGCTGAGAAAACCAATTTTATTATATATGTATACATATATATTTACATATATAGATATTTTTCAATTGAATAAATATACTACCAAGAAACTAAGCTCTTCCATGTTTATTTTTGAATTTCTCCTTGTTTTCAAAGTACGAAATATATACATTTTTCAATCTCTATCTTAGAAGTTTTTTTGGTAAGTTATATACATTGAGAGAATTGTGAATGTTATATCCTAAATTGATATTGCTACACACTTTGTGGTCTCATAAACACCTAGTTTTTTTTGCATATTTTCATTTGCAGTTGAGATGAAGATAATAAACATATTATTAAAAAATAGGTTGCACATTATTTTTTTAAAAACAAAACAGTTGTCTTCAAAATTGTTTAATTATTTGTTAATTTATTTTTCATTAAGTTGCCAAAAATATAAAAAATTATTTGATTTATTTTATTTTTGGATCAATGTTTGGATTGAATATTGGATTATCAAATACACCCTAAGTATAGAAGTTTTGTTGTGTTGTGACATAACAATATGGCAAAATATAGAAATATGAGTTCTATTTTAGAAGAGCCTAATTAAAAAATAAAGTAGAAAAATATGGATATAAGATAGAGAGGTAGTAAAACTTTTAGTGTTAATGCTATCTTTCATAAAAAAAGCTTTTACATACTTTGTATGGCTATAAATATGTCAAAATCAAGTAGATTTTTAAAAAAATGATACAAGCACCTTTAGAAGGGAATTAAGAGTAGTTTGTAGCAAAAGTTATCTTGAAAAATTAAGAATTGATATCCTAAGAGGACGAGTTGTGAACAAGGGTAAAAATTAGATCTTGAAGCACAAAACTATGCATCTATAGCAATTCTATGGTTCTTTGGCAAATTAGAAAGCCATGTTTCAAATAAAAGTTATTATTTTTAAAATATAAGTTTAAAACATAAGAATAAAACATAAAAGATAATATTTTTTCAAATATAGTTTTTAGTTTTGATTAAGTTGATCATAAATATATACCTTTATTTTTTTTATACAATCTATAAAATTTAATGGTTAAATTTTAAATTTTAAATAATTTTAGATTTTAGATTTTAATTATTTATTACTTAAAACCATATTATAAAATATGTTTAAAAATAAATAAATAAATAAAATTAATTTCTAATTTTTAAAATAAATTATTTTATTCTAATATTTAGTTAAATTATTTTAAAAATAATGTATATTTTTTCTAATTTAGTGTAATAAATATTATAAAATTACAAGTGTATAATTTTTTAAATAAAAATAAAGTAATAATATTATTTTTAAATTTTCTTATATTACATATATATATATATATATATATATATATATATATATTTTATCTCTTAACAAATTAATACATTGTCTTATAAAAATGTCTCATACATTCTTTTAGTTCTTGATACTTTTTACTTAAAACTATTGAGTTGTGTTTTAAATATAATTTGAATATCATCTTTATTATATATATATATATATATATATTGATTTTAATAATTTTAATATTTTAATCAAATTATTTTTATAATTTTTTATATAATAATATCTTTTAATTTATAATAATAGGTCCAATCTTTTTTATTTTTATTTTTATTTTTTTATTCTTAACCTATTTAATATTTTAGAAAAAATAGTTTTTAAAAATAATTTATAAAATAAAATTTTAATACTTGACAATAATATTTATGTTTATTTTATGTAATAAAGGTAATAGTGTTTATTTATAAATAAAATAGTTTTATATGTAAATTATTTAAGATGTTCAATATCTATCTACATTAATCTACCTCGTTCAATTAGTAGTGTAATTCATCAAAGTCTCTAACACATAATAAAACACAATAGTTAAAAATCTAGAAGGTTATTAGTACATGATGGCTTTTTGTATAAAAAATTAAGTTCTAGTCATAATAGACCAAAAAGCATATCGAAATAGTTGTAGTGTTTGCAATTTTAACTTGATTATAATAAAATGTACAACCTATTATTATTATTTTTTTTTTAAAGATAGTTGTTGCACTATAATCACATAGTCATGCAACAATTGTATTTAATGACATAGTCATGCAAAAATTATCTTTAAATCATGATTGTCGCATGATTATGTGATCATGATAAAATTAAGCATAATTTTACTAAAAACTTTATACTTTAATATTCAAATTTTAAATTCTTGTATCATTCAAATACACTTGAAAATCACTCAAAGATGGTATAATATTAAATTAGAATGGCTATTGTTAAAGGCAAGAAGTTTAGAAAGTCTTGAAACAAGACCATGGACTAAAAAGGCATTGACAAGAGTAAAAAAAGGCTTCATTCTTGCCTCCAAATATATTATCTAACTACAAATTTTATGACAATGTTCTATGGGACTTCCAACATGTGTCCAATTTGCAAGACATGTATCTTAATTTGTAAGATAAGTTTTGTATATGTGTGCCACATCATTAGCTTGTATCACAAGCTAACCACACGTTGTCATATTACGTGTTGTCTTGTTTGGAAATGCATTAGGCACTTGACTATGGAAGATGAAGTTGTATTTTATAAGTATCTAAGAAATCCTAATAGATTTCCTCCATATAAAAAGAATGCGATTCAAATTCAATTCAAAAGAGCTTAAAGCCAATACAAAGTACTTACAAATAATCTTCTTAATAACCTCAACTATATATAAACTGTCAAGGACAAGAACATGATAAAAACAAATAAACAAGTGAGACTTCTCTCAAAGAAAGATGACAAAATAGAAATAATTTGATATGTATATTAAGAAAGAAACTGGAATGGCTATTGCTAAAAGCCAAGAAAACTAGAGACCCTTGAAACTAGACTAGAAGCAAGAAAGGAGTTGACAAAAGTGAAGAAGGCTTCACTCTTGTCTCTATATATACTATGTAACTAGGGGCTACATGGTGACGTTCTATAGGACCTCTAATATGTATTGACTTTGTAGGACACATGCCTTGACTTACAAGGGAAGTTTTTCTATGTGTAGGCTACATAGTTAACTTGGTCTTCAAGCTAACAACATGTGTGGCACATGGCCAATTTGTTGACAATGTTTCTAATCTCAAAAAGTCAATTAAAGACACATACAAAGTCAAAGCAGTATCTATAAAGCTTCTAGGAAGCTTCCATATCAAATACTATAGAATTAACTTATTTTTATCTACTTTTACTTACTTCTACCTATTTATACATGTAATTATTGGCTTACATGTATATGTCCATGACATTACCCCCCCTTCTATGGACGAGTTCCACAAGGAGCGGTAATCATATGTTGAAGAAATCTATGATGCGACAAATTATATTCGCCACATACTCTGATCTTTGTTCTCTTCGAAGATGATTGATAGGGTCTGTCAACTATCGGTAGTGTACTATATCAGGGCAGGAAGACCACCCAGTTATTTGATCATTGTTAAAGCCTTCATAACTTCCTTCGAATAAAATATTTGGAATACCATCAGGAGTTGTTCCTACCTCTAGTAAAATCACCAAACATCAGAAGTTCCTTCCAAGGTTGTGATACCAAACGCGTTGTATTTCACCATCTATTCGAGGAAGAACATGTTGTTCTTGAAGATCTTCATCTCAATTGCATCGTCTTAAAGGTTGTAACAATCATAATGTCTCGTCCGGCAAGTCAGCAAACAAAGGCTCTTGAGTCAAATCCACTGGTTGTTGGTTCTCCATCTTCTGAGTGTCACAACTACAAAAAAGCTACAAACAAGGATTGAAAGTAGAATGTTATCTTGCCTAGATCTTATTTCTTCTATAAAGAAGATTTTCATCTTGATTTTGATGGATGTCATCGATGAAAAGCCTCCACCGTCTTTCTTGCATTTACAAGATTCTTTACCGGCTCCCATGTGCGTTTACTAATATCATATCTGTATCAATAGACAAGTTATTCTAATTTATTTTGATGCCGCCTTAAATCTAAGACTTCTTCCACTTCAAACTCTTCATTATTGTCTACTTCTATAGGAGGAGGTGGAGCTTGTCTTCTTTTTGATATGTCCACTGTCTTGTATGGTTCAAGAAGAGACATGAGGAATACTAAATGGATTTTCATTGACTCCAGTAGATATAAACAATATGCAACTGGATTGATTTGTGCAGAAATAAAAAATGGTCCAAGCCTTCGATAGTCCAATTTGTCACAAGGACAAGTGGTCTTGATATTGCGACAAAATAACTATACCTTATCATCCATGTGAAATGGTGGTTGTTCCTTTTGATAGACATCCGCATTGATCTTTTGTTGTTCTTGAGCTTCTTTTAACTATGCCCTTATCATTGCATGTAGCTTTGACAAATGAATTGCTAAAACTTTTGCAGCAAGATTATCAACTTTTGTAAAGTCAAAAGTATCAAGTCGTAGATGATAATCATAATTAGCAAAAAAAGGTGTTTATTTTGTAGAGGAATGTATCATGTTATTGTAAGCAAACTCTATCAATGGCAAAAGCGTTGTCCAATCATCTTGTTGGTAGTTAATGGTACATCTTAATTACTTCTCCAAAACTTGATTAACACGCTCCGTTTGTCCATCAGTTTGAGGATGGAATGTCGAAGATAGTTTTATATCCACTTTTAGAATCTTGAAAAGAGTCTACCAAAATCTTGATACAAATTGAGTTTCCCTATCTGATATAATATCCTTGAATAATCCATGATAGCCATAGATATTGTCAAGAAAGAGCTTAGCTATTTTTTCACCTGTGATAGATTTTTTATATGGTACAAAATGTGCCATCTTGGTAAAACGATCTACTATCACGAATACAGAATCATAAAAACTTGAGATTGAAAGATCCATGATGAAGTCCATAGAAACAGAAGACCATGGTTGTTCTGGAATGGATAATGGCTAAAGAAGTCCAAAAGGTCGATGATGAAGAGTTTTTGATCTCGAGCAAATATCACAAGATTGTACAAAATCTTTGACTGCTTTCCACATTTGTAGCCACCAAAAGTCCTTGGATATTAGTTCTAAAGTTTTATTGTATCCAAAATGTGCTACTACTGAAAAGTCATGACGAGCTCGAAGAACATGTAATCGAGCTTCATCTTCTAGAACATATAGGCGTCCCTCAAAATATAGTAGATTCTTCTTGAATTCAAACTTGGAAGTATCATGAGACTTTGAAGGATTTTTCTTAATATCATGAATAAGAGGATCAGAAGTCATACTTGACTGAATTTGCTTAATGAAAGTTGAATCAATAGTTAGTGTTGATTTTATTGCTCGAAGATGAAGATGCTCTAGCTTCAGGAGAATTGTTCGTTGTTGATCAAAAACAATATCTCCTTCCTTTGGTGCAAGATAAGATCGTCTAGATAGTGCATTTAACAAACCTTGTTATTTTTTTGGTCAATAAGTGATCTTGAATTCGAATCTTGACAAAGACATACTCCAACGGGCTTGGCAACGATTCAAAATACGTGCTGACATAAAATATTCAAGGTTCTTGTGATCCGTATATACTATGACTAGGCTAAAAGCACCTTCTAGATAATGGCGCCATTCTTGAAATGAATCCATGATTGCAAGAAGTTCTTTATCGTGGATCTCGTAGTTAATCTCGACAGTTGAAAATTTTCTGGAATAAAAAGTTATTGGATGAAGTTTATCATTTGTTCCCATTTATGACAATACAACACCCAAAGCAAAGTCTGATGCTTCTATTTCCATAAAAAATGGCTTAAAAAAATCGACATAATACAAGATTGGTGCAGAAACAAAGGCTGTCTTCAAAGCTTCAAATGCTACTTCTATTTCTTGATTCCATTGAAGTTTGTCTTTGCAAGTCAAATGTGTAAGTAGAGCTACAACTTGAAAAAAGTCTTTGATGAAGATCCGATAGTAGTTGACAAATCCCAAAAAATATTAGACATCTCTTATTGTTTTGGAGATCTTCCAATCCATAATAGTTTAAACTTTCTTAAGATCCATCATAAGTCCATCATTTGAAATGATGTATCTTAAGAAGTCGACTTCAGTAGTATGAAATACACACTTTTCTATCTTGGCATAAAATCCTGCATCTCTTACTTTTTGTAATACTTAGCAAACATGAAGTTCATATTCTTCTGGATTCTTAGAATAGATTAAGATGTTGTCTAAGTAATAGACAACAAAATCATCTAAAAACTCTCGAAAGATATCATTCATTAGATGTTGGAATGCTGTTGGTACATCAAACTTTTTGGATAGGGTAATTCTTGGTTCTCTAACATTGAAAGGGCGTTCTACCATAGAAGAAGGGACATGATTTGGTGCAAATGTTGAAGCAGCTCCAATCATTTCTATATCTTCACTTCCTGCCAATCTTGTTACTCCTTATGGTAGTAAATTGAATTGATGCATTGCAAGTATTAACTTTTTCAATTGCTCTTGCATTTGTGCCATTGCATTCTTCATTTTAACAACTTCTATCATCATAACACTTAAAAAAGAGAAGATGTCTAATATTGCTCAAGATAAATAGAAGAGAAGATTTGAGAATAAAGAAAATACTAAGGACAATATCAGTTTAAAAGAGGGTAATCCGCAACTTCTAATATGCTTATGTCTTATCAAGAGAAAGGAGTAATCCACTCGTAATCAAGATTAGTCTGATATTATAAATGTACTCTTGTCAATCTATCAAGTACAAGAACATGATAAAAATAAATAAACAAGTGAGACTTCTCTCAAAGAAAGATGACAAAATAGAAATAACTTGATATGTATATTAAGAAAGAAACTGGAATGGCTATTGCCAAAAGCCAAGAAAATTAGAGACCCTTGAAACTAGACTAGAAGCAAAAAAGGAGTTGACAAAAGTGAAGAAGGTTTCACTCTTGTCTCTATATATACTATCTAACTAGGGGCTACATGGCGACGTTCTATAGGACCTCCAATATGTGTTGACTTTGTAGAACACATGCCTTGACTTACAAGGTAAGTTTTTCTATGTGTGTGCTACATAGTTAGCTTTGTCTTCAAACTAACAACATGTGTGGCATATGGCCAACTTATTGACCATGTTTCCAATCCCAAAAAATCAATTAAAGTCAAAGCAGCATCTATGAAGCTTCTAGGAAGCTTTGATACCAAATACTATAGAATTAACTTACTTTTATTTACTTTTACTTACTTCTACCTATTTATACATGTAATTATTGGCTTACATGTGTATATCCATGATACAAATTCTAATTGCTTTATTACTTTCATAATTAGGTAATTTCAATTTATCTTTGTGAGCCCTAATTCTAATTAGTGAACTTCAATAAGCTATTACTCTTAATTTGATTGTCTACTTGATACAAAATTTTACATACGAATGCCATTATAAGTCTTTTATATGCTAAGTAAAATTCAAACTAATCCAATCTACAAATTGTGATAAAACGTCCAAAAAATTACACTAATGTCACTTGGCTACTAACTCAAAAGTTACAAATGTTTTAGTAGCAACTTCTCCTTTTCTAGCTATTAACTTCAGCTCAAAATTGGTATGTAGCTTGATCTTCAAGTCTTCTAATACTATACTAAATTTCATCTTGTTGTGACTAATAGATCTTTAGATATCAAATTGTCAACTTTCAATATCCTATTGTATCAAAAATCAGATATCTTGCAATTACATCATTAAATTAATACAAAATTATATGCACATTTAGCACACTTGATTAATCAAATATTTTTTAAATTTTAAACTATAGATATGAGATTAATTGCATGAATTAGCTAAAAAAGCTAGCTCTAATTGTATTACATAAATCCAAAGTCACCAATACAAATTTTGATTTAAAGAATAATTGTAAAGTCATCTCAAATCCTATATAAACAAACCTTATGCTTCTAGAACAAGCTTAAAGCCAGCTCTCCAATCTTAATTATTAATCTCCAAATCTCTCCATATTTTACGATAGGCGGCCATTTTTAAAGCTAGAGGTTTGATTTTGATCATGTCCTACAAGTGATCGATTTTTAAGTATCAATTTAACCTATCTTAGGAATTTTTTAGCTCGACCCTATTTTTAATTTAATCTTAGTATTAACCATATTATTTTTTATTTTATTTTTTATTTTTAATCAATTTATGGCATTTCTAAGATATTAAAAGATTTTCTATAGCCTAGAAGGTAAAATTACTATCCAATCTTTTGATCAATTAGCTATTAAGATAAGAAAATAAACTAAGAGACTTTTATAAAATCCATATTTACTTGTCTTGAATTATTATTGAATCAAGATGATTAGATACTAATTAAAAATTTATTTTTGATTATATTTTTATCATATAGTTGTATTACAATGTGACATTTATCCTCTTTGAAATTGTACATCTTTTAGTATGCATCAAATAAACCATATATCATAATTAGTATTATATCATTTCTTTATTTTTTCTATAATTCTACTTTATAGTAGTACTCCTAAAAAATCCTTAAATTCTTCAACAATCCTTGGCAATGGATTTTTTTTTCAATTTGTTTCAATTTTGCTTATAATCTGGAGGCACAATCAAAAATTATACTGCTCTTCTCCCATCCTTAGTATGAATTTGTGCATAAAATGAGCCATCATTATGTATCTTTATTTCTATCTAAGTTGCAATAATAAATGGTTGTTTCAAAATAAGAGGATAAGATGTTGCATTTTAAACAAAGAATCTTTTTTCCATTGCAATATTATCAATTCAAATTTTTACATTTGGACAAACACCATATAATTCATCTTGAGTATTATTAGCTACTTGTATTATCCATCCATGCTCCATATTAATTGGTTACCTTTGCTTCATGTAAAGATCTTTGAACATAAGGTTTATCTTAGAATCGTAGTCAATCAAAGCAACAACGAGCTTATCTATATTTTTAACCTTTATTAATATGGATAATCTTTATTCTTTTGTTTTTTCTTCTAATGTTATTGATATATCTTTTATGAATAATTCTTGTGAAGTTACTTCTCAAACCTTGTATCTTTGAGTTTGCATCTTAAAAGAATTTACTTTCCTTGTATCATCAAAATTTCCTTGCCTCTTTTCTTCTATCAAGGCTTTATCTTAGCTCTTATCAATATATGCATGAATTGAAAGAGCCTTGACAAGATCTTTCAAACTTGTTGCACCATGTATTATAGCTGTAGTTCTTAATAATGCCTTCTAAGGTGTTTTTTTTTTTTTTTTTTTTTTTTTTTTTTTGCATTGTAAAAGTCTAAAATCTATTTTTTTATAAACTTTTATCAAAGTCATCATCTATCCTAATACCATAACTTGTACTTTTTCCTATTTCTATTCTATGTACTATTAAAGAATCTTGAATCCTTGCTCTCATACCTCCCTTGCCAAAATTGGTTTGAAGGATGTTTTTTGTATCTTTTAATGCCATCTTTCCATTCTACTAGAAAATATATATTTTTTACATTATATCATTAAATTTATTATGATACTTTCTAGTATGAGAAGTATTGTCATATCAAATAAATCTTTATATATATCCTTATTTAAAAATAATATTCAAATTATTTTTAAAAGTCTTTTCTTTTAGTCTTGCCAATTTGATTTGAAATTCTTGCATCCCGCATGTAATCTCTTCAACTTCCATATCTTTTTTTTTAATGTAGACATTAGAGATCAAATAATTTGTATTATCAATTATATTGTATGCACTTGAATCTTAGATGCATGTACTACTTTTGGAATATTAATCCTATCATTTTTATTTTTTTTCTTCTTATTTTCTAAATAACCTTGTATCATCTTCAATATTTTTTGACTTTGTTCTTAATCTTTCAACTTCTTTTTTTTTAAGAAGTAATTTTATTTTTTCTTATAATTTTCCATCGATAGCTTGAAGAAATAATTCAATCTTGTTTGACTCCAATGTTAACTTTTTTAACTTTAATAATCAAAAATATTACCTCTCTAACTCCTTAAAAAGCTCCATTGCTTGTAAATTCTTGTTAGGCTACTCAATCCATTCTAAAATGATTTTTTGGTAATCCAAATAATATTCTCCAAAAAATATTTGTCCTTTAATACATGTAAAAATGTCTCCTATGAATCTTCAAAATGCTCCATAATTTTTTTAACATATTCTTTTATCTCTAATATTGTAGCAAGTCCAAATCGTTCAATCATCTTCTTTTTGGAATCCAATTCAATTCTAATTTCTATATATAATATCTCAAATACTTAAAAATATTTCTTCTATCAAATTGATTATTTTTGTTAATTATTGTTTATAATATTTTAATTTCCAATGCTTCTTTGTAATCATTGTTCTATTACTATTGCATAAATAATATAAATACTTAAAATATATTTGTAAATTTTGAATCAAAGTACATACTTTGTCCACTAGTAAAAAATCCACTTAAAGATCCACTTAAGGCTCCACCCAAAGCTCCATCAAAAACTCCAAATTCAATCCTTTTGCCTTCTTACTCCATCAATTCAAAATAATAACAATTAAGAATTGCTTATAATTGCTATTTTAAAGTAGAAGAAGCAAGACCAAAAAAAAAGAAGCACAATACAAAATAAATAGAAAAAATACAATCAAGCAATTATATATTATAAAACTAGTCACAGTTTGTTTATTGAATTTTTATTTAGTAAAAAAATAAAAAATAAAAAATTAGATAGATAATCTTTTTATCTTTTTAATAAAATAAAAAATATATGAATCTAAGTTATTATGATTAAGTTATGATAGGTTAAAGATAGAAGATAAGTAATAAAAAAATTAAGTAATTAATTTTTAACTTAAAGATAATTTACTTGCGAGATCAAAAATTCGAACTTCACCAAGATTCATAAATAGTGTATATGAATGTCTAAAAAAGGCCACAAGGCCTTAGTCCTATCCTTCTAACTACCTTCAAGATGCTACAACCCATGTGAGACTTATGCACATTTTTTTTTACAAGGACTACACTAGCTGTTGGTCTTCCTATTTTCTATTAGTAAAAACAATATTTTTACATTTTTGACTTCACCATGGTGTTTAAAAACGTCCAATTAGTCTAAGAACCTTTTGTATCTTTCAAATCTTGATCCCTTTCTTCATAATAGCTCTCAAAGTGGTAAAACTTATTTTTACCAAAGTCTTAATAATTATTCTAAAAATTCATAAAATATTTCAAAATAAATTTTAAATAATTCTTATAATTTTTTTATAATATTAATATCAATTTAAAGCTATATTTTTCTATCTTTCTAATTTTTATAGTGATAGAATCAATTTAAATCTATTATAAATCTTATTTTTTTATATAATTAATTAAAGAGATATGAGGTTCTTTTTCATGTTTTTTTTAATTATTAACTAATATTTATAGTTTTTTACAAGTAATACATATAAATAGAAGGCCATTATAAATATTTATCTTAATAAATAATCCTTGATATTCAATAATAGGTAAAAATACTAAATCAATTAAAAAAATTATCAATAAGACTTATTAAGATTCCATTTTTACAATTAAATTTCAATTTTTTATTTGTCTAATGATTTCTATAATATTCACTATATATTGAAATTTTAAGCACTCTAAAATGCATCATTTTGTCCTAAAATAATTACTGAATTGATTTGATAATTCACATTTTGTGACTAGCTGGGACAACTTGCAAAGTAAAAGAACCTAGAATTGGTTGTATATAGTCTATTACTTAAGAAGTAATTGGCTTCAAAAGCTATCAATTTTTTGTAACTTAAAAGAATAAGCTATTGCCACTTAATATTTCAATTAAATTAGATTCTTCTAGAATACTATTTAAAGGAGATGAAAAGAATTGAAATCTATTTTTTAACAAAATCTTTAAAGAAGGAAAAATACTACAAACTTCAAGAAAATTAATACTTTAGAATCTTAATATATCTGATGGATGTTTATTGTTGGTCTTTTTTGCATTAATACTAGCTCATTAGGATATATATATATATATATATATATATATATATATATATTTCTAATTGGATTTGAATTAAAAAAATTCCATTAATAATTCTTTACTTGATCAATAATTCTACAACCTTTTGATAGTTAAACAAGTCTTAACTACCACTTCTTAATATCTACAATTTTATTTTATTTTATTTATTTTATTTTTTTATTTTAGAGTTTAATTAAGTATTCTTTTTATTTAATTAGAATATGTACAATGATTTTGTAAAGAAATAAATTGAATAAAAGACAAAATAAATAAATATATTAATTACTAGTCTTCAATTATAGAATTTTAGTTTTTTAAATTTCATCCAATTTTGATGATTTGTCATTTGAGAAGTTAAATAAGAATAAATGTAAACATAGACTAGTTGACCACATGTATGATAAAAATCACATTCTATATTCTTTACATCTATTTTTCAAAATTCAAGTAGAAAAATCTTCATTATTGATAATTTGCAACTAAATTGAATTATTTAAGAAGATTTCTTTAATCAAGTTTATATATAAAATTGTTCTTATAGAAGCAATAACTATTGAAGAACAAGCACTTTGAAGTCACAATACTTAGCATCAGTAAGGTTGCACACAAAGAGAGTATGGAATAAGATATCTCTCACTTCTAATACTTGTTACTTATAGGTAGTAGCTGCTACCTTAATAAACATTAAATGTTCTACCATGACTATCTATTGCTATCTTATCTATTAAAAGAATATACTTTAATTATATTTTGTATATCCTTAAGATCCTTTGTGTGTTCATCTACCTTGTCTCTTGGCCTTCTTATATATCAAAAGCCAAGTCTTTGACTAATAGAAACTTATCCAAATTAATATTCTTTACAATGTAACTTTTACTTATTTACTTTAACAACTTTAACACTCTCATTTTGCTATTAGTCAAAGGCTTTCAATCCTAATTTCTTTGTTAATATGTGATGTTTATCCTTTAATAATGCTTTTGTCAACAAATCAACAAGCATATCTTCCATTGCACAATACTTCATATCAATCACTTCCATTTCAATCTTCTTTCTTATGAAGTGATGTTGAATGTGAATATGCTTGGTCTTTAAATGATGCTTTTGATTCTTTGTAAATACAAGACATCCTTAATTATCACACTTCATTAGAGTTGTTTCCATTTGCACAACTCCAATGTCATCCAAAAGTTGTCTTAGCCATATTGCTTCCATTGCACCATGACCTTGCAATTATTGATTATCTCTTGCAATTCCATGAAATAGCTCTTATTCTAACAAAGAACATATATCTTGTTGTTGACTTTCTATCATTTTCATCTCCAATCCAATCTACATTACAATAACCATGCAAATTAATATTATCACTTCCAAGGCATAATTTGAAATGTAAAGTGCCTTTCAAGTACCTCATGATCCTTTTGATGCTTTTCCAATGAATTACTCTAGCCTTTGACATGTATTGGATTACAACACTCAGAACATATGCAAGATTCATCTTTGTGCTAACCATTACATACATAAGTGAGATAATATTACCTTATATAGAAAACCTTGTATTTGACCTTCAACTTCAGCAAACTCTTCATTTGTGAGCTTCATCAACTTCAAATTTGCCTCCAAAGATGTAATTATAGGCTTACACTCTTCTATATTGAATCATTTTAATATTTTTTTAATATACTTACTTTAGCTCATTGTAATGGTTTTCTTGGTGTAATCTTTCACAAACTGTACTATTAAACAATAGTGAAGCTATCCCAAATCACTCATCTCATATTCCTTTCTAATTTAGCCTTCAATCAAACCATCATCTTCATAGTATTAGTTAAGTTGATCAAATCATCAATACAAAGGATGACAATCAATATGAACTCTCTTGATTGCATAACATACAAATAATGATCAAATTCACTCCTTTTAAGTCCTTCATTCACAAAGAATATATCAATACATTAGTACCATGCATTTGGAAATTTATTGAATTTATACAAGGCTTTCTTCAACTTACAAATAAGATGTTATTTCTATTTTTTTACAAATCCTTGAGGTTGCTCTATGTAAATATCTTTTTTTTAGATTTCTATTTAAAAAAGCCATCTTCACATCCATTTGATGTATCTCTAAGTCTATTGCTGCCTCAATTACAACAATGGTTCTAATAGTAGTGAATTTGGATACAAGAGCAAATATCTCATTGAAATCTACACCAACTACTTGTGAGTAGCTTTTGGCAACCAATCTACATATGTATCTCATAACATTACATATTGCATCCCTTTTGGTTCTTAATACCTACTTACAACCCATTAAAGATCAATTTGGTGGAAGTTGAATCAATTCCTATGTTCTATTGTCCATGAATGATTTGTATTCTTTTTCTATGGCATTTTCCTACGTTATAGCATCCACGGACTTCATTGCATCATATAAAGTCAATGGATCAATAAGAAGTGCAACATTGACATGTTCTTTATCTATTTGAGAAAAGATGAGATTTTTCTACTATGGATTAAGTTATTTTTTTATCTTTCGAAAGATATCTCCTTTCACTTGATAAAGCTTCACCTTCTATCTGTCCAAGGTTTCTTATAAAATTCTTCTCACTTAAATTTTTTTTCTTTACATTCAAAGGTTGGTACTCTTCATCTTCATCATCATCATCTTCAACATCTTCATTCTCTTCATTGCTTGTTTTAACAATTGTAGGTACATTCTGGCCTATCTTCTTTGATTCTTCATGTTGATTTGAATTTCTACCATTATCTATGTCATCACCTTCTCCTTCTTCTTTTACTAAAATTTTAGATGTTTCCACAAACACACCATTACTCCCACTTGGACATATCTCCAAGTACTCATAAGCGCTCTTATCCTCCAAAAATTCTATATCATGAGTCTTAATAATCTTCTTGGTTTCTAAATACATAAGTGTATATGCCTTGATATCTTCACAATATTCAACAAATACACATTTTCTACCTTTTGTATCAAATTTGGATCTCATACAATTTGGTATCTTTGTATAAGCAATACATTTAAAAATCCTCACGTGTCAAACTTAAGATTTCTTACCATTCCAAGCTTCTTGTAGAGTCATTAATATAAGTACACTTGTTGAGCACCTATACCTTGTATCCACCTAATACTCATGTCTAAGATTTTGTATATGAAGCATACTTCTTACCATCTCTACAATAGTACAATTTACTCTTTCAGCAACTCTATTTTTTTGTGGAATGTAGAAAATAGAGGATTATTTTACAACACCTTGAACCTTCAAGAATTCACCAAAACTTTTTGATATTTACTCACCTCTATTATCCATATGCAACACTTTAAGCTTGCACTTATATTGTTTCTCTACAAGAGCCTTAAACTCCTTAAACCTTGAGAAATATTTATTCTTAGCTTTAATAATGTAAATCCACACTTTTCTTGAAAAATCATTAATAATGTGATAAAGTACCTTACTCCTCTAATTGATGGTATCTTCATTGATCTATAAATATTAGAATATACAATCTCCAACAATTTGGTAGTTTGTATTGCAAATCCTCTTGGAAATAAAGTCCTTTATTGTTTGCCTTAAATATATCCTTCATAAATAAGTATCAAGGTATTGTGGTTGAATTGACCAAGATTCAATCCACTTACTACGGATTGGAGCGCCTTTGTGGTTTTGGTATTCAAATGACCAAGTTGTTGATGCTAAATTCTAAATTTGTCTTGATCTTGTAGAAAATCAACAAATATTGTTACTTCTATTCCATTCATCTTCTTATAATTGTTAAAATAAAGTTTACCATTTCCAAGGCTTTTGGCAACATGTTCTCCACCCAATGTCTTTACAAAACATCTATTCTTATTAAATTGAACCTTACAACTATGTGATACAAGTTTACTCACTAAAAAGAAGTTCTTCTTATTCTTTGGCACATATAAGACCTGCTTCAATTTGATTCTCTTGATTTGGTCTTTTCCAACTATGTCCACAACAATAAATTCAATTCCAATGGCTTGTACCATGCCATTGTCTCCCAACCAAACTTTGGTTACTGAAATTTCTTCATAAATATCAAATGAATACTTATATGGTATCATATACTTAGTAGCATCCAAATCTATAATCCACTTAGATATAGTAGCTATAGAGGCTTCTTTACTTGCCATGAAAGCATAGTCATCTCCATCAAAGTTATCACAAGTATTGTTTCCATTCTTTCTATCTTCTTTCTTAGCTTTGTAGTAATTCTTAATAAAGTGATATGATTTTTTATAAATATAGTAATTTTTCATGTTACTTTTGAAATCATCATACTAGTGAGAATAGCTCCTTTTACTTTGTCTTGAAAATAGAGCCAAATCATTGCTTTGAAGCTTTTTTTCTTTCCTCTTGATTACTTCATGAATAAGCCTTCATGTGACATAATTCATAGTAAGCTCTTTCATATTAATAGACTCCAATGCCACAATGATGTAGTTGTAGGACTTAGAAAAGCTCATTAGTAATGTGAATAGAATATCTTTATCATCAATTGGCTTATCGACAACTGTTAGTTGCTTTGCAAGTACTTTTACCTTGTTGATATGGGCCATGAAGTCATCTCCTTCTTCCATCTATATTATTAAGAATTTTTTTCTTGTCTAGAAAATGTTGGCAAGGTTTCTACTTTCATAGATGTTACAAAGAGTCTTCTATGCTTCCGTTAGTCCATTACAAGCAATTACATGTGAAAAGTTGGCATCATCCAAATTTGATACAATCATACTAAAAGCCTTCTTTTTACAATGTTTGTACTCTTTTTTCACCTTGACATCAACATTATTACTTGGAGGTTCTTCTTTTTCATCTACAATGTCCCATAGATCCAATGAAGCCAACAAAAGCTCTATTTTTTTCTTCCAATGGTACAAGTTGTCACATCTAAATTTCTTAATCACTCTCAAATCCTCACTTTTACTTAAAGCCATGTCTAAAAAAGGGCGTATCAAAGAGAATAAAAAAAATAAAAATAAAGAGCTCTCAAAATCAATAAGAAGGTATTGCTACCTTAAAAATCTAAAATACCTTTTTTGTAAATAAACAAATAATTTCATTCTTAAATCACTCTCAATTTTAGTTTTAAGATTTTTTACAAGTCTTATACTCTATCTTAACCTCTTGTATAAGCTTTGCCATACCACAATCACCTTTCTTCTTTCATAAAATACTTCTAACTTCACAAAATGCTTCTTATTACTGTAAGAAGATCTCATGAGAAGTTTCACATAAAACCACAATGTTAGATTATAAATGATGTAAAACAACAAAGAAACATAATATTAATATTCTAAAAAATCACTCAAAGGTATCTAATAACCTCCAAGATTTTCAATACACTTAATAACAAGTAAAAACAAAACTAAATCAATAACTATATGTAATAATGGAGTTAGATGATACTAAATCCAAACCATAGAAACAACCAAAAGATCTACTCTTTACAACAAGTAAGACTTCAAAGAACTTCAAAACTCACAACTAAAGGTGAGTAGGCCCATAACCTATTGAAAAATAAGTATTATGAAGTCACAATACTTAGTACGAGCAAGGTTGTACATAAAGAGAGTATAGAGTAAGATATCTCTCACTTCCAACACTCGTTACTTTTAGGTAGTAACTGCTACTTTAATAAACAACTTCCATTTTTTGATGAATACAACCATCCAACATTCTACAAAGACTATTTGTTGCTATCTTATCTATTAAATGAATATGCCTTAAGTACATTCTTTATATCCTTAAGATCCTTTGTCCATTCATCTATCTTATTTCTTGGCCTTCTTATATACTAAGAGCCAATCTTTTGACTAATAACAACTTATCTTAACTAATATTCTTTACAATATAACTTTTACTCATTTATTTTGACAACTTTAATAATTACATCAATATATAAGCCCGAAGTACCAAAGATCACCAAAAATGTGATAAAAATATTATAAAACCTTATATATCCTTAAGGTGAATTTTTGTTGAATTTCAACAGCTCATATCTTATGATCGGATTGTCCAAATAAATCCAAATTTTACATGAAGTATTAATGTGTTTTTAACAACTACCACAACAAATTTTAACTATAAATTTGTTATGGATTTTAAGATATTACCAAAATCCTAATAGTAGCTTCAAATCCTTTCTTATAAATACATGTGTACAAATTTATTCATATCTTACAAAATAAGTATTCAAATACCATAAAAATTTGATATATAACTTTTTAACCTAATAATATACATTTTTAGAAATTTTGAGCTAAAATTTCATCCCAAAACTTAAGATATGGGTCCAACCATTACTATCAATAAAATGACTTACTTATTGCCTTTGAATTACATATGCTGTCTTCAATGCTATATAATTTTTTCATACAAAATCCAAAGGTAGATATTCTTTCACAAAAGATATAGATTTTGAAATCACTCTTGCAACTGCACCTCTCAATCTATAAAATCCGTCATAAAACTCCTTGTATCTTCAAAACAACAATAATATGTCTTAAAAGTCACCTTAACTACAAATAGCTATAATTTTATCACTCTAACTCCAAATCCTCTAAAATTTGTATAAAAATTGTAGATCAAATCCTTAATCTTACAACCATTTCTTTTGATTCTCAAATGCTCCTTTTGAAGTCACCAAATTCCTTATTATGGTTGTACACAACTTACTGAATGTCCATTGGATATAACCTTCGGCCAATAAGGATAAAAATCTTTACTTTTGGCCTTCATCTATCCATACCTTGCCTTCATTCCTCTAAATAAGCTTCCTTGAGGTTTGGATATTCATCTTTGAATTCTAATCTTTTCCTTAATTTTTATTCTAAATATTTAAATCCTACATATTTTTAATACTATAATCAAAATAGGTAAACCTCAAAATAAATTTTCTTACATCAATTCTTTTAAAATTAACCTAGTAACTATTCTAAAGTACATCAATACTTATAAATATATTATCTATTTAAGTAATTTTTATATATTATAAAAAATTATAATACTACAATATTTACATCATTTATTTAATAGAAACATAGCAATCATCACAAAGAAACTTTGGCAATGAAAGCATTACAAGGAGTGGTTAATAAAATTGACTAATTTGATGGATGGAATATTTTAAAGTATTCGAGATGTTGGATATAGAAAATAGAATTGAATCAGGTTTTCAAAAAAAAAGTGATTGAACTATTTGAATTTACTATAGTATTGGAGATAAAAAAACATGTTAAATCAATTATAGAATATTTTAGAGATTCATGGAAGAAATTTTTATATGCATTAAAGGAAAAATATTTTTTTAGAAGATACTGATTGAGTTATCAAGAAATCATTTTTGGAATGGATTGAGCAGCCTAATAAGAATTTGTAAGCCACAAAGCTTTTGAGAGAATTTGAACGATAATATCCTCAATTATCAAAGATGGAAAAATTAACTATAAAGCCAAGTAAGGTTGAATTGTTTCTTTGAGCAATTGATGGTGAATTACAAGGGAAGTTGAAAATTCTTCTTAATGATAAAGAAAAAGATGAAGAATTGACAATAAAATAAAAAGAAGTTAAAAATATTGTGGGATTACTTGCAAAGAAAGAAAAAAATGATAGGATTAAAATTCAAGGAATTGGATAAGTACCTACTTCACAATCAATAATACCTATTGTCCAACTTTTAAAGACTACATCAAAGAAAGAAGACATAGGACTTGAGGAGATTATATATGGAATGTAAGATCTTCAAATCAAACTTGCAAGGCTTAAAGAGAAGACTTCTATAATAAGTTTAAAGACTATTTCTAAGTAAGGATATATGCAAAGCTGTATTTGGTATTATAATGATTCTTATTTTTAAAAAGATTATAATGAATTCAATAAAATGGTGTAACAAGGTATTATTTTTTAGAAAGATAGATAGGTAGCATTGAAGGATACCAATAATCTTCTTCAAATCAAATTTAATGAAAAAAATATGAAAGCATTGATTAAAGATTATTTAGCTATGCATGGAATTACAACAATAGAAGCTACAAGTTATCATAATAGGATGAATGATGATAAAAAATAACTTTTTTTTAGAAATATTTTACAAAGTCAACTTTGATCTTTTTTTATTTTTATATTTCAAAAAAAGAAGATACCACAAGAAGCATTGTTGAGGATTGCTATTATCATTTGTGGAGTTATAAGTTGAAAAGATCCTATGGAAGCTTTGTCAATGCATGCCTATTTTACCAAAAACCAATGTAAAGCTCTAATAGAAGAAAAGAGGAGACAAGATTCTAAGGACATAAGAGAAAAAAGTACTTTGAAGAGACGAACTTGAAGAGACAAGGCTTATGACATGGCTTCACAAGATTTACCAATGGAGGGTGTTTTAATAACATTAGAAGAAAAATTAAAAGATATAAAAAATAAAGATAAATCATCAACATACAAACCACTCTCTAATATTGAAGCAACAATAGATTTAAAGGAGGTACTTGAGGAATGTGTGCATAATGCTAGGGTTGAATTCATATTGAAGGAGATTTTAGAAATTGCCAAGAAAGAATTCTATGATTTTATTATTGACAGTATTAAATAAAAGAGGTAATTAATGGGATAAATTAGATTGAATCATGCTATTAATGTATATATATTAATGGGATAAATTAGATTGAATCATGCTATTAATATATATATATATATATATATATATATATCTAAGATAATTTTTTATAATTATTGCAAATAATGAACAAGTGAGGAAAAAAATCATGATCAAAGAATAAGTTTTGATGATCAAAGTAATAAGAATAAAAAGGTTTTAAGTCATTATGTTTGAAAGTATTCAACTAGAGGAACTACAGAGGTATTGGTGAAGGTTGAAAATATGGATGAGCCGGTCCTTGCTTTAATTGACTATGGTTCAAAAAAAAATCTTATATCCAAAGTTTTTTATATAAAATAAAGGTGGCTAATTGATATAGACTATAGATGGGCAATACAAGTAGCTAATAATATACAAGGTGATTTATATGGTGCTTATTGAGATGCATAAATTTCTTTGTTTAAGATGCAAAATTTTATTCTCTTATTTTGAAACAACCATATATTATTGTGACTTGGATGGAAAAAAAGGTAGCCAATGATAGTTCAGCTTATGCATGAATTTATAGTAAAGATAAGAGAGATACAATACAATTTTTTATTGTGCCTCCAAATCATGAGTGGAATAAAGACAAATTAATAGAAAGACTATTACCAAGAGTTGTTGAAGAATTCAAGGATTTTTGGAGAGTACCACTATAAAGCGAGATTATAAGGATATAAAAATGGAGGTACTCTTACAAGATGTAGGTACCTTTAATACAAGAGTTGTTAGCATTTTTAAAAATAAAAGTATTATATATAAGAAGATTGAAGATTTAAAAAGAAAAAAAAGAAAAAAAATTAAAAGCTATTAAAAAAGAATTATAAGAATTAAAAATATTAGAATATAATAAAAAAATTACTAGTATTTATAAAAAAAATAGGTTTGAAAATCCTTTAGAATTGATTGTATCTATTGGATTAGATAATGATGATGATGATAAAGTTATATAAATCCATTTGAGAGAAGTTTATAATATGATTGAATCTTTTCAAGTATTAGAGGTCATGGTTGAAACAAAATATAAGACAATAGATAAGAAAGTGAAACCCATTGCTAGACCTTTATTAGAAGATTATAAATAATAGATAGAAGAAGCACTAAAAGAAAAGAGCTTAAGAGATCCAAAGAATATTGAATACAAGTTCACTAAAGAGAATTTTGAAGAATTAAAGATTGGTTTTGATGGTTCATTGTTGCCAAAAGAAATTATATACTTTAAACAAATGTTAGAAAATAAAGTGAATCATTTACCTATGAATCTCATAAAATTGGGTGTTTGGATTCAAATATTTTAATGCTTATGGTTATTTTTATTGTACCATACATACATTAGAATTTGAGGCCAATTCTTGTGTCAAAGACACATTTATCATGCTTGATAGAATTATTAAAAGAAAAGATGAAAATGAAGATTTTGAAGCCCTTTTTTACACCATATTCTAGTCAATGGTTTATAGTACCTAAAAAAAATTGGTCATTATAATTTATTTAAGATATGTAGCTAATAAATGCTGTGACTATTAAAAAAATAAGAATTGGACCAATAGTAGATGAGTTTGCTAAAGCATTTGTAGGAAGAGCAATCTATTCAATAGATGATTTTTATTTAGGCTATGATCAATTCCAACTTGCAAAAGAGAGTAGAGATATGACAATAATAAGAATACTACTTGGGCTGATTAAAATATATACTCTTTTTTAAGATATTATTAACTCACTTGTATATATGATAAACATGATGAACAAGGTATTGAGAGATTCTATTTCTAAAAAGACTATGACTTTTCTAGATGATATTCCTATTAAGGAGTGTAAAGAAGAAGATAAAGATGAGACTTTAGATAAGAAGAGATGTTGTAGTATGTTGTTGATCATATACAAGATTATACAAAAATATTGACTCGGCTTGAAGAAGTTCATTTTATATTATCCACTAGTCTATTATTTGAGCATATTAACCAAGCATGCTGATTGGTTGATTAAAAAAATTAAATAGATAAAAAAAAAGTATATAAGATTATATAATAAGGAAGATTTCTTTGGAAGAGACCAAAATCAAATATTAGAATGCCACAATAAGTAGTAGGTACCAAAGAAGATTAATAAAAAATATTCAAAGATTTTCATGATAGTCTATAAGTGATGCATAGAGGAATTTGGGCTACTTTTGCTAAATTAAAAGAATGATATTGATAAAAGAATATGTATCAAGATGTAATTTTGTTTCTAAAAACTTATATAATTTGTCAAATGTATTCAAATATATAACATTAAGATGGTCTACATCCAACATATTGTTTAGTTATTTATTTTGAATGGATTGTAGATTTAGTTATTATGCCAATGAAACTATAAAAAATAAAGTATTTAATTTTGGCTTGTGAAGATTTATCAAACCAAATAGAACACAAGGCATTAAGAACAAAGTCTACAGAGAGGATTTGGAGGTTTTTGCTTGAAGTTGTTATTTATTGCTATAGATGTGGGAAAGATTACTGCAAATTGTAAAAAATTATATGCACATGAAGCTTGTGAATTCTTTAAGAGATGCGGAATTCAATTATTGACTTTTGCTTATAATCCAAAAAAAAAATTTAAAGACTGAATGTGGACATCCATCAATTATAAAAGCCTTGGTTAAAGCTTATAATAGAAAAGTAAAAGAATGGCCTTAACTTCTATCTTGTGTATTATGGATTGATCAAACAACACATAGTTTAGTAATAGGATTGTTAGAGACATAGTCCTTAGACCTTTCTAGAGACAAGTTTCTAGAACCTTCTAGAAAGAAGTCTCTAGAAACTTCCAGAAGATTCCTTGAATATTCTCTTGGAATATTCTTCAAAGATTCCCTAAAGATTCCCTAAAGATTCCCTTAGAAGGCTCTAGAAGATTCTTAGAATATTCTAGTAGATTCTAGGAAGTTACTTGAGAAGCTTCCTAGCTCTTGGGTAGTTGCTCGAGAAGCTTCATAGTTCTTGGGAAGCTTCTTAATGCGCTTCCTTAGAACCATAGGCCAGTAGTATATATAGGAGTCAAGGCTGAAGAGTTCTTCAGTCTCGACAACGCATCTCTTGAAGCTCTAGCTCAATTCTCTTGGCGTTACTCTTGTACTCATCTGATAATCTAGTTCTTGTCATTTCTTCTTGAACTTCTTGTTTAGATTTCTTGTTTGTATTTTTGGTCTGTGACAGTTTGTCGAGACTGCCTTTATCTTAATATCAGAGCTTAGTTCTTTGAGGCAGAGAGTGGACTACCCCTTTTCTTGGAGATACTTGAGCGTTCTAAGGGTTGCGGATTACCCTCTCTTGGACTGATATTAATTCCTTCTCTTTGTTTAGCATAGCTAGTAGAAAAGACTGTTAACATCGATTTCAGAGCTTTGCCTTCTTGATAGAGTGCGGATTACCCCTCTTCTCGAAAGCATTGAGGCATTTTTAGAGGTTGCGGATTACCCTCCTCTAAAACTGAAATCGTTTAGTGTTTTTCTTTTTTCTTTTCTCCGAGTAGGTTTTAAGTAGTGCTACAATTTTCTCCAAGAGACTTAGCAATTTCTTCTTCTCTCAAAATTTTAATCCATCTATTCTCTAAATATGGAAGTAGACCAGGTCATAGACAGTGCATCTCCACAAGTAGACAATAGAGTGGCAACTCTTGCAGATCTTCAAGCTCTTATGAATAGTGTACGAAAGGAGATTGCATTTCTTCGCAATCTAAGTAAAGAACCTCAAATTGATCTAGTGACCGAAGAAGCTAGACGCAAAATTCATAGCCTACAACAAGAGATTATTCGACTGAGAGAAGCAAGACATGTGTCACATACGACCCCTATAGATACTTCAAGGATTAGTACGAAAGAACCAAAAGCGAATATGCCAGACAAGTTTGACGGAACAAGAGCCAACTTCCAAGGTTTTGTGCAACAAGTACGGCTTTACCTACGCCTATACCCTTCTCGTTATCCGAATGGATTTAGCCAGGTTGCTTTCATAGGTACTCTTCTATCAGGAAATGCTCGCTCTTGACTTACTCCACTATTGGAGAAGGATTCTCCAATATTGTACAACCTAGAGGCTTTCATAGAGAGACTTACTGCTGCGTTTGGAGATAGCGATCGAGAAAGAGTGGCTGAAAGAAAGATACAAAATCTGCGACAAGGATCACGTTCTGCTGCAATCTATGCTGTAGAATTTCAACAGCTTACATGTGATCTTGATTGGAATGATAAGGCGTTCATGACACGATTTCAATATGGACTAAGAGATGATGTCAAGAACTTATTGATCACCATGCCTAAGGCGGATACTTTAAAAGAACTTATATCTCAGGCAATTATTTGTGACAACCGCCTCTTTGAATTACGACAAGAAAGACGATCAGGCTGGAGAAATGATGGAGCATTTGCTACATTTTCAAAAGGTCCAGAGAATCACTCCACAGATCCTGAACCCATGCAAATTGATGCGGTACGTTTCAAACCCCTCACAGCTGAGGAAAGGAAGCGACGGTTTGAATAAAACTTGTGTTTATATTGCGGAGAAGCGGGCCATAAAGCTGTAGATTGTCAGAAGAAACAGAAGCCTAAAACAACAAGACTCAGGAGTACAAGCAAACAACAAGGACACCCAGCCACAATAGGGATCGTGCGGCTGGACATCTCAACATCCAAAATTAATCAAGGTCCCTTTCTCTCAGCTCAACCTTCAGATTGTTTTATGGTACCTTTACATCTGGGTATTCAAGAACTACAAGTCGATGCTTTATTAGACTCCGGTGCATCCGCTTGCTTTATAGATGAAGAATTTGCCAAGCTTCACAATATTTCTCTTGTAAAGAAACTTAAGCCTGTCCATGTAGAAGTCATAGACGGACGACCATTGTCTTCGGGCAATGTTATCCATGAAACTAAACCATTGAAGGTACGTCTTGAAAACCATAAGAGCAATATTGTGTTTAATGTTATCAAGACCCCTTCATGTCCTATCATTTTGGGACTATCTTGGCTTGATAGATATAATCCATTGATAGATTGGAAGTTGCGGAAAGTGACATTTCCAACAAACTCCTTGAAGGTGGAATCTGCCAAGACAATGTCTAGAAACAAATCCTTGTTTATAGGTGCAAGGGCTTTCATGAAGGAAGTCAAGCAAAATACACCTCTTGTCATCTTCGCAACTCCGACTCGAGAAGATGCAACTCCCACTTTGGTTATTCCAAAGCAGTATGAAGAATTCAAAGATGTCTTTGAAAAGAAGAATGCTGATATGCTGCCAGAGCATCGACCCTATGACTGTGCCATTGAATTGCAAGAAGGAGCACAACCACCTTTTGAACCAATCTACAATTTGTCGCAGACGGAGTTGACTGAGTTACGGAAGTATATTGATGAGAATCTAGCTAAGAACTTCATCCGTCATTCGAAGTCGCCAGCTGGGGCACCAATCTTATTTGTGAAGAAGAAGGATGGCTCACTACGGATGTGCGTGGACTATCGAGGTCTCAACAAGGTGACAAAAAAGAATCGCTATCCACTGCCTTTGATCTCTGGTCTTCTAGAACAACTTGGACGTGCAAGGATCTTTACAAAGATTGACCTAAGGGGAGCTTACAACCTTGTGCGAATTAAGGAAGGAGATGAATGGAAGACAACTTTCCGAACAAGGTATGGCCATTTCGAATACAATGTCATGCCATTTGGTCTTACTAATGCTCCAGCGGTCTTTCAACACATGATGAATGACATCTTTTGAGAGCATCTAGATGATTTTGTTGTCATCTATCTAGATGATATTTTGATATTTTCTAAGAACGAGGAAGAACATGAGAAGCACGTTCGTCTGGTACTCAAAAAACTACAAGAGCGAGGACTCTATGCCAAATTGGAGAAGTGCTTATTTCACCAAACTGAGATGGAGTTTTTGGGATTCATCGCGACTACGGAAGGCTTGAAGATGGATCCAAAGAAAGTGGAAGCAATCATGACTTGGGAAGTTCCGAAGACGGTTAGGGACGTACAATGTTTTCTTGGATTTGCTAACTACTATCGGATCTTCATCAAGAATTATTCTCAAGTTGCTGCCCCCCTCACTCGGTTAACGTGCAAAGACAAGTTCGAATGGGGACCTATCGCAGAAAAGGCATTTCAAGATTTGAAGATGGTATTTACTACAGCTCCAATCTTGGTACATCCGGACTTTACAAAGGCCTTTTATTTGGAGACAGATGCTTCGGATTTTGCTTTGGAAGCTGTACTTTCACAGATGGGTGTAGATGAGAAGCTCCATCCAGTTGCATTCTATTCTCGAAAATTCTCTGTTGCTGAGATCAACTATGAGATCCACGATAAGGAACTCCTTGCTATAGTAGATTCTTTCCAAGAGTGGCGCCACTTTCTCGAAGGAACTACACATCCAGTGACCGTATATATGGACCACAAGAATTTGGAGTATTTTATGTCGGCTCAAGTTTTGAATCGGCGTCAAGCTCGGTGGAGTATGTCGCTATCCAGGTTCGACTTTGTTATTACTTATCGGCCTGGGAAGCAACAAGGGTTGTCTGATGCATTATCAAGGAGATCATATCTCGCGCCAAAGGTTGGAGATGCAGCATTTGATCAACAGTGCACGACATTGTTGAAGCCAGAGAAATTTCGGCTCAACGCAACTATTGTACCAATTGATGCTGACTTCCTCGACCAGGTACGGGCCGCAACTATTGAAGATTCTCTAGCCCTTGATATCAAGCAACATGCTAGTGATGATAAATTCAAGGTGGAAGGAGATCTAGTATATTTCGAAGAGCGGTTGTATATCCCAAAAGGGCCAGCACGACTCCGAGTTCTTCAATCTCGTTATGACTTTCCAGCTGCGAGACATTTTGGATTCAATAAGACCTTGGAACTTATTTCTCGCGATTTCTGGTGGCCTCAAATGTGGAAGGATGTGAAAGATTTTGTTGTATCTTGTGACATTTGTTCAAGATCCAAAAACCCTCGACATCGACCTTATGGACTTCTACAGCCATTGCCTATTCTGCGTCGACCATGGTCTTCGGTTTCCATGGACTTTATTACGGATCTACCACCATCGAATTCATTTGACAGCATTTTTGTTGTCATAGACCGACTTACAAAGATGGCGCATTTTGTCCCTTGCAAGAAGACATCGTCAAGCGAAGACACAGCAAGACTCTTTCTTGATAATGTGTATCGATATCATGGTCTATCAGATGATATCGTATCGGATCGAGGAACCCAGTTTGTGTCAAATTTTTGGAAATCTCTTTTTGAGATATTGAAGGTGGATATCAAGCTTTCTTCGGCATTTCATCCTCAAACGAACGGCCAAACAGAACGGGTGAATCAAGTTTTAGAGCAATATTTACGTTGCACCATCAACTATCAACAAGATGATTGGGTCGCATATCTACCGCTAGTCGAGTTCGCATATAACAACACCCTTCATGCGTCAACTCAACAAACGCCATTCTTTTTCAATTATGGATACCATCCGAAGCTTGACTTATGGAGTTCGTCAACGATTAACAATCCGGCAGCTGAAGGATTGGTGAAGGAACTTTCGCAGCTTCAAACTACATTGAAGCTTCAATTGCAAACTGCCCAAGAATCTTACAAGGCATCCGTGGATAAATTTCAGAATCAGGCACCTAAATTCACGATTGGAGACAAAGTTTGGCTGCTTCGACGAAATATTAAGACCAAGCGGCCATGTGACAAATTCGACTATCGGAGATTGGGACCATTTGTTATCCAGAAGCAGATCAATCTTGTAGCGTATCGTCTGGAGTTACCAGCTACTATGAAGGTACATCCTGTCTTTCATATTTCTTTGTTGGAGCCTTATCGAGAATCGTCTTTTCCTGGAAGAGTACAATGTCCACCACCTAGCATAGAAATAGAAAACCACGAAGAATACGAGGTGGAAAAGGTCCTGGATTCACGGCAAAGACGGGGTAAATTAGAATACTTTGTGCATTGGAGCGGTTACGATATTAATGAACGAATATGGGAGCCGGCCGAAAATCTCGCGAATGCGCCGCAAAAGGTACAGGAGTTTCATCGACGATATCCTGAGAAATCCAAGCCGGTTCGACGATAGCTTCTTACTGAAGCTTGCTCATCCAGAAAACAGAAAAGAGGAGAGAGCACCACCAAAATCCATAGTTGATGTAGTCATTCTCTCCAAGATAGCGTAGAACTTTGTTAGTAGCCCAAGTTTGTTCTTATTGTTTTAGCCTTTGAATATGGATAGCCAAGATACTACACTTGTTATGTTATCTCAAGAAACTAGCTCACGAAGACGACCGCGAGATGAAGAACCGCCTGCACCACGACGACGTCGAAGGATTCCGAGCAACAGATCGCTGGTGATTGTATTTGAGGTCGAGCCTGCCTACAATGGTCAGCCAGAAGGAGTGTTTGCAGGACAATTTCACAATGAAGACACGAAGGTTCATGCTTGGTCAGAAGTTGAAGGCGTGGGCCACTACCGTTGGCTTCAAGGACCATTGAATCACTTGCCTCGTGAACAACAATTGGAGTTCATAGCAGAGGTTATGCGACAGATCTTCATTTTCTTACGTTGGTATTGACTAACGATAACATTGCTTCTCGGAGACCTCGAAGCTAAAGGAGGAGGTGATGTTAGAGACATAGTCCTTAGACCTTTCTAGAGACAAGTTTCTAGAACCTTCTAGAAAGAAGTCTCTAGAAACTTCCAGAAGATTCCTTGAATATTCTCTTGGAATATTCTTCAAAGATTCCCTAAAGATTCCCTAAAGATTCCCTTAGAAGGCTCTAGAAGATTCTTAGAATATTCTAGTAGATTCTAGGAAGTTACTTGAGAAGCTTCCTAGCTCTTGGGTAGTTGCTCGAGAAGCTTCATAGTTCTTGGGAAGCTTCTTGATGCGCTTCCTTAGAACCATAGGCCAGTAGTATATATAGGAGTCGAGGCTGAAGAGTTCTTCAGTCTCGACAACGCATCTCTTGAAGCTCTAGCTCAATTCTCTTGGCGTTACTCTTGTACTCATCTGATAATCTAGTTCTTGTCATTTCTTCTTGAACTTCTTGTTTAGATTTCTTGTTTGTATTTTTGATCCGTGACAAGGATATATGCCTATGAAACTCATGATAGGTCAAAAACCTATTATGTTGATTAAAGAACATGTACCAACTTGGATTGTATTACCTTGGGAAGATGAGTTTGATAAAGGAAGAGTTGTTGGTTATTTAATTTTGACAAATTGAGCAAAGATTAGAAGATGTAGAGTTAAAATTGAAAAAATTACAAAATGCTAGGTTGAGATATAAGGCTTGATTTGATATACAACATTGATTGAAGCTTAGAGCAATTGAAGAAGGTAGTTAAGTACTTATTTATGATAGTAATATAGATAATCAGAATAATACTTTGTAAAATTTTTCAAAATAATGATTTGAACCATATATAATATTAATAATCTATGATAATGCTACATATTTATTAAAAGAGTTAGATGGTATAAGATTAAAAGTATTTATTTTTTAAAAGTGAGTGAAGATTTTCAAAAGATAAGATAGAAAAATCAATGTAGAAGATTATACTAAAGATATCAATATTTTTAAAGAAGATAATTATACTGAAATGGATAGTAAAAATAATAATAAAAGAATTGATGGAAAAATTAAAGAGATGGTGTGATGCTAATTATGACATATGGTTCATTTGGCGCATATTGGAAAATGCAAAAGTATAGAGGAAATAGATGTCATATTAAAATACGACTATATAATAAAAATATAATAAAAAATAATTTTTTAATTAATATCTAATTATCTTGGTTCAATAATAATTCAAGATGATTAAACATGACTTTTATAAAAGTCTCTTATTTTATTTTTTTATCTTAATAGATAGTAGATTAAAAGTTGATTAGCAATTTTACCTTCTAGACTAAAATTTTAATAATTTCTAGCCAAAAATTATTAAAATTAGATTAAGAAAGATAAATAATTAGCATAATTGATATTAAGATTAAGTTGAAGATAGGGTTGGACTAAAAATTCCTAAGAAAGGTTAGATTGATATCTTGGGATTGATCATTTGTGAGACATGGTCAAATTTAGACCTTTAGCCACTAAAACGACCGCCTAAGGCAAATTAAGAAAATATTTGAAGATTGCAAATTAGAATTATTGAGTTAGCTTCAAGTTGATTTCAGAAGTATAAGGCTTATTTTTAGAGGATTTTGAATGACTTTGTAATTATTATTCAAAGTCAGGGTTTGTATCAATGATTTGGAATTTATGCAATACAATTAGGGCTAGCACTCATGGGTAGTTTGTGCAATGGATGTCACATTTATAGTTCAAAATTTAATAGTCCTTGGTTGATTGAATGTGCTAAGTGTATAAAATTTTGTATTAATCTTATGATGAAATTGAGAGATATTTAGATTTTGATACAAGACAATATTAAAAGTTGGTAGTTTGGAATTGGATAGAATTTCTATGATATCTAAAGATCTATTAATGAAATTAAGGTGAAATTTGGCACAATTTTAGAGGACTTTAAGATTAAGCTACATTTTATTTTTGAATTGAAGTTAATAGTTGAAAAAGAAGTAATTACTATTAAGACAAGAAAATAAACTAAAAGTTATCAAAAAATTGGTAATTAATTCATATCAAGTAGGAGTGGTTAAAATAATAAACAAGCTTTCATCTATCAAGGTAATATCAATTGAGGCATTACCAATTTTTTTTGACAATCTAGATAAATGATCTGCTTGCTTGTACATCTTTTTAGATTTATATTCTATTATATAATTGAATTTATTTAATAGAAGTATCTACTTTACAAGTCCTTCACTCAAATCTATCTTATTAATAAGATATTTGATTGCTATATGATCTACAAAAAATACTATTGGATTTAGAAGAAAGTAATGTCAAAACTTCTTAACAAAAAAACCATGGAAAGGCATTTCTATTCTATGGTAGTGTATTTCTTTTTTTCTAGATTTAATTGTCTATTAGCAAAGGCTTTGGAATAGTCTTTAATTTTTTTTTCACTTGTTTGACACAAGGTACTTTCTATCACTATTGACAAAGCGTTACAAAGTAAATGAAAGGATAATGATCAATCGAATGCTCTTAAAATAAAGAAAGTACTAAGTTTTCTTTTAAAAATATCAAATATCTCTTGGCATTTTTTTCTTCATTCAAACTTTACCTCTTGTTGTATTAGTCAAGTTATGGACATAGAAAGTATAGCATAGTCTTGTTTGACTTCTTGATACTATCTAATATATTTTAAAGTTCTTTGTACCTTCTTTATTGTTGAAAGAAGATTTAATTCTATAATTACTTTGATTTTCTCTGTGTTGGATTCTCTATCCTTTTTTGACACTACATATCCTAGTAAGACTCTCTTTTTAACTGCTAGGAATGTTTTATCAGGGTTTAAAGCTATCCTAGCTTTTCTATATTTTTAAAGATTACTATCTCCATCTACAATTGTATAAAAAATGATCTTGTCAACTATTGTTACTTCTAATTCTATTGCCTTCATTTCTTAAGTTCCTTGAATTATTCTTAAATGGATTTCGATTTTTGTATTAAATATTTGATATCTTCTAATAGGCAAGTTTGTTTTAAAAACCCTTTTCATCATTGAAAAAACCTCCAATAGCTCTGCAATAGTTATAGTAGTCTTAAATACATTCAAGTTTTTTTTATAAATCAAAAGATTTTTTTGGTTATTAATTTTTAAAAGAAATGGGATACTACATTCTAATTTAGAAATCTTACGACCTTTTCACTCTTTTGTAGAAGGAAAAATTCCTCCATATAAATTTTTTTTTTGTTACTTTGGGTTTGTGAGGGAAATTGGATTCAAAATTTGAGAATTTTTTTGTCACTTTTTGACATTGTTTATTGCTTCTCTTATAGCTTTGTTTACATCAAAGAGGTAAGGAGAATCTTTTAAGCTATTATCACTCTTTATTGAAGTAGGAAGAGAAGGACTATTATATCTAAACCTTGTCATAATTGCTAAGGCCAATATATTAGAATATTCTTTATTTTTAGTAGAAACTTCTTCATGGAAGATGTAATTTGTTTGACAAGATGACAAATAGTCTGTAATGATTTAAAAACTTGTTCTTCACATGATATTTCTAAATACCTTACATCTTATAAATTTTGTCCTTCATTTTATTGGCCATATTGAAATTAGCTACTATTTAATAAAATAAACTCTCTTTTTCTATTTAAACCTCAAGGAAAATTTTGAATTTAATGATTATTATAATCATAAAATAGGTTAGGAGGTCTTAAGCTATTATCCAAATTTGAGGTTCTTGTCTCATTCAAATGGTCTTTGGCTTATTGTTGATAATTTTCTTATAGAAATTTTAAAAGAACTATCTTATCAAGTTGTCTATATATGTCCATAAGATGGTTTTTTTTATAATTTTCACATACTACTCTATTTTCTATTCAACAACTATCTGATAGATGGCTTTTTCCATAAAAGTGGTGCACTTCTTATCATTATCATTATTGATTTTTAAAACCTCGAGTAGATTTTTTTTAAGGTTGGAATTGAGAATTGAAACCTACCATACTTTGGTTCTTATGAAGTGGAACATATAATTATGATCCTCCCTTGTTCTTTTGGTAATTTTGCTCATTTGACCAAAATTAGCTCTTATATCTTCGTTGGCTACATCAAATATATTAAAGCCCTGAAGTATGCCTAACAAATTCTATAGGAAGTGGAGCTTAATTTGAATTTTGACAATTAATCAAAAGAATCATCTCCTCTTATATAGCCTTTATTTGCTAGTTAAGTCCATTTTAGAATCTTTACTAGCTTTGAAGAAATTCATTCTTAAAGTCTTCTTTTTATCTATTTTTATCCTCTAAGGATATCAATTCAAGAAGAATGGAGGGTGTTCTAACTTCTAAAGGTGCTAAGTAGTAGTTTGTAGATTGAAATTGAATTTCTTTAGCTCCATACAAATTTCTTTAAGAATTTCTTATGTTTTGAATATGTATAGGGATGAAACTAGGAATCCTATGGTCTTTCTTTTTTCACATTTTTTCTTGCTACTTATCAATGTTTTCAACTACTCAAGTAATTTTTTTGGCCTCTTTTAAATTATTTAGCTTGTCTTTTAGGATTTCTTAAATTATCTCTTTATTATTAAATCTTTGAATAAAAAAATATATCAAGGTATCATTCATGAAAAAAAAATTTACAAGCCAAATTACTACCAACTCAAATTATAGAATATATTCAGTGATTTTTTTCTCTTTTTTCTTATCTCAAAAAAGAAAGGATTATAAAGGCATTACTTTGCCTTATTTCTAGTCTGATTTTTTTTCTAAAAATGCTCTCATGAACATATTTCAATTTTTAAAGATTTAAAGAGACAAAGAGAACATGGTTTCTATATCATTTATAAGCCTAATTCTTTAAGGTACTTAAAAACCATACAAGGTGATAACTTAGGTTGGTAATTAAACATGTTGTAAGAAGTTCAATGAATCTTTCCATATATACTGATGGATCATCATTCCTAGTTCTTTTAAATATAAAGAAGTTGTAGGACTTAGAGATTTCTTGTAAATCTTTAACAATTATAATTTGCAAACTCCTTGGTTGAACCAAGAAGTTGATGGATACATGGTTGATATTAGTCTCTTTCTTGCATTCTATTAGAAGAAAAGGAGGTATTGACTCTTCTCTTTCTTGATTTAATTCTACAATCAAGTTACATAAATGAAGTTCTAATCCTTCTCTTCTTATTCTATCATTTAGATTTACTTTAAATGGATTTAAGACAAAAATATCTTCTGATATTGGAGGTCCAAGTTTTTTATTTTAAGGTTTTTTTTATTTAATCTTTGGTTTATTTTTCTTGATAGCTGCTTTGAAATTTTTTATGATTAGTCATAGATTGAATTGCTTAAATCTAATAGAACAATGCATCTATATGACTATCAACCTATTATTCAACTTAACATAATTTTATCTATTAATCCATAATAATTTAGTTTTTGGCTCTTCCACCTCTAATCCACTTAAAGCATCTTTTAACAAAAAAAGAAAATAAAACAAAAATAACCAAAAAAAATATTCTTGCTTGAATATCATTCCAAGCCAAAAAAATTTCTATCCTTAATTATTATATAAAACTATCGTTATATAGGAATAATCCAAAGCAATTCTAGATGTGAAAAAGAATTTTATATCAAGATGGGAGGGAATTCAAACTCTCTCTTTTTCTTGCCTTTTCACAATAAGATAGTTAAAAAATTACTTACTATAATAATTAATTTTAAAATTTAGGTTACAAAAATAATTCTTTGCAAACAATTGATACCACATTACAAAAGAATTCAACTAGTTGCATCTTTAGCCAATTTGACACTTATTAAAGAATTTCTAAAATATATAACTTCTTTTTAATCGATTTCAAACTAAACATTTAAAAAAATATTTTGGAATTGGAAAATGAAAGAATTTTGAGGCTCTAATAATCCCAAAAAATCTATAAGCAAGTTAGGAGGTTATTTTTTTTCTATCTTCTTCTTAGATTCTATCTTCAAACTCCTAGTTCTTGCTCCTTGCGTTCAAGTGGTTTGCTAAAATTTCAAAAAAAAAAAATTGTTAAAAGTTTAGAGACTTATTTGATTGCAAGTTATTAATGCTTTTCTTCTTCTTTCTTGTATTTCTTTTCTTCAAACCACAATATATATATAAAAAATTAATTTAAAATTCGATAAATTTTACTAAAAAGATACTCATCTTAGATTATGGTTTGAACTTGTTGATCTTCTCTTTTCTTCTTCTTTTTCTTCTCTATTTTATTTATTTATTTATTTTTTTTTTCTAAATTCCTTCTATTTAATTTTTTTTATCTATTTCTTCTTCTTTAATTCTTTCTTTTTCTTTTATTGATGAAGAATTCTCTTCAGGTTTTTTTTAATCTCCTTTTATATTATTTCTTGTAAATAAAAGAGATACCAGGGGTAGAAGGAGTGATTAAATTTTCCTACTACTAGAAAAAAGCCCTCAATTGAATATTTAGAAAGATAAAAAGAATTAATATGAAGGATAGAAGAAGTGATAAAATGTAATATTAGACTTATAGTGGCCTTCAAATCTTGATCCATTTCTTCATAATGGCTCTCAAAATGATAAAACTCATTTTTATCAAAATCATAAAAAATTCTCTAAAATTTATTAAAATATTTCTAAATAAATTCTAAATAATTTTTATAATATTTTTATAATATTAATACTAATTTAAAGCTATACTTTCCTATCTTAGTACTTTTTTATAGTAATAGAATCAATTTAAATCCATTATAAATCTTATTTCCTATATAACTAATTAAAAAGACATAAGGTTCTTTTTCATGCTTTTTCTAATTAATAAATAATATTTATAGTTTTTTATAAGTAATACATATAGATAGAAGGTTAATATGAATATTAATTTTAATAAATAATATTTAATATTAAATAATAAATAAAAATACTAAACCAGCTAAGATAATTGCTAATAAGACTTACTAAGATTTTATTTCTACAATTAACATTCTAATTTTTTATTTTTCTAATGATTTCTATACTACTCACTATATATTATGATTTTAAGCACTCTAAATGCATCATTTTGTCCAAAAACAACTAGTAAATTGATTTGATGATTTATAATAAGTATCTAAGAGACTCTAATAGATTTTATTCACATAAACGAATGCAATTTGAATTTCAACTTAAAAGTTGTAACTCCTAATTTATTCATCTACTTGGTGTAAAATCATATATATAAATGCCATTATAAGTCTTTTACATGCTTAGTAAAATTAAATCTAATTCAAATAACAAATTGTGAGATAACATCCAAAAAACTATACTAATGTCACTTAGCTACCAACTTAAAAATTGATGAAAATATTTGAGTAGCAACTTCTTCTTCTCCAATTATCAACTTTATCTCAAAATTGGTGTGTACCTTGATCTTTAAGTCTTTTAATACTATGCCAAATTTTATCTTGTTCTAACTAATAAATCTTTAGATATCATAGAAATCCTATCCAATCTCAAATTGCCAATTTTTGATATTCTCTTGTATCAAAATCAGATATTTCTCAACCGCATTATTAGATTAATATAAAATTTTATAAAAACTTAACACACTTAATTAAATAAGCATTATCAAATTTTAAATTATAGATGTGACACTAATTATACAAATTAGCTAAGAATGCTAGCCCTAATTGTATTATATAAATCTAAAGTCACCAATACAAACCTTGATTTTAAACAACATTTGCAAAGTCATCTCAAACTCTATGAAAATAAACCTTATGCTTTTAAAAGAAGCTTGAAGCTAACTCTCCAATCTCAATTGCTAATCTTCAAATCTTTCTATATTTTTTCTTAAGTAGCAGTTTTTGTAGCTAGAAGACTGATTTTGTCCTTGTCTCACAAATAGTCTATTCCTAAGTAGAAATTTAATCTTTTTTAGGGATTTTTTTATCCCATTCCTACCTTCAACTTAACGTTAGTATCAACTACATTAATTATTTATCTCTTTTATCTTATTTTTATTAATTTATTACCCTTTTAAAGTAATAAAAGAATTTCTACAACGTAGAAGGTAAAATTATTAATTAACCTTTAATCTATTAGCTATTAAGACAAGAAAATAAAATAAGAAGCTTTTATAAAAACCATATTTGAATATCTTGAATTATTATTGAATTAAAATGATTAAATATTAATTAAAATTTTATTTTTGATTATATTTTCATCATATAGTTGTATTATAACATGACAACATCTAATACTTGGCTAATTTTTTGACCAAGTTTCTAACCTATCAATCAACTATAAACATGTATAAAATCAAATATGCAATTATATAGCTTTAAAGAAGCTTTGACAAAAGATAATATTAAATTTATTTATATTTATCTTCTATCTAATATTTTTGCTCTCTCTCTCTCTCTCTCTCTCTCTCTCTCTCTCTCTCTATATATATATATATATATATATATATATATATGACATTATGTCAAGGATATGAATCTCAAAGAAAGAAAATCCTCAATACACTCTTGTGTTACTAAAGAGAACTACAAAATCATCCAAAAGATGATGTAATATTAAACTAGAATGGCTATTGCCAAAAATAAAAAGACTAGAAAGTCTTGAAATAAGACTAAAGACTAGAAAGGCATTGACAAGAGTGAAGAAGGCTTCACTCTTGCCTCCATATATACTTTCTAACTAAGAGCTACATGGCGATATTCTATAGGACCTCTAACATGTGCTCATTTTGCTAGCCACATGTCTTAATTTACAAGGCAAATTATCTATATATGTACCACATAGGTACCTTGTTTTATAAGCTACTACACGGAGTTAACTTATTTCACAAGCTACCAACACATGGTTAACTTGTTGGCCAAGTTTTTAACCTACAAATACATCTAAAGTCAAAATTGTGTCTATAAAGCTTCTAAAAAGCTTTTCTAGAAGACTTTATGAAATTAATTTATATTTACCTATTTCTACTTAATCATATAAGTAACTATTGGTATAAATGTATATGTTCGTGATATTATTCCTTTTTTTAGGAAAAAATTCTATAAGGAGTGGTCATCATTTTTTATGGATCTTTGCAATTCTTCATCTTAGTTTAGATGGATTTCGTTGATAAAAGGCTTCAATTTTCTTTACTATACTTGCAAGATTCTTTGATGGCTCCCAAATCTTACAAATGCAGTAAAGAACAAGTTATTTCAATCTATTTCAATGCCGCCTTGAGTCTAAGATCAATTTCACCTTGAATTCTTGATTATTATCCACTTCTACAAGAAGAAGTGGTATTTGTCTTCTTTTTGAAATATTCACTGTCTTATAGACTGTTGTGATGTAATATGACTATATAGTAAAATTAAAATCAAAATTGAATTTCTAATTAATATCTAATTATCTTAGTTCAATTATAATTATCTTAGTTCAATTATTTTATAATTTGAGAAAAAATAAGATAGATCATTTGCCTTTGAATCTTATGCAATTGAGTGTGTAGATCCAAATATTGTAACGCCTATGGTTATTTTCACTGTACTACATGTACCTTAGAATTTAAGGCCAATTCCAGTACCAAGAGCACATTTACCAAGCTTGGTGGAATTATTAAAAGAAAAGATGAAGATGAAGATTTTAGAGCCCTTTTTTGCACCATATTCAAGTCGATGGTTTACAATACTTAAGAAAAATAGATCATTACATTTTATTTAAGATATGCAACCAATGAATGCGACAACTATCAAGAATGTAAGAATTGGGCCTATAGTAGATGAATTTGTTAAAGCATTTGCAAGAAGGACAATCTATTCAATGGGTGATTTGTATTCGAGCTATGACCCATTTCAACTTGCAAAAAGAAGTAGAGATATGACAACGATGAAAATACGACTTGGATTAGTTAGAATGTGTGCTCTTCCTCAAGGTGCAACCAACTCAATTGAACATATGATGAATGAGATGAATAAGGTATTGAGAGATTTTATTCCTGAGAAGACTATACCTTTTCTAGATGATGTTCGTATAAAGGGGTACAAAGAAGAAGACAAAGATGAAGCTTTAGATAAAAGAGGGTGTTTCAAGTATATTGCTGATCATATATAAGATTGTAAAAAAACATTGATTCAGTTTGGAGAAGTTCATCTTACATTATCGGATACAAAATCTACATTTGGAGTACAAGAGGTTGTGATTGTTGGACATTTGTGTGGATTTTATAAAAAAAAACCAGATCCAACTAAGGTTGATGCGATTGAGAGAATGAAAGAAGAGTATAGTTCTTTAATAGAGGTTCACATGTTTTTAGGTGCATGTATATTTTATTATATTTGGATTCTTCATTATACTCACATAGCAGTTCCATTGTATGAAATATTACGCAAGGGCTATTGATTTAAATGGGAAGAAAAGCATGTTAAAGTAGTACAAAGATTGAAGAAATTATTGACATCACCTCCAGTATTGAGAAAAGTTGATTATAAGTGCAATAGGCCAATGATTCTTATTATGGATACTAGTTTGATTGCCATTGGATGGAGTGTAGGTCAAGATGAATTAAATGGACACAAATTTGCAGTACAATTTGGAGCTAAGATTTTAAGTACTCACCAACATGCATATTCACAGGTGAAAAAGAAACTATGGAAAGTTGTTTCACCTATGAAAGCTGAAAAGGATTATTTGATTAGAGCTATGGTGGTAATTGAAACAAATTATTTACCTTTACTTGGAATGATTACCAATTATACAACACTAGATGTTGCGATGTTGAGATGGATTATTTATATCAAATTACTAAATCTGGAATTTAGGCATGTTGTAGGGAAAGACAATTTGGTAGCAAATATGTTATTTTGAGCAGTATATGAAAGAGAAGATGAAATTGTTGAAGATATTGATAATGTTGGAACAAAATTCTATTCAGTATCAAATCTTAATAAGTAAGACAAGATGTTTTTCGAAGAACTTTATGAAAGAGAATTATTAGAAATTAGTCTTTATTTGAATACCTTCACTAAACAAAAAAATTGCTTGACAAAAAAATTTAATCAAATAAGAAAAAAGACTTATGGATTTTTGCTTCAAGAAGGGTTTTTATAGAAGAGACCAAAGAAAGAAATTGGAATGCCAAGATGAGTAGTAGGTACCAAAGAAGATCAACAAAGACTACTCAAAGAGTTTCATAAGAGTCTATAGACAGGATATAGAGGAATTTGGGCTATTTTTGCTAAAATGAAAGAACGATATTGGTGGAAGAATATGTATTGAGATGTAAATTTGTTTGTAGAATCTTATGCAACTTGTCAGATATATTCAAATATATGACATTGAGATGGATTACATTCGACATATCCTTTAATTATTTATTTTAAATGAGTTGTAGATTTAGTAATTATGCTAATGGAACTATATCAAATGAGATATTTAGTTTTGGCTTGTGAAAATTTATCAAACCAAGTAGAAGGTAGGGTATTAAGAACAAAGTCCACGGACGAAATTTGTAGGTTTTTACTTGAAGAAGTTATTTGTTGCTATAGATGTGTAGAAAAGATCACCATAGATCATGGGAGAATTAGATGCACATGAAGCTCATGATTTTTTTAAGAGATGTGGGATCAAATTATCATTGACTACTGCTTATAATCTAAAAGAGAATGCAAAGAGTGAATGTAGGAATCCACTAATCGTAAAAGCCTTAATTAAAGCTTGCACTGGAAGAGTGAGAGAATGGCATCAACTTCTACCTTATGCATTATGGACTGATTGAACAACACATAGTTTGGTTACAGGATATATGCTAGTGGAACTTATGATAAGTCAAAAATCAATTATGCCAATTGAAGAAAATGTGCCAACTTGGAATATGCTACCATAAGAAGATGGATTAACAAAGGAGGAATTGTTAGCCATTAAAATTCGGCAACTTGAACAAAAATTAGAAGATGTAGAATTAGCATTAAAAAGGTTACAAAAGGCAAGGTTAAGAAATAAGACTTGATTTGATAAGCAACATCGATTGAGGCCTAGAGCAATTGAAGAAAGTGGTTGAGTACTTGTTTGTGATAATAGTCTGAATAACCAACATAGTGCTTTGCAAAAGTTTTCAAAACATTAGTTTAGACTATATGTGATAGTAATGGTTCATGATAATACCACATATTCATTAAAGGAGTTAGATAGTATGAGGTTGAAAATACCTATTGCTAAGAAGCAAGTGAAGTTTTTTAAAAGACGAGATAGAGAAATCAATATGGAGGATCATACTGAAGATATTGATATTTTTTAAGAAGACAATTGTTTTGAAGAGGATTGTAAAAATAAAAATGAAGGATTTCATGAAGAAAATGAAGAAATGGTGTGATGCTAATTATGAAAAATGGTTTATTTGGTGCATGCCAGAGGATGCATAAGTTAAAAGAGGATGGATGTTGTAATATAATATGAGTATATAGTGAAATTAAAATCAAAATTGAATTTCTAATTACTATCTAATTATCTTAGTTTAATTATAATTTGAGGTATCTAAATATGGCTTTAATAAAAGCCTCTTAAGTTAATTTCTTATCTTAATAGTTAGTAGGTTGAAGATTAGTTAATAATTTTAGCTTCTAGGTTGTAGAGACTCTTCTACTATCTTAGAAAGACCATAAATTAATAAAATTAGATGAGAAGAGGTAAATAATTAGTATAGTTGGTACTACGATTAAGTTGAGAGTAGGATTGGGCTAAAAAATCTTTAGGATAGAATAGATTGGTACCCAAGGGTCGATCGTTTGTGAGACAGGGTCGAAATCAGACCTCTGGCCACTAAAATGATGGCCTAGGGCAAAATAGGATTTCATTTGAAGATTGGAGATTAAGATTTGAGAGCTAGCTTGAAGCTCTTTCCAAAGGCATAAGGGTGGTTTTTGGAAGGTTTTTGAAGACTTAGTAATCTTTGTTCAAATTAGAGTTTGTATTGGTGATTTGGGTTTTATATAATATAATTAGGACTAGCAATTTTGGCTAGTTCGTGCAATTGGTGTAGCATCTACAGTTAAAAATTTGGTATTATTTGGATTATTTGGTGTGCTAAGTTTATACAAAATTTTAAGATAATCTAATGGTGTGGTTTAGAGATATCTAGTTTTTAGCACAAGAGGGTTTTGGAAGTTGGCAGTTTGGGGTTGGATAGGATTTCTATAATATCTAGAGATCAATGAGTCAAATCAAGCTGAAATTTGGCACGGTGTTGAAGGACTTAAAGATCAAGCTATTCACCAATTTTGAGTCAAAGTTAATAGTTGAAAAAAGAGAAATCACTGCTCGGATTTTTGCTTTATTTTTCAAGTTGGCGGCCAAGTGATATTAGTACAATTTTTGGAGGTTTCTTCACAACTTGTAAGTTGGATTGGGCTGAAAATTCTTGAGCATATAGAAGACTTATATTGACAATTGCATGCAAAATTTTGCATCAAAAGAATAGTCAAATTAGATGTTACAACTTGTTAAAGCTCATTGATTAGAATAGGGGCTTATAAAAAAAATCTAAATTACTTAAATATGAAAGTAACAAGGTAATTGGGATTTATGTATGATTAAAACTACTAAGAAGAGTATTTTTTAGCACTTTTGGATTAAAATTCAGATTATATTCTTCTCATATGGGTGAAACCTATTAAGATTTCTTGGATACTTGTAAAACACAACTTCACCTTCCATAGCTAGGTATCACAGACATACTCATAATTACATATACAAATATGTAGAAATAAGTAAAAATAGGTAAAAGTAAGTTAATTCTATAATATTTGATATGGAAGCTTTTTAGAAGCTTCATAGATACTGCTTTGACTTTATAGGTGTCTTTAATTGACTTTTTGGATTAGAAACGTCGTCAATAAGTTGGCCATGTGCCACACATGTTGTTAGCTTGAAGACCAAGCTAACTATGTGGCCCACACGTAGAAAAACTTACCTTGTAAGTCAAGGCATGTATCGTACAAAGTCAACACATATTGGAGGTCCTATAAAACATTGCCACATAGCCACTAGTTAGATAATATATATAGAGATAAGAGTGAAGCCTTCTTCACTCTTGTGAACTCCTTTCTTGCTTCTACTCTAGTTTCAAGGGTTTCTAATTTTCTTGTCTTTTGGCAATAGCCATTCTAGTTTCTCTTTCAATATACATACTTATTTATTTATATTTTGTTACCTTTCTTTGAATGAAAGCTCACTTGTCTGAATTACTTTTTCATCAAGTTCTTGTCCTTAACAGATTGACAAGAGTACACCTATAATATCAGAGCTTTGTCTAATCTTGATTAAGAGTGGATTATCCCTTTTTCTTGTTAAGATATAAGCATATTAGAAGTTGCGGATTACCCTCTTCTAAACTAATATTGTCCTTAGTATTTTCTTTGTTCTCAAGTCCTCTCTTCTATTTGTCTTGAGCGATATTAGACATCTCTTTTTTAAGTGTTATCATAGTAGAACTTGTTGAAATGAAGAGTGCAATGGCACAAATAGAAGAGTAATTGAAGGAATTAATGCTTGCAATGCATCAACTCAATTTATGATCACAAGGAGCAATAAGATTGGCAGGAAGTGAAGATATAGAAATAGTTGGAGCTACTTCAACATCTGCACCAAATCATGTCCTTTCTCCTATGGTGGAACGCCCTTCCAGTGTTAGAGAATCAAGAATTATCCTATCCGAGAAGTTTGATGGTACCAGATCTAAGTTTTGAAGATTTATCAATCAAGTGCAACTTGTGATTGAACTTCAACCCCAAAGCTATCCAACTCTAAGATCGCAAGTTAGATTCATTGGTACTCTTCTTTCAAGTTCAGCACTATCATGGTTTTCATCTTTTCTTGAACGATGAGATCTAATATTGGATAATCTAGAGGCTTTTTTGGCAGAGTTTCGATCCATGTATGGAAAACATGATGCAATTCGTGTTGCAACCAATAAGATCCGTATTTTACGACAAGGTAATTGATCAGTAATGTTGTATGCTTCATAATTTTGACAACTTGCAACTGATATCAAGTGGGATGATACTGCATTTATTAGCCAGTTTCTCTATGGATTACAATATGAGGTAAAAAAATTAATGCTCAACTTACCTGATCCTCAAACATTGAGTCAAACAATTGACTTTGATGTGAAGTGCGACAATTGTCTTTTTGAATTTTGATCTGAGAACCGCATAAGTGGACCTCAACGTTACTATAATTCAATGGCAACACCAACATCTCTTCAACACATACATTCAGAAGTAGAGTATATACAAATTGATGCAGTACGTTTCAAATCTCTTACTGAACAAGAAAAAACTTGTCGTCGTCAAGAAGGATTATGTTTATATTGTGGAGAATCAAAACACATTGTTCAATATTGTCCAAAGAAATGACGCAACCATAAAATGAGGAGTATGGCTGTGAAAGAAGGCAATATGTCAGAAAACGAATTTGTCTAGCTACAATAGGGACCGTGCGGTTGGAACCTTGCACAACATCTAGTAAAGGTCCTAATCTCTCCTCAGAGCCCTCTCCTTGTTTTACATTAAATGTTATTTTAGGACCTAAATATTACAAAGCCTCTGCCTTGTTAGATTCAGGAGCCTCAGCGAGTTTCTTAGATGAAGAATTTACCAAAAGACATAGCATATCTTTAATAAAGAAAACCAAACCTATTCATGTAGAAGTCATAGATGGTGGTCCATTATCTTCTAGAGATATTACTCACGAAATCCTTCCTATAGAAGTAATAATCAATGGTCATAATAGCTTTGTAGTATTTAATATCATTAGATCTCCTTCTAATCCAATCATTTTAGATTTATCATGGTTAGAAAAATATAACCCTCAAATAGATTGGATTTTGTGAACTCTTACTTTTTAAAAAAGTATAACTAATAGTGTAGTTAATCAAGTAGAGAGTCATAAGTCCAGTTCAATTAAATCCATATTTATAGGTACAAAAGCTTTCTTGCATACTGCTATAAAAGAATCACCATATATTATTTATGCCACACCTGTTTCTACTGGTAGAAAGACTTCAAGTGGCATTCCAAGACAATATCAAGAATTTCAAGATGTATTCGAAAAAAAGTATGCAGATACAATCTCGAAACATCGTCCCTATCATTGCTCAATTGATCTTCAAAAAAGAGTGCAATCGCCATTTGAACCAATCTACAATTTATCACAAAATGAGTTGATTGAACTCAAGGAGTATATTGAAGAAAATCTAGCTAAGAATTTCATACGCCATTCTAAATCTCCGGCAAGAGCTCCAATTCTATTTGTGAAGAAAAAAGATAGATCATTGCGGATGTGTGTTGATTATCGAGGACTCAACAAGATTACCATTAAGAATAAGTATCCACTACTTTTAATATCTGGACTTCTTGATCAATTGAATTAAGCTAAGATCTATACAAAAATAGATCTCTGGGGAGCATATAATCTAGTATCAAAGAAGTCACAGAAAAACTATTCTTTATCACCTTCAAATTAATTCCATATTACCAAAAATGGTAAGAGTTTTCCAATGCTTTTTGGGATTTGCCAACTACTATCAGATCTTCATCAAAGACTTCTCTCGAGTTGTAGCTTCACTTACACATTTGACTTATAAAGACAAACTCCAATGGAATCAAGAAGCAGAAGTTGCTTTTGAATCTTTGAAGACAACATTTATTTCTACACCAATCTTATATCATGTTGATTTTTCCAAAGCGTTCTTTATGGAAACAAATGCATCAGACTTTGCTCTTGATGCGGTTTTGTCACAAATGGAAACAGATGACAAACTTCATCTTGTAGCCTTTTATTCAAGAAAATTCTCAACAGCAGAAAGCAATTATGAGATCTATGACAAAGAACTTCTTACAATTGTGGATTCTTTTTAAGAATGGCATCATTATCTAGAAGGCGCTTCCAGTCCAGTCATCATATATATGAATCACAAGAACTTCAAATATTTCATCTCAACACGCATATTAAATCATCGTCAAGCTTGTTGGAACATGTCTTTATCAAGATTTGAGTTCATCATCACTTATCCGCCAAGAAAATAATAAGGTTTATCCGATGCCTTGTTTAGACATTCTTATCTTGTACCAAAAGAAGGAGATGCACCTTTTGAGCAACAAAGAACAGTTTTCTTGAAGCCGGAGCAATTTCACCTTCAAGCAATAAAATCAACATTGACTATTGATTTAACTTTTCTCAAGCAAGTCTAGTTAAGGATGTCTTTAGACCCTCTTGTTCATGATATTAAGAATAATTCTTCTAAATCTCATGATCCCTCTAAATTCGAGTTCAAGAACAACCTACTCTATTTTGAAGGATGCCTATATGTTCCAAAAGAAGAATCACGTTTACGTATTCTTCAAGCTCATCACGACTTCTCAACAGGAGGACATTTTGGATACAATAAGACTTTGAAGCTGATATCTAGAGATTTTTGGTGGCCTCAAATGTGGAAGGCAGTCAAAGATTTTGTACAATCATGTGATGTTTACTCAAGATCAAAAACTCCTTGTCATCGACCTTTTGGACTTCTTTAACCATTACTCATTCCAGAACAACCATGGTCTTCTGTTTCTATGGACTTCATCACGGATCTTTCAATCTCAAGTTCTTATGATTCTATATTCATGATAGTAGATCGTTTTACCAAGATGGTATATTTTGTACCATGTACAAAATCTATCACAGGTGAAGATACAGCTAAGCTCTTTCTTGACAATATCTATCGCTATGATGGATTACCCAAGGATATTATATCAGATAGGGGAACTCAATTTGTATCAAGATTTTGGTGGACTCTTTTCAAGATTCTAAAAGTAGATATAAAACTATCTTCGACATTCCATCCTCAAATTGATGGACAAACGGAGCATGTTAATCAAGTTTTGGAATAATATTTAAGATGTACCATCAACTACCAACAAGATGATTAGACAACTCTTTTGCCATTGGCAGAGTTTGTTTACAATAATACAGTACATTCTTCTACAAAACAAACACCTTTTTTACTAATTATGGTTATCATCCACGACTTGATACTTTTGACTTATCAAAAGTTGATAATCCTACTGCAAAAGATTTGGCGACTCATTTCTCAGAGCTACATGCAACGATGAAGGCGAAGTTAAAAGAGGCTCAAGAACAACAAAAGGTCAATGCGGATGTCTATCAAAAGGAACAACCACCATTCCACTTGAATGATAAGGTATGGCTACTTTTTTGCAATATCAAGACCACTCGTCCTTGTGACAAATTAGACTATCGAAGGCTAGGACCATTTTCTATTTGTACACAAATCAATCCAGTTGCATATCATTTACATCTACCAGAGTCAATGAAAATCCATCTAGTATTCCTCGTGTCTCTTCTTGAATCATACAAGATAGTGGACATACCAAGAAGACGACAAGCTCCACTTCTTCCTATAGAAGTGGACAATAATGAAGAGTTTGAAATAGAAGAAGTCTTAGATTCAAGGAGGCGCCAAAATAAATTAAAATATCTTGTCCATTGGCATGGATATGATATTAGTGAATGCACATGGAAGCCAATAAAGAATCTTGTAAATGCAGTAAAGGCGGTGGAGGCTTTTCATTGACGACATCCATCAAAATTAAGATGAAAACCTTCTTTATAAAAGAAACAACATCTATGCAAGATAACATTCTATTTTCAATCCTTCTTTGTAGTTTTTTTGTAGTTGTGACGTTGTCGTGTTGTAACACGAGTATACCGTGAAAATATAAAGAAAAGGGACTTTTATTAATATTCAGTTACCTCGAATATTGAGAGCAACGACCAACTCCAGTTCAAATACTGAGTGGTCAGGTTCAGTCACCCCGTTACAGTGAGCTGAGAAATGCTCCATTCGATTCCAATAACGGGAGTCAGCAAGAAGGAAAAGGACCAATTCACGTGACGGGTGAGCCTGGTTCGAAGAGCCAATTGAATCCAATTTTGAGAATCCAATCTGGGTCCTCTTACCCAATATGAGACCTGAATTGGTCGGGCAATCCAATGTAGTCTGATTACGGAAACATCCAGGTTACTACGGGTCCTCTTACCCAATATGAGACCTGAATTGGTCGGGCGACTCAATGTGGATCCGAGTACGGGGTTTCGATTCTGTTTCAGGCTGTCCTATTCTCTGTGCCGTTTCAAAAGCTCTGACGGTGGGAGCCAATTTTGGATCTAAGCTCTGACGATGGGAGCCAATTCCGGATCCAAGACGAAAGATTGAAGAAATTCAGAGGATAAGGTTAGGGGAAGAATGAGATCAAGGGGGTTTTTTTTTTGGGGATCAAGGAAGAGCTAGCTTCAAGCTCTTGGGAAGGTTACGAGTTTTTTTTCATTGGAGGTTTTTGAAGATCAAGGAGATTGGAAAGGAGCTTCATACTTCGGGTCGGGGAAGAAAAGACGGAGAATTGGATTTTTCTTCTTCATAGAGTTTTGGAAGACTGAGGCAATCGTTGCTAAAGTCAGTGTTGTAATGGTGAATCGGGATTTTTTTTTAATGAAGTAGATTTGATTATTCTTGATTGTTTTGTGAAATCGAGTTACGTCTGTGATTGAAGGATTAAAAAGGTGTCTATAGGATTGAGTATGCAGAGTCAATGAAATTTATTGGATTAATCTAACAAGACAGTCAGTGGATACAAGATCGTAAGTACAAAGCGGTATCGGAGATTAGCAGATTGGATTGTTCGGGATTCTTTGTAACGTCTAGAGACCTACCGGCTGGGGCAAAAAGGACTTCGACAAGCAGTCGAAGGGCATCCGTATAGATTTACGGTGTATTCTTGCAGTCGTTTATATTCCAGTAGTCAAAAACTAATAAATTGCTTGACTATTGGCGAATCTCCATACTACCTTCTACAGCCAGACGTCCGGCGCGTTCTCAAGCAGGAAAGCACATAATACGACAAAAGTGGTGAATTCGACATGAAAGCTTGAGGTGGATGGTATTAGATTTCGGTTGATTTTATCTTTATTTTATGGAAAACAAAAATAAAAATTTTGAAGGATTTTTGGGAGGAGTTTCGGGTGGGGATTCTTCTAAAGGACAAGGTATGCACATGGATCCGTCTATTGCTAGTATGTTTCAAGCCTTCTCATTGTCAATGCAGCAACAGCAAAGCAATGATCGAAAGGAAGCTTTGGCAACCAAAGCATTGCAAGCAGTGGTCAATAAAATTGATCAATTTGATGGGAGGAATATTTCAAGGTATTTAAGATGTTATGTTTGTGAAATGGAATTAAATCGGGTTTCTGAGAAAAAAATGGTTGTACTATTTGGACTTGCCACTATACAGGAGATAAGAGACCACATTAGATCGATTACGGATCGTTATGGGAATTCATGGGAGATTTTTTCACATGCATTGAAAGACGAATATTTCTTGGAAGATGCTGATTGCATTACTAAGAAGCTGTTTCTGGAATGGATTGAACGGCCCAATAAGAATTTGCAAGCAACAGAGCTACTAAGGGAATTTGAAAGGCAGTACTCTCAATTATCGAAGGTAGAAAAATTGACATTGGAGCCGAACAAAGTTGATCTATTTCTTCAAGCTGCTGATGGAGAATTGCAAGGGAAATTAGAACTTCTTCTTGAAGACAAAGAAGAAGATGAAGGATTGACAACAAAGTGGAAGAACGTTGAAGATGCGGTGGGGTTGCTTACAAAAAGAGAAAGGAGGAAGGATAGAAGCAATATTCCGAAAACAGTTCAAGCACCCAAAGCTCCAGTACGTACAACACCACCAACAATGCCTACAGTTCAACCTTCGACATTCTTATCAAAAAAAGAAGATATGGGGATGGAAGAAATTATACGAGGAATGCGAGATCTTCAAATCAAATTAATAAGACTTGAAGAGAATACTTCTATAAACAATTCGAAGAATGTTTCAAAACAAGGATACGTACAAAGATGCATTTGGTGTGATGATGCTTCACACACTAGAAAAGATTGCAATGAATTTAATAATATGATACGGTAGGGAATTATTTGCTAGAAAGATGGGAAGATAGCATTGAAAAATAGAGAGGATCTTCTTCAAACCAATTTTGGCAAGGGAGGAATGAGAGCATTGGTTCAAGATTACCTAAAAGAGCATGAAACAGTAGCACAAGAAAGTGCAAGTTATGGTGCTAGAGTAGATGATGACCTTGGTGGAAGTACGGAAACTGGTGAGTTTTGGGCTTCTGTCGTTTCTACAATGCAAGAAGGGAAATTACCTCGAGAAGCGTTATTGAGGACTGCAGCTACAATACGAGGTAGAACAGGTTGAGAGGATCCTGTTGAGTCTCTTTCAGTTCATGCATATATTGCTAAGAGCCAACATGAAGCTTTGATGGAAGAAAAGAGACGAGGAAATTTTGATGATACTAGAGAAGGAAATTCTTCTAAGAGGCAAACTCAAGGAAACAAGGCTCGGGAGGCAGCTTCACAAGAATTGCATGTAAAGGATACCTCAGCATCATTGGGAGAAAAAACAAAGGAGACAAAAGATACGGGCAAATCAATTGCTTATAAGCTACTTTCTGACATTGAAGCGGCAACAAATTTGAAAGGGGTGTTGGAAGAACGTATATTAAATGCTAAGGTGGAATTCACATTGAAAGAAGTCTTGCGAATTGCAAAGAAGGAGTTTCATGATGTCATCATTGGCAGCATTAAGCGAAAGAGGCAATTAATGGGCGAAACTGAAATGAGTCATGCTATTGATGCAAGAATATATAAAGATGAAGAAGAGGTTGATATTGGTTACAAGCAACCAACAAATGAAAAGAATGGGTATAATCAACGAGTACATTTCAAAGATTTTAGTGACAAGAAAATGAGAACTTTGAGCCATTATACTCGAAAGCATTGGGCAAGAGCAATTACTCAGGTATTGGTGAAAGTACGAGATATAGAAGAACCAATTGTTGCTTTAGTCGACCATGGTTGTGAAATAAATCTCATATCTAAAGATCTTTATAAGAAGCAAAAATACCCAATTGATATAGAACATGGATGGGCAATTCGAGCAGCTAATAACACACGGGGCGAATTATATGGAGCTTGTCCAGATGTCAAAATTCGGATTCGGGATGTTGCGACGGAGCAAAATTTCTTTGTTCAGGATACAACGTCTTATCCGTTGATTTTAGGACAACCTTATATTGCAGCAACACGGATGGAAACAAAAGTACTTGACGATGGTTCTGCTTATGTAAGGGTACATAGCGAGGATGGGAGGAAAGCTGTACAATTTCTAACAGTACCTCCTAACCATGAACGGAATCGAGATAGGTTGAAGGAGAAACCATTGCCAAAGATTGTTGAAGGATTTAAGGATTTTGGAGAGGTACCACTGTAAAGCGAGATTATGGAGGTACAAAAAAGGAGGTATTCTCGCGAGATGAAGGTGCCTTTGATGCGAGTTTTATTGGTATATTGGAGAATGGAAATATTATGTATAAGAAAGTTGATGATTTTAAAAGAAAAGAAAGAAAAAGATTATATGATATTGAAGAACAATTACGCAAGTTAGGTACATTGCAAGATAATGAGAGGATTTTAGGTGTTTATAAAGAAAATGGACTGGAAGATTCATTGGAATTGATTACATCTATTGGGTTAGGAGATAATGATAAGATTGTTGAGATTCATTCAAGAGAGGTTTATACCATACTTGAATCTTTTCAAGCACCAGAAGTCACTGTAGAGACGAGATATAAAACGGCAGATAAGAAGGTAAAGCCTGTTGCCGGACCATTACCAGAAGATTCTAAGGAACAAATGGAAGAAGCATCAAAAGAAGCAAGTTTAAGAGATCCAATGAGTATTGGACATCAGTTTACTAAAGAGACTTTTGAAGAATTGAAGATTGATTCTGATGGTTTTTTAGTACCGGAGGAAATTACTTGCTTCAAAAAGATGTTGGCTAAACAAGGTAGATCGTTTGCCTTCGAATCTCATGAAATTAGGTGTGTAGATCCAAATATTATAACACCTATGGTTATCTTCACTGTACCACATGTACCTTAGAATCTAAGACCGATTCCAGTACCGAGGGCACATTTACCTAAATTGGTTGAACTGTTAAAAGAAAAGATAAAGATGAAAATATTGGAACCCTCATTTGCACCGTATTCTAGTCGATGGTTTATGGTACCTAAGAAGAATGGATCACTATGGTTTATTCAAGATATGCAACTGGTGAATGCAGTAACTGTCAGGAATGCAGGAATTGGGCCTATTGTGGATGAATTTGTTGAGGCGTTTGCTGGAAGGGCGATCTATTCAATGGATGACTTGTATTCAGGTTATGATCAATTTCAACTTGCCGAAGGAAGTAGAGATATGACAACAATGAGGACACCACTTGGATTGGTTAGAATGTGCACTCTTCCTCAAGGCGCGACCAACTCAGTTGCGCATATGATGAATGGGATGAATAAGGTATTGAGAGATTTTATTCCGGAGAAGACTATGCCTTTTCTGGATGATGTTCCTATAAAAGGGTGCAGAGAAGGAGACAAAGATGAAACTTTAGATACGATGGGATGTCGCAGATATGTTGTTGATCATATACAAGATTGTGAAAAGATTTTAACTCGGCTTGGAGAAGTTCATCTTACATTATCGGGTATGAAGTCCGTATTTGGAGTACGAGAGGTTGTAATTGTTGGACATTTATGTGGATCTTACGGAAGAAAACCAGATCCGACTAAAGTTGATGCAATTGGAAGGATGAAAGAGGATTGTGATTCTTTAACAGAGGTTCGCAGGTTTTTGGGTGCATGTGTATTTTATCGAATCTGGATCCCTCATTTTGCTCACATAGCGGATCCATTATATGAACTGTTACGCAAGGGTTACCGATTTAAATGGGAAGAAAGGCATATTCAGGCAATGCAAAGATTGAAGAAATTATTGATGTCACCTCCAATATTGAGGAAGGTTGATTATAAGTGCAATAGACCAGTGATTCTTACTGTGGACGCTAGTCCAATTACCATTGGATGGGCTGTGGGTCAAGATGATTCCAGTGGGAATAGATTTGCAGTTCGGTTTGGAGCTAAAGTTTTAAGTATTCGTCAGCGTGCATATTCGCAAGTCAAAAGAGAACTTTGGGGAGTCGTTTCAGCTATAAAAGCTGAAAAGGATTATTTGATTGGGGCAGCAGTAGTAATTGAAACAGATTGCTTGCCATTGCTTGGAATGATTATTAACTGTTCAACGCCAGATATTGCAATGTTGAGATGGATTGCTTATATTAAGTCACTAAATCCAGAATTTAAGCATATTACTGGGAAGGACAATTTAGTAGCAGACATGCTATCTCGAGCAAGATACGAGAGGGAGGACGAAATGGTTGAAGACATTGATGACGTCGGATCAAAATTCTATTCAATATCAAATCTCAACAGAGAAGACAAGCTATTTCTTGAAGAAGCTTATGAAGGAGAATTATTTGATATTGGTCATTACTTGAATACCTTGACTAAGCAGGGAAATTGGTCTATAGAAAAATTCAAACAAATAAGAAAAAAAGCATATGGATTTTTACTTCGAGATGGATTCTTATGGAAGAGACCGAAGAAAGGAATTGGGATGCTACAACGAGTGATAGGCAAAAAGGATGAAAAACTAAAATTATTAAAGGAGTTCCATGATAGTTTATGGGCAGGGCATAGAGGAATCTGGGCTACTTTTGCTAAACTCAAAGAACGATATTGGTGGAAAAATATGTATCGAGATGTGCTCTCATTTGTAGAGTCATGTGAAATCTGTCAATCGTATTCTAATATCCGACATCGAGATGGTCTTCATCCTACGTATCCTTTGGCTATTCATTTTAAATGGGTTTTTGATTTGGTTATTATGCCGGTTGGGTTATGGCAGATGAGATATTTGGTTTTAGCTCGTGAAGATTTATCAAATCAAGTAGAAGGAAGAGCATTGAGGACAAAATCTACAGAGAGGATTTGTAGGTTTTTGCTTGAAGATGTCATTTGCCGCTACGGATGCGTAGGAAAAATCACTGCAGATCGTGGAGAATTAAATGCACAAGAAGCTCGTAAGTTCTTTGAAAGATGTGGAGTTAAACTATCACTGACTACTACTTATAATCCAGAAGGGAATGCAAAAAGCGAACGCGGTCACCCACCTATTGTGAAAGCATTAGTTAAAGCTTGTAATGAGAAAGTTAAAGAGTGGCCACGGCTTTTGTCATTTGCATTATGGGTTGATCGAACAACACATAGTTCGGTGACAGGATATATGCCAGTAGAACTTATGACAGGTCAAAAACCAATTATGCCGATTGAAGAAAAGGTACTTACTTGGAGTATGCTACCATGGGAAGATGGATTGACAAGAGAAGAACTTCTGGCTATTAGGATTCGACAATTGGAGCAAAGAACGGAAGATGTCCAGATAGCATTGAGAAGGTTAAAAAGAGCAAGGTTACAAAACAAGGTGCGATTCGATAAGCAACATCGATTGAGACCAAAAGTAATCGAGGAAGGTGACTGGGTACTTGTTTATGACAATAGTCTGGATAATCAATATAGTACTTTGTGGAAATTTTCAAAACATTGGTTTGGACCATATGTGGTAACAACTGTTCATGGTAATGCGACTTACTCGTTACGGGAGTTAGATGGTACAAAATTAAAAATACCAATTGCAGGGAAGCGAGTAAAAATATTTAAACGAAGACACGTAGAGATGAATATGGAAGACCTTAATGAAAGTATAGAAATTCAGCAGCAAGACGATGAAAGTGATTTGGATAATGAAGGTGACGAAGACAAACAGGACAAAGACATAGAAGATATATTCTGAATCAAACAGCAATTGGGTAAATTGGTGCATACCGGAGGATGCACAGGTTCAGAGGGGTGGATGTCATGTTGTAACACGAGTATACCGTGAAAATATAAAGAAAAGGGACTTTTATTAATATTCAGTTACCTCGAATATTGAGAGCAACGACCAACTCCAGTGCAAATACTGAGTGGTCAGGTTCAGTCACCCCGTTACAGTGAGCTGGGAAATGCTCCGTTCGATTCCAATAACGGGAGTCAGCAAGAAGGAAAAGGACCAATTCATGCGACAGGTGAGCCTGGTTCAAAGAGCCAATTGGATCCAATTTTGATAATCCAATCTGGGTCTTCTTACCCAATATGAGACCTGAATTGGTCGGGCAATCCAATGCAGTCTGATTACGGAAACATCCAGGTTACTACGGATCCTCTTACCCAATATGAGACCTGAATTGGTCGGGCGACTCAATGTGGATCCGAGTACGGGGTTTCGATTCTGTTTCAGGCTGTCCTATTCTCTGTGCCGTTTCGAAAGCTCTGACGGTGGGAGCCAATTTTGGATCTAAGCTCTGACGATGGGAGCCAATTCCGGATCCAAGACGAAAGATTGAAGAAATTCAGAGGATAAGGTTAGGGGAAGAATGAGATCAAGGGGGTTTTTTTTTTGGGGATCAAGGAAGAGCTAGCTTCAAGCTCTTGGGAAGGTTACGAGTTTTTTTTCATTGGAGGTTTTTGAAGATCAAGGGGATTGGAGAGGAGCTTCATGCTTCGGGTCGGGGAAGAAAAGACGGAGAATTGGATTTTTCTTCTTCATAGAGTTTTGGGAAGACTGGGGCAATCGTTGCTGAAGTCAGTGTTGTAATGGTGAATCGGGATTTTTTTTTAATGAAGTGGGTTTGATTACTCTTGATTGTTTTGTGAAATCGAGTTACGTCTGTGATTGAAGGATTAAAAAGGTATCTATAGGATTGAGTATGGAGAGTCAATGAAATTTATTGGATTAATCTAACAAGACAGTCAGTGGATACAAGATCGTAAGTACAAAGCGGTATCGGAGATTAGCAGATTGGATTGTTCGGGGTTCTTTGTAACGTCTAGAGACCTACCGGCTGGGACAAAAAGGACTTCGACAAGCAGTCGAAGGGCATCCGTATAGATTTACGGTGTATTCCTGTAGTCGTTTATATTCCAACAGTCAAAAACTAATAGACTGCTTGACTATTGGCGAATCTCTATACTACCTTCTTCAGCCAGACGTCCGGCGCGTTCTTGAGCAGGAAAGCACGTAATACGACAACGCTCAGGAGATGAAGAACCAACAACCAGTGGATTCGACTGAAGAGCCTTCATTTGCTGACCTGTTGGACGAGACATTACGATTGTCACAACCTTCAAGATGATTCAATTGAGATAAAGATCTTCAAGAATGACATGTTCTTCCTTGAATAGATGACGAGATACAACGCATTTGATATCACGACTTGGGAAGGGACTCCCGATGTTTGGTGATTTTACTAGAGGTAGGAACAACTCCTGATGGTGTTCCAAATATTCTATTCAAAAGAAGTTATGAAGGCCTCAACAATGATCAAATAACTGGTGGTCTTCCCGCCCTAGTATGGAATACTACCGATGGTTGAAAGGCCCTATCAATCATCTTCGAAGAGAACAAAGATCATAGTATGTGGCGAATACAATTTGTCGCATCATAGATTTCTTCAACTTATGATGACTGCTCCTCGTGGAACTCGTCCCTAGAAAGGGGGGTAATGTCACGGACATACTCATAATTACATATACAAATATGTAGAAGTAAGTAAAAGTAGGTAAAAGTAAGTTAATTCTATAGTATTTGATATGGAATGATATAGTATGTGATAATGCTTTCCATTGTCACATACTCTAATCTTTATTTCCTTTAAAGGTGGTTGATAGGTCCTCTCAGCCATTGATAATGTTGCATACAAGGGTGGAAAGATCACCTTATTATTTGATCATTTTTGAAGTCTTTTTAACTCTTTCAAAAAAAAAAATTGAAACACTATGAAGAGTCGTTCCTATCTCTAAAAAACCATCAAATATTGAGAGTTTTTTCCAAGGTTGTGATATCAAATATATTATATTTTACCATCAAAATATATATATATATATATATCATTTTTGAAGATTTTTATTTCTATTATATTCTTTTAAAGGTTGTGATAATTCTAATATTCTATCTAATAAATTAATAAATAATAGTTTTTGAATTAAATTTGTTGTTTATAAATTTTTATTTTTTAATGCCATAAATATATAAAAAAACATATAAATATATAAAATATAGAATATTATCTTTTTTAAATCTTGTTTCTTTTATAGCAAAGATTTAATATTTTTTATCTTAATTTTGATAGATGTTGTCAATAAAAAGTATTAATTCTTTTTGCTATATTTATAAGATTATTTGTTAGGTTTTATGTATATTTTCTAATTTCATATTTTTACCAATGAACAAGATATTCTAATCTATTTTGGTGCCACTTTAAATCTAAAACTTCTTCTACCTCAAATTTTTGATTATTATCCACCTTTATAAGAAGAGCTCGCATTTGATTTTTTTTCAAGATATTCACTATCTTATATGGTTCAAAAAGAGATATGTATAATATTGGATAGATCTTCATAAACTTTGATAGATATAATTAATAAGCAACTGGATTGATGTCACAAACATAGGTATTTACTCTAATAATTACCTATATGATTAGGTAGAAGTAGATATAGATTAATTTTATACTTTCTTTTAGAAAAGCTTCTTAAAAGCTTTAATAATGTAGTTTTGACTTTATACATGTTTGTAATTGATTGATAGATTAGAAATTAGGTCAAAAAATTGATCACATAGTATATAAATTAGTAGCTTATAGAATAAGCTAATTATATGGCATATATATATAGAAAATTTACTTTGTAAGTTAAGATACATATCTTATAAAGTCAACACATATTAGAAGTCTTATAAAATATTTTCATGTAGCTCTTAGTTAAATAGTATATATAGAAGCAAAAGTGAAGCCTTCTTCACTCTTGTCAATATCTTTTTAGTTTTTAGTCTTATTTCATGACTTTTTGGTCTTCTTGTCTTTGGCAATAGCTATTCTAGTTTAATACTATATCATCTTTGAGTGATTATCCAATCTTTTTAAGTGACATAAGAATGTCTTGATCTTACAATTTTTCAAGATTTATGTCTTTAATAGTTTAACAAGGATACTAATTCATTATTTTTATCTTATTTTAGAAGTAAGAAAATTATTCTACTTCTATTACTATATTTTGAAGGTTGTAGACTACTTACTTTCAAAGAAATGGTTAAGCTTTTTAATAGTGATTTTTTTAAAGACAATGAATTAATCTTTTTTGTAGAAATTTTCATTTGACATAAGAGGTTTCAAATTATTCTTTTCAAATTTGACTTGTGGATTTATTAAGTTGTTTAAAATAGGAAAAAAAATCATAGATACTATATTTGATAGAAATTAGAATAGATTTGCATCTATTACAAATCTTCATAAACTTATCAAAATTTTTAGAATAAAAATTTTACGTATCACTAATATCAACCATAGAAGCACTATTCCTATACCTATAGAAGAATTTTAAGCTTTATATTAAGAAGTTGTACAAATAAAGGAAGCAAGTAGATTAAATTCACAACAAAATTCAAGAAATCTTACTTTTATAAGCACAAGAAAAATAAGGATTAATATGCCTTAGAAGTTTGATGGAAAAAGATCAAAATTTTGAGGATTTTTATAATAAATTAAGCTTTATTTAAGATTGCATCTTTTCCAATATTTCAATGGATTTATTCAAGTTGGATTTATAGGCACTTTTTTTTTTTTAGAACTTCTCTCTCATGATTTGTACCTTTGATATAAAAAGATTCATGACTCCTTTATGATTTAAATTCATTTTTAGAAGTGTTTATAGCCACATTTGAAAAAAAAAAATTAAGAAAGAGTAGCAAAGATCGAGCTCTTATCTTTACAACATGGATTATAATCAGTCACGATATATGTTGGTAAATTCTAAAACCTAACTTACAACATGGATTGGAATGATAAAGCCCTTACAGATCAATTTTGATATGAATTGAAGGATAATATTAAATATTTATTATTAACAATATCAAAAGTAGATTCTTTGAAATAATTTATTGCTCGAGCCATTACATGCAATAATTTGCTATTTAAAATATATTAAAAATAAAGATTTATTACATCTTTTATTATAAAATTATCAATTTTTATGAAGTCAAAAGCATCAAGTTATAGATGGTAATTATAATTAGCAAGAAAGGTATTTTTTATAAATAAGAATATATTATGTTAATATAAGTAAACTTTGCTAATGGTAAAAGAGTTATTCAATCATCTTATTAGTAGTTATTGGTACACCTCAAATATTGCTCGAAAACTTGGTTTACTTCTTTCACTTGTCCATCGATTTGAAGAAGAAAATTCAAAGATAACTTTATGTCTACTTTTAGAATCTTAAAAAAATTCTCTAAAATCTTAATACAAATTGAGTTTCTTTATCTAATATAATATTATTAATTAATCGATGATAGCAATAGATATTATGAAGGAAAAGCTCAATTTACTTCTAATAGATTTTATACATAATAAAAAATATGCCATATTGATAAAATACTTTGCTATCACAAATATAGAATCATAAGAATCTGAGATTAAAAGATTTGTAATAAAATCCATAGAAACAAAAGACCATTATTGTTTTGAAGTAGATAATTATTGAAGAAGTCCATAAAGTTGATGACAAGAAATTCTTAATCTTGAAATAAAATCATATGATTTTACAAAGTTTTTTATTGCTTTTTAAATTTGAAATCACTAAAAATTTCTAAATATTAGCTCCAAAGTCTTATTGTATCTAAAATGACTGGCTGCTAAAATATTATGAAGAACTTAAAGAACATATATTTGAGCTTGATCTTCTAAAATATAAAATTTTTCTTTTAAATAGAATAGATTATTTTTAAACTCAAATTTAAAAGAATTATTTTTAATATTTTGAAGAAGATCATTAGAAGACATACTTGGTTGACTTTGCTTGAGAAAGGTTGAATTAGTTGTCAATGTTGATTTCATTGTTTGAAGCTAAATATGCTTTGACTTCAACAGAATTATTCTTTGGTAATCAATAGTTACATTTCTTTCTTTTGATGCAAGATAAGAATATCTACAAGGATGTTTAAGAAACTTTTTTTTTAAAAAAAATTTATAAGTAATCTTAAAATCAAATCTTAATAAAAACATACTCTTATAGACTTGACAATGATTCAATATACATACTAATATAAAATACTTGAGATTCTTGTAATTTATATATATAGTGATTGGACTAAAAGAGCCTTTTAAATAATGACACTATTTTTAGAAGAGTCACAATTTGAAAAAAAAATTGACAAAGATTTGATAATAATTGACAAATCTTAAAAAATATTACACATCTTTTATTGTTTTTAGAATCTTCTAATCTAAGACAATTTGGATTTTCTTAGGATTTATAATAAGTCCATCATTTGAAATGATGTACCCTAGGAAGTCAATTTGAATAATATGAAATATACACTATTTTTTACCTTGGCATATAATCGTTTATCTTTCAATTTTTGTAATATACTACAAATATGAAGTTCATATTTTTTTCATACTCTTAGAGTAGATTAAAATATCATTTAGATAATAGATGATAAAATCATCAAAAAAATCACAAAAGATATCATTCATTAGATGTTGAAAAGCAATTGGTGCATTTGTGAGTCCAAAATGTATGACATTATATTCAAAATATTCAAATTTGGTTCAAAATATAAGTTTTTTTATCTCTTTTTTTGATATTTACTAAATTTTATATTTCTTGTAGATTTATTTTGTATAGATCTTTACTTGATTCACTTAATCAAAAAATTTCAAAATCAAATATAGAAGATACATATTTTTTTATAGTAATCTTGTTGAATCTTCAATAAAGATCTGTCTTTTTTCATTATAAATAAGATAGGATCTCATTTTGGAGATTTAAAATAGAATATAAATGTTTTAGCCAAATTCATGTCAATATACTCTTTAAATGCAGCCAATTTATTTTGTGATATGCTATAAATTGATCCAAGTAGTAATTAAGCTCCTTCTTAAAGATCAATGGAAAAGACATAGAGACAATGCTTTAAAAAAATATTTACATTTTTTTAAAATATCTTAATAATCTTAGTATTAGCTTTAAATACCACTTAAAATCTTTTTTCTATCAAAAATAAATATAGCATATATAGAAAAAATTGATCTTTTTTTTGCAACATGCATAAAAGTTCTTGTATCTACCAATAAAGATTTCAATGTATTGGACTTATAAATTTCTATTTAAATAAAAAAATCTTAAGATAAACTATAAAAAAATATTAAGATTATAAGAAATTTAGTCTATTTGAGCATTGTATTTTTTTAGCTACAATAATCTTTAAAAAATTAGGTTAAAAAGAGATTTAATCATATTAAGTATGATTAAGTTATTATAATCTTTAACTATTGCATTTAAAGAAACTTTTTTATGGATAACATCTCTAGAGGACAAAAAATAACCATCTATGATTTATGTATGCAAGAATTTATTTTTCTTAATTAAATATATTTTTTATTTTTTAACAAAAGCTTTATCTATAAAAACAAGTTGAGATTCTTAAATTTAATTAAGCAAAGATTTTGTGATTTTTAGGTCTTAAAAAAACTTCTATTTTAAAATAAGATGATAGATTCAAAGAAATAATAATATCTTTATTAGGTGTTACATAAGAATTCAATTGTACAATTCCTATCGTAGATGGAAAAACTTATTTTTTGACATATTATCTTTTTTAATAACTATACTCATCATTTTTTAATAATATTATTTTTTTGAATAATATTAAATAACATATTTAGATTTTCCATTATATAACCACAATCCTTCTTGATAATGTTAAGTTTTTTTTTGCTTAGTAAAATATTTAAAATATATTGTGTTAAATTACATAGGTTTTGGCCTTTATGAATAAACTTCTATAAACCTAAAAGTTGTCACTATGACTTGATTTGTACATCTTCAACCAAACAATTTTTATTGACATCTTTCAAAGAGTCAATTATTATATATAATATCTTAAGTAATAAATTGCTCCAATGAATCTGTTCTTGGCATTGCCAATAATAAATTTTTGACATTGTCTGTTAATCTATATTGAAATTGATTAATAAAGGCTTTTTTATTTCAATCCATATCACAAGCAAGGTTTTAGAATTTTATAACATTTATGGTAGCTAAACTTGAGACTTATTGTAAAAATAGGAATTTGATCTTTGCTATTTTTTTATTACTTTCTCCAAATATCATCATAAAGACTTCTAAGAATAAATTTAAGTTATAAAAAAGATGTGAATCCTTTTCTATCAAAGGTACAAATTAAAAAAGAATATCTCTAGATAAAAGTGCATATTTAAATTCAACTTGAGTAAATTAGTCAAGATATTGAAAAAGATATAACCTTAGAAAGAACTTTACTTGTTGTAGAAATCTTCAAAACTTTGATTTTATTATGTCAAACTTCTTGAGCATAATTATCCTTGTCTCTCTCATACTTGTAGAAACAAGGCTTTTTGTATTTAATTATAAACTTAATCTACTTATGTCTATCAATTGCACAAATTTTTAGCAAAGAGTCTAAACTTCATTGTTGACTTCCTCTATATGCTTAGAAATAATACCTCTATTGTTTATAATAGAAATATGTGAAATTTTGATCCTTAAAGTATTGACAAGCTTATAAAGATTTATAATAGTTATAAATCTATTCTTATTTTTGTTGTTATTAGCATTTATAAATTTTTCTTTTATAGATGACTTAAATAAATTTACAAGTCAAATTAGAGGAGTGTAATCTACAACCTCTTATATCAAATGAAATTTTTTATAAAAAATGATAGTCTACTCTCTTTAAGGAAATCAATCAATATTTAAAAAATTAAAAATAAGTTCAACCTTCAAAAGATAATAATAAAAATAGAATAATCTACTCACTTCTAAAATAAAATAAGAATATCACGTTAGCACTCTTGTCAAACTGTCAAGGACATAAATTTCAAAGAACTAAAAAATCAATAAATTCTTATATCATTCAAACTCACTAAAAAATCACTCAAAGATGGTATAATATTAATCTAGGATGTCTATTGTCAAAGAATAGAAGATTAGAAAGCCTTAAAATAATACTAAGAATTAAAAAGATATTAATAAGATAGAAGACTTTATTCTTGCTTCTAATATATTATCTAACTGGATACTATGTGGCAATTTTTTTTATAGGACCTCCAATATGTGTTCAATTTGTAAGATACATATCTTAACTTAAAAGATAAATTTCTTATATGCATGCCACATCATTAGCTTGTACCACAAGCTATCTATATGTGCAATACATGGCTAATTTATTGACAAAGTTTCTAATCTACCTATCAATTATAAACATGTATAAAATTAAATATATATCTATGTAACTTTTAAGAAGCTTTGCTATAAGCTAATATTAAATCTATTAACATTTATTTTCTATCTAATACTTCTTATCTAGATAAACATGTATGTCCATCACATTGTCTTTATTCCATATTTCTCTTTCTTTGTTCCTAACTCCTATTTTAAAGCCCCTTCTCTCCTTCTCTTTCTCTTTTTGGTCTCCATTCCTAGTGCTTCTCTTCTATTGTCCTCTATTATGACTATGATAGCTAATAATAATCTTGAATAGAGATGTTTTTATATAAAATTATTTTAAGACTAAAATATTGCTGATATTGCATGGCAATTAAAAGATAATACATCTTATTTTAATTTAAATAGTATTGAATTTATTAACTATCTTTTGTGAACCTAAGAAATCTGAATTTTTTACCTAAAATTTAAAATATTAAAGTCCTTTAAATTAGACATTATATGTAAAATCCATATTTGAAGGCTTTAGAATTTATGATTGGTTTTTCAAGTAAAAAACATAAACTAATTTTAATATTGATATCATTTTCTTATAAAATAGAAATAGAAATAAAAGATAAGTACTAGAAATGAAGAAGATGTCATGTTAGAAAGTAGAATAATATGTAAAAATAATATAAAATATTATGAAATTTCAGATCATAACTAAAAATAAAATAATATAAATATAAATATAATAAAATAAATATAATAAATTAATTTTCTAATTAATTTAAGTTTATAGTTTAAGTTTTGCAATTAAGTTAGAAAATATAAGATTTATTAATAAGAAGTTTAGAGGGGCTTTAGAGTCAAAAGTATAATATTTTGATTTCTAGGCCATTCTATGTGGGTAGATAAGATAAGTGATAAAATACTTCATTTCTATTGGTTGAAAGTCATGCCTAATGGGCTTCAAGATGTTATCTAGGACCATACTAGAGTTTAGAACTACTTTAGGGCGATCCATTTGAGGCTAGGCGGAACATTCAAGAAAAAGAAATGCATTTGAAGTTTAGAAGTTGGATTCAAAATGTTTGTATTTTGAACTAGAATTTGAAATAAAGAAATATGTGATTTGGAGTTGTAATGAGAAAGAAATGATGTTTTGAAGTTAGGATGTGATTTTGATACCTACTATTATTCATTTAAGCATATTGAGAGTTGTAAGAAAGCTTTGAAGAATTGAAAAGTAAGATTCAAAATTTGATTTAAAAAACTAAATTTTATGTAAATAAATCAATATATTCTAATCTAGAATAAAGAAAAAAGAGTTGTTAGAAGTTAGTATTTAAAACTAGGATTTGTAAGTAAGTTGTTTTTAATGGAGGTTTTGGTTTTTTGCCATATCTTGAGTTTTTGGACGAATTTTTGATTCAAAATTTCTATAAGCATAGATGATTATGTTGAAAAGCTTTATATAAAAAATTCATGGTATTTGAGCATTGAATTTTTGAAATATGAAGGAATTAATACATGGATGCTTAAAAATTGATATATTTAGAACCTCTTAGAAATTAGGCAATATCCAAAGGCTTATAATGAATTTATAGTTGAATTTTTGTATGGAGATATTTAAGATATAAGTTAACTTGTGGAGAATTTTGAACCCAACTAGACAATTAGATTGGAAGTTATTGTCTAATATATATATAGAAGGAATTTCCATAGAAGTAGAAGTGATTTTAGGATAACTAGTCACATCTTAGGTATTCTTGTGCATCTTAAACTTGTGTATTTGATGTAATTATCTTATTAAAGACAAGCTATAAATCATATTTGTGTTTTATAATTTTGCAACTTTTTTGAACAATTAGTGGTAATTAGAGGTCTAGCGCTTTTTTGATGCAACTCTCTCTTCTATGACAATAGGGAGATTTGAGATGGGGGATATAGAATAGATAGAAGGGATTTGGTTGTAGGACTAGGATGAAGGAACAGAGATGTGGGGGTTGGATAGTGAGAACAAGAGATGAGGATAGACTAAATTAATTATGAATTGGCAAGAGGGTGTGGCATTAACAAAATGGAGGTGTGGCTTTAACAACTTCCAAACACAATAATTATTGAACATGAATCAGAAATGCAGAGAGCTTTCATTCTTCAATGTTATCTCCTTGCAATTGGTAAAGTTTGAATCATGTTGAAAAAGTCTATATAATGGTCATCTTTAGTAGTTGCATCCGAAATGGAATAATCAGTGGCCACTCAGATGATTGAAAGTTGCTCATGGTTCTCTCAGCTGCTGAGGATGCGACACTAAGAGGCAGCGTGCGAACAGGATTGAGGCCCAAAAATCATCAAGGCATGGAAATAAGCATCCATGTGACCTCACTTTTAGAGTCAGGAATTGGATGCAGGGATATCAAGCCTCAGTTTATTTTTTTATTTTTATTTTTATATGCCCTGCTGGGCTGATAGTAAGTGGCCAGAAATAGGTCCAGATCCCAACTGACAGTTGTGGATTCGGCAGTGTCGTTTCATGGCCATAGCGATGACTCTGCCGCTGTTTGTTGTTACTTCCAGGTCCCCATGCCCCCTCCCACGTAATTAGTCCTTTGAAGCTGGTTTCGTTATTCTTGTTTGCGATAACTTATATCTCATGGTCAGTGCTTAAGTTAGCTTTGTTTCTTTTTTTATGTGCGGTGATTTTGAGCAAGAGTAGCAGAATTTAGGCATTGCACAGCACATCTAGGTCGTGATTATATCCGCGTTTCGCAGAGGAAGACGCTGGAGTTGCAGTAGAGCTGTGAGGGATGGAGAATGAAGATGAGTTAGTGGAGGAGTTCTGTGGAGTGACCACATCCACACCAGAGCATGCAAAATTCTTTTTGGAAAGCACTGAGTGGCTGCTTGAGCCTGCCTTGCAGCTTTACTTTGAGTCAGACCATGGGGAGCAAGGTCGGGAAACCTCCATTAACTTCGCCGACTACGATTTGACAGAAGATGAGAATTGGAGCATTCCCGAACCTGAAATGCTTGCCCCAGACAATCTCTTGCAGGGAAGCATCTTATCCAATACATGGAATCCAGTAAACCCTGCCCTGACTACAGCAGTAGTTCGGAGCCCTCGTCAACCGATCGAGTCTTTCAGGAAGGGCCAAACCAGACCAAGGGGCAAAGAAGAAGGAAATGACAAGAGAGGCGTTACGTCACGAGACGACATTACTGCTCGTGAAGGATTGGGAAAATCGAGTGGTACTGTCACTGGCTCTGACGATCAAGGATATACTGGTAGCGAGAGGAGGTACTCTGATCTTTTTCTTAAGAACTTTTAAACAACGCTTACAAAATCGAGATGCCGCAGTTTGTGAATTAGCGAGTGGTAACGTGCTGCACAGATGCCTCTCACTATCAGAATCCATACCTACAGCCGCGGAAGGTGTTTAGGATTGTCTATGCACATAACTGTCGTGAGCTGTTGAGAATTTGAGCACCAAGTTTTCATCTAAACAGGCCACAGTTGCATGGTTGTGCAAGATCCTAACAAGAAACATGATCATGGGGACATGCAAGTCATTTATGAACGGATTCGCAAATAGGGAGAGCAAGAAGGTGAAGTTGCCGAGCCCCATCGGGCAGATGCTTCAGCAAGAAAGAGTTCCTATACGAGCCCTTCCTGTGGTCATCCAGGAAAGAGTCGACGACTGCAGGGGCCTTCCCATCAACCCGTTGCCCGAGGCTCTCCTCCAGATCGCATCGTTCGCGACATCTACTTTCGAAATGGAAGCTTTCCTGTGCGAGGCAACCTTGGGAAAAAATCAGCTGAAGAGTGGCAGGTAAGTGAAGGTCGCCTTCAATGAAAATTCTAAGATAATATTGACTCACAGCTACAGCGTGTGTCTACTAAGTGGGGTTGTGTATATCATTATAATGAAAATCATCATCAATACTCAGCGGTATATTATTCGCAATTTAAACTTTTGGGATCCAATTCTTGACAATGTTTCCTGTTGCATGCACCACCCGAACACGAGCGTTCTGTTCAAGGAGCCTGGACACACACGTGAAACCTCTAAAGCCGCTGCAAATGATGCTCTCACAACAAATGCAGCCGATCCACAACTGCCTTCACACGGTTTGATTGTTGATGAGGCCAAGCCAGCAACCTCCGTGCAGGCATACGACCACCCTCTAGTTTTCTCTCACCTTGCACTTCATGTCGCCAGAATTCACAACCTTAAATTGAGAATGCAAAATTTAAAGCTTTTTAAGAAGAGAAGACTAACCATTCTTAGCCATTCGGCTGGTTTCCGTTCATGTAAATCTTTAAAGGGGGGCATGCGGGCATTCTCTTGCAGCTAAGACTTTTGGATGGGACCCGACTGGTGGCTCGCTTCAATATCGACCATACTGTTGCTGTCATTCGGGAGTTCATTGACCTTGCTCGGCTTGGAAGCTCCGGAGTCTATCAGTTGCAGACAGTGGGGTTTCCTCCCGTGAAGCTCACCAATCCTGCCCAAACAGTCCAAGCGGCAGGTCTTCAAAACGCCGTCATCATTCAAAAGGGTTAACTGATCATATTTAGTGAGATTGTCAAAGACCTTGCATGTTGCAGCCTTGTAGAAACCACCAGTCAGTTGTGGGCAATTATCAGTACTGCAGGATACAGATCTAACCCCAGTGCATGTTCTTGGATGCTCAAAAATTGCCGTAGAACTGATTGTTTTGCTCGTTTTTCAATGCATGTTTTTCTGGAGTTTCTCCAGCCCACATTTCAACAGATCCTGGGATTTATATGTGAGCATCAAAATACAGTTGGATTATGATACAAAAAACAGTGCATGTTCTTTCCCTTATAACTTACAAAACGTCACAAAAACGGCGTCGAATTGAACGTTCCATGCAGAGGGTATGATCTGTTACTGCTTTTGCCATGCCATTCATTTGATTAGAAATGAATCGGAACATCAAAACGCTGAATGGGGATGTCGATTAAAAAGCGCAATGAAATTGGGTAAACAAGCCAGAGAGAGAGAGGAGAAAAAAAAAAAAAAAAAAAAAAAAACAACAACAACAACAACAACAACAATAATTTTTCATGCCAAAATAATGAAAATAAATAAGTAAATTGTGTATCTCAAAACAAAAAATGTTGTTTAGATTTGAGATCATTCAAATTGGTTGAATAGAAGGTTGTATGTATTTAATACAAAAGTGACAATCAATAGGCAAATTTGAAATATTAATTATGAAACCCTTTTATTTGCATCAAGGTGAAATTTTAAATTTTAAAAAATTTCAATTATTCCTTAATAAATAATATGTTATCTAATGCTTAATATTAGATTATTTTTATTTTACTAAAATTTTATTTTTAAGATATTAAATTATCTAAACATGATTTTAAAAACCTAAAGAATTTTTATTTTTAAATAGATATTTATAATATAGTAAGATTTTTAAGCTTTAAGTAAAATTTTAAGAATTTTCAAAAAAATTTAAAATTTTTAAAAATCTCTTAAAATTGTGTATTTTAAAAAAAAATTAAAAATTAAATTTAAAAATTCATTGGTAATTTTCTACTAAATCATAATAGGTTCAATTAAAAGATCTATAATGTTGTTGTAGTTAGATTTTTAATAGTTTTAAAAGATGTTGATTAAATAATATAAGAGGATTTTTATCACAAAATAAGATTACAAAATCCATATATTAAATTTTTTTTTTATTTGTTATAACTTTTATTAAAAATTGAATATAAAAAAATATGAAATATATACAATAATATTTTAAAAAGATGGAAATAAATTAGAATAAAAAATAACATATAATTAGAAAAATATTAAAATATTCAACAAAAAGACTCATCAATTATCAAAGCATCAAAAAATAAATATAACAAAAAAATTGTAATAAATCTATATAATCATTATAATTATATTAAATGTATAATTTTTTTATATATATATATATATATATATATATATATATATTGGTTTAATAAATGTATAAATAAAAATACGTGATGCTAATAAAACAAGTTGATTTAACATAATATGCATTAATTAAGAATTAAAATCATTTAAGAAATTAAGTATTCAACCAATTAAAAAATATTAAAGACAATAGTGTAAAATCTTTATTTTATTTTTATTAATAGAAAATATATAATTTATTAAAAATAAAGTTTAGTTTTTGAGTTTTGTTAAATAATGATTATGCTCTAAAAATTATTTTGATACATTTCTAAATTTTTAAAAACTAAGGAGTCATATCTATTTTATAACCAATGCTTGTAATTTAGGCCATGTGAGGATCCATATTAAGAATTAATAAGTAATTTCAAAACAATAAATATATAAATATATATAATTTTTATTAAAATAAAATATTAATGATATAATATTTATATAGAATCTACTAAAAAATATCAATTATAATGGAGTAAATTTGAATAAAAAATTAAAAAAATCATGAGAATATTAGTAAAGATTTATAGTTGTACAAAGCTACCTTCACAACTATCTTAACTTGGTTTTCTTATTAACTCAACTTGGCTTTGCTTAAGAGGATTAGAAGAAGACACTTACAACCATTTGGTGACCTTCAAAATTTGCTCATTCAAGGCTAATTCTAAATGAATAGAATAGAATAGAAGAGATATAACTTTTATATATATATATGATAAAACAACCAGAATTTTTACAAAATTAACTCACATATTTAAGCCATCATTGTATCCTTTCAACTCTATTTCCATTCTCAGCCATTCTCATGTTCCTAGTTGTTGCCCCCATTCCCAAGTTCTCAGTCATCACCCCTATTCCCATGTTCCCAGTTGTCACTTCTATTTCCTTGTTCTCAATCGTTGCCCCTATTTCCATCTTCCCAACCATTCCCTCCAATCTCAATGTTCTCAAATTCCATCCTTAGCAACAATTGACAACAAGAAATGGATGTCACTGATATATACATTTACATCAATAATTACTTATATGATTAGGTAGAAGTAAGTAAATATAGATTAATTCCATAAAGTCTTTTAGAAGAGCTTCTTAAAAGCTTCATAAATGCGGTTTTGACTTTAGATATTTTGTAGATTAGAAACTTGGCCAACAAGCTAACCATGTGTTAGTAGCTTGTGGAACAAGTTAATTCCATGTAGTAGCTTGTGGAACAAGTTAACTCCATGTAATAGCTTGTGGAACAAGCTAACTATGTGGTGCATGCATAGATAATTTGCCTTGCAAGTTAAGACATGAGGTTAGCAAAGTCAACAAAATTTTGAGGTCTTATAGGACATCGCCACATAGCTTCTAGTTATAAGTATATAAAGAGGCAAGAATGAAGTCTTCTTAACTCTTATCAATGTCGTTCTAGTCCTTAGTCTTGTTTCAAGACTTTTTAGTCTTCTTGTTTTTGGCAATAGCCATTTTAGTTAATATTATATTACCTTTTGAGTGACTTCCTAGTTCTCTTTAGTCACACAAGAGTATATTGAGGATTCTCTTTCTTTGAGATTCATGTCCTTGACAATTTGACAAGAGTGCTAATATACTATTTTTATCTTATTTTAGAAGTAAGTAGATTATTTCACTTCTATTATTATATTTTGAAGGTTGTGGACTATCTACCTTTTAAACAAAAAAATCTTATTTTCTAACATTGATCTTTCTTCAAAGAGAGTGGATTATCCCTCTTTGATAAAATTCTTATTAGAGGTTATGGATTATCTTCCTTTAATTTAACTTTTTGGATTTGTTTGAGTTACCTATGGAAGGAAAGATCATAGACGCTACATCTAACAGAAGTAAGAATAGATTTGCAACTATTGCAAATCTTCATGAGCTTGTCAATACTCTTAGAGTAGAAATCTCACATATTTCTAATGTAAATTATGGAGTTACTATGCCTACACCTATGGAAGATATTCAGAGTTTGTGGCAAGAAGTTGTGCAATTGAAGAAAGCAAGTAGATTGACCTAACAACCAAATCTAGGAAGTTTTGCTTTTATAAGTATGATGGGGACAAGGATTAGTATGCCTGAGAAGTTTCATCCAACAAGATCAAAATTTTGAGGATTTTTGCAATAAGTCAAGCTCTATCTAAGGTTGCATCTTTTTTAATATCCTGATGGATTTACTCAAGTTAGATTCATAGGCGCACTTCTATCAAAAAGTACTCTATCTTGATTTGCACCTTTAATAAAAAAAAGATTTGCAACTCCTTTATGATTTAAATTCATTTTTAGAAGTGTTTACAATGATATTTGGAGAAAATGATTGAAAACAAGTAACAAAGATCAAACTCTTATCTTTACGACAAGGATTACAATCAACCACAACATATGCTACTAAATTCCAAAACCTTGCTTGCGATGTGGACTGGAATGATAAAGTACTATTTAATCAATTTAATATAAATTAAAGAATAGTGTCAAAGATTTGTTATTAACAATATTGAAAACAAAATCTTTGGAACAATTTATTGCTCAAGCCATTGCATGTGACAATCAATTATTTGAAAGGCATCAAGAACAAAGACTTGGCTGTAGAGGAACAAGTCAAGTAATGGTGGCAGCTTCCAAGTTTTTTGAAATGTATTCATCAAGGCCAAAACCAATATAAATTGATACAATATATTTTAAACGCTCACAGAGCAAAAAAAGACTCAACCTTGCCAAGAAGGTTTGTATTTATACTGTGGAGAAGCTAAGCACAATGCTCAACATTGTCTAAAGAAGCAATGCAATTACAAAATGAGGAGTACAATTATCAAAGAAGATAATGTGTCAAACAACAAGTTTCTCCAACTACAATAGGGATCGTGCGGTTGGAATCATGTGCAAAATCTAATAAAGGTCAGATTCTCTCTTCAAATCCTTCACCTTATTTTATAATAGATGTGCATTTAGGACCTAAAAATCACAAAGTCCTTGCCTTATTAGATTCAGGAGCCTCAGCCTATTTTATAGACAAAGATTTTGTCAAAAATCAAAAAATACCTTTAGTTAAAAAAACTAAATCTGTACATGTAGAAATCATAGATGGTCGTTCGTTGTCTTTTAGAAATGTTATCCATGAAATTATTCCTTTAGATGTATCAATTAAAGATCATAAA